>NW_026623290.1:1906758-1909353 GCF_030028575.1 Malurus melanocephalus
TCTGTCCCCCTCACCCCGCCGTGACCCCAGCGCTGCTGCTGGCACCACATCTCACCAGGCGTGCGGCGAGACCGCCACGGCCAGCGTGGGGCAGTGGCCATCAGCCACGCACACCTCCACGTCGAACACCAGCGCCCGCTCCTCGGGGAACTCCACGGGCTCCGCTCGCCCGTCGGGGCCGTAGCGGGTCCAGCCCAGCCTCCACGCCCACTGCTCGGGCAGCGGGGGCAGCTGGCAGCGCAGCAGCTCGTTGGCAGCCTCCAGGTAGGGCAAGCTCTGCTTCTGGGCCAGCAGGCGAAAGTGCTCGTCGATGTTGTCGCCGTACATGCGGGGCAGCTGCAGCTCCACGTCGGGCAGYGTGGAGGTCTCCTTGCCCCACAGGTCGTGGCGCCGCAGGTGCTCCACGCTGCGCCGGACCTCCTCCGCCGAGTAGCGCACCCGGGCGCCCCGGAAGATCTGCTCGTGGAGGCTCCTGGAGAGCATCTGGATGTTGAGGGGGTTCATGCGCCGCTGGTTCGTGGCYGGCTCCTGGCTGGGCTCCTGCGGCTGCGGGCGGCTGGCCGAGGAGCTGGAGGAGGGGCAGCGCCGGGGCTGGGGGCTGCAGCCCCGCACCGAGCGCATCCAGGACACGCGTCTCATCGTGCTCCCTGCTGCAGGATGCGCGCCGGCACGGGCACCTGGAGCTGCGGGGGGAGAAAAGGTGAGGGGTGAGCTCAGCACTGACCACCATTGTGGTTACCTTGCCATGCACACACTGTCCTGAACAGCCGTGCAACCTCTGTACAGCCATGTCCCCACATAACCGTGTTCCCCATACAGCCATGTCCCCACATAGGCATGTCCCCATATAGCCATGTTCCCCATACAGCCGTGCCCCCCATACAGCCGTGTGCCCATATAGCCGTGCCCCCATACAGCTGTACTCCCATACAGCCATGCACCCCCCTGTACAGCCGTGTCCCCATTCAGCTGTGTCTCCATACAGCCGTGTTCCCCATACAGCCATGCCTCCCATATACCTGTGTCCCCATACAGACATGCCCCTATCCACCTGTGCCCTCCATACAGATATACCCCCATACACCTGTGCCCCCATACAGCCGTGTCCCCCATACACCTGTGCCCCCATACAGCCGTGCCCCCATACAGATGTTCACCCCCATACACATGTTCTCCCCGTACAGCCGTGCCCCCATACAGATGTTCTCCTCCATAAAGATGTTCTCCCCATACAGACGTTCACCCCCCGCACAGCCGTGCCCCCATACAGATGTTCACCCCCATATACGTTCTCCCTGTACAGCCGTGCCCCCATACAGATGTTCTCCCCCATAAAGGTGTTCTCCCCATACAGATGTTCTCCCCCATACAGATGTTCTCCCCGCTCCCACCTGCTCCCTGCGCGGTCCGCCGGGCCCTGGAGCGGCGGGCACATCCAAACGGGGCCGCTCGCGGGAGCTTCCGGCCCTGGTGACGTCCCGTCCGTCCCKCCCCCCTCCGCGCATGGTCCCGTCCGTCCCGCCCCCCTCCGCGCATGGTCCCGTCCGTCCCGTCCCGCCCCCCTCCCGCATGGTACGGCCCTCCGGCATCCCTCAGTACGGCTCGCGGGGAGGCGGGAGTGGAGGTGGCCGCGTGGCCTAATGGATAAGGCGTCTGACTTCGGATCAGAAGATTGCAGGTTCGAGTCCTGCCGCGGTCGCGTTCTGAGCGCTGTGCTAGTGCTCATTTGTTTTGCTCGGCCACTCCGTGCCCGGGATTCTGCGGTCCCGGTACCGGGATCACCGCACTCATCGGTGTTCATTTTGCTCGCGTGTTTAACCGATCGCGGGGAAGGAGGCGGAAGGTGGGACACGGCTCTGGGACGCCCCGGGTGGCGGGGCCAGCACGCACCGCTCTGGTCCTTGTCACCCTGAAAACCCCGAGGATGGGTTGGGGATGGAGCAGGGGCTGAGAGCCAAACATGAGCACAGGGGGTGGGTAATGGGCTGTAGGGTGCAGGCAAGAGGGTGTAGGATGCAAGGAATGGGATGCAGAGTGCAAGGAATGGGATGTAGGGTGGGAGAAATGGGATTCGGGGTGCAGGATGCAGGGAATGGAATGCAGGGTACAGGGAAAAGTGCACAAGTGTAGGGTGATGGAAATGGGTGTTGGGTGCAAGGAATGGTTTGCAGGTTTCAGGTGGGGAAATGGACACAGATGCAGGGAATGGGATGCAGGATGGAGGGCAGGGATATAGGGTGCTAGGAATGGGATGTGTAGGGTGCAGGGCAAAATGTAGGGTGTGAAGAATAGACTGCAGGGTGTAGGGTATGGATGTGGGGTGCAGAGAAAARGCCACAGATGCAGGGAATGAGCTGAAGGGTACAGGGCAGGGGATGCAGAGTGCTAGGAATGGGGTGCAGGGTGCGAGGAAAGGGATCCGAGCTGCAGGGCAGGTGGATGCAGGGTGCGGGAGAAGGGGATTCAGGGTGCGAGGAATGGGATGTAGGTTGGCAAAGAAAGGAAATAGGAGGTGCCAAGGTCCKGACAGGCGGGTGCAGGCTCCCTGGACCCCGCAGGAGCTGTTCTGGCCGGGACGGGGGCTCCCGGCAGAGC
>NW_026623290.1:1911148-1912949 GCF_030028575.1 Malurus melanocephalus
CCTCTCTCCGAAACGTAAAGAGAAAAAATAAATACTCCTCTAAATATTTCTCACGACAGCGCTCTGGGGATGGTTGATGACAACGAGCTCGGCTGTCTGGTCCGCAGGCAGGACAGGGCCGGGGCTGCCTGTGCCTCACCCGGGTGCGGGCAAAAGGGTTCGGCAAGGCACGGCACCACTTTTAAAAAAAAATTAAAAATCACCACTATAAGCAACCCGAAATAACCTCAAAAATCCGCGATTTCAGCAGAGCTGGATGCAATGTATAAGTCGGAATGGGCTGTGTACAGTCTTTTTTTTTTTTTYTTTYCCCTTTCCCTAGGCTTTTTGGTTTTATGTCTGTCTGTCAGGGAAGCATCCCCATGCAGGTGCGCCCCGTCGGGGTCCGGTACCGGAGGTGGGAGATGCGATTTCTCCACAGTTTCTCGGAGACCCCACTCCCCGCCGGGAACTCAATGCTGTCTGTCGGATAATGGGGCGGTGGGACTTTGTTTAACCCCGTTGCCCCCGGGGCCAGGGGTCAAGGGCTTCCTCTTCCCCCGGGACACGGCGGAGACGCCGTCGGTCACAAGAGGAGCACCGCGGCGGAGAGGAACATGTGATGGCCGCAGTGTCCCCCTCTCCTCGCCGCGGCCCTCCCCGTGCGATCGGCGTGGGATCCCGTAAACCTCCATCTCTCCCGGCATCGGGAGGCTGAGAAGAGCTCCAGATGGGTGTTTTGGGGGAGCAGGGGGCGGCCAAACATCACCACGGGACAGAGGGCGATGATGCAGAGAGGCGGCCCCTGCCTTCCAGCATCCCCCGGTTCTGCTTTCCCCTCCCAGCTGGAGCAGGACGTTTTTAACGGGGTGTCAGTTCTAACAGGGTTTCACCCCCTCCCTCCACAGGTAGAGGTATCTCAGCTGCCCCCCCGGAGCCAAGAAACGGGAGAAACGGGCAATTTTTATGGGTGACGTACAGGCTTACGTGGGAATCCGTGCCCAGCACTGCTCTTTCAGCTTTTTTTTCTCCTGAAATACCCCTTCCGTGAAGCTCGTACCCCCCTGTTCCAGCTCGCAACCCCTTTTTCAGGCTGGGGAGGAGTCGGGAGAGAGGGAAGCAAAAGAGAAAAGAAAAGCACCCCCAGCATCCCGCTCTTTCCCTGCTCGGGAAGCGAGCCCYGGAGCTCCCAAAGTGAGCGCTGAAGAGGGCGGCGGGAGACAGGCGGGAGCCGGCTCCGAGGTGGAGGGGTCGGGGGTGGGATGAGAGTAGAGGAGGACCCTCCTTTTCGGGATTAAGGGACAACCAGCGAGGGAGGGAAGCCGGCGGCACCGCAGGCATCCGAGGTAAGTCGCTCTCCTGCCCGCAGCGGTGGTACCTGRGGCAGGGCGCTGCTGCGGGGGAAGCTTTGAGGGTTCAAAGGAGCCCAGTCCCGGGGGTGCCCATTGATGGGGCTGCCCCATCCCAACCACCGGGTTCTACGGGACCGGGGCTGCTTTGGCCGCTGCGGCTCCTGTGGAGRTCGGTGCCGCTTATCCCGGCCCGAGGAATGCCGGCAGCCTTTGCCCCGCGCCGTGCCCGCTATCTCGGGGCTGGGTCGGGGTCCCCCCGGGCCGAGCAGCCCACGGATCCCGCTCCCAGCCCCCGGGGCTCCTCCCGTGCGTGTCTCAATTCGCTCAGGCTTGACTTGGCAATAAGCTCTCTCAATAGGGTGACAATAGAGCCCCGGTGGGACCCGAACAAAGAATTTGAAAGTAGTTAAATTGCAGGACACGTCCATCGCCTGGGTGCTTGAATTAAAAAAAAAAAAAAAAAAAAAAAA
>NW_026623290.1:1913219-1915656 GCF_030028575.1 Malurus melanocephalus
AAATGGTGTTAATTGCTTTTAAAATAAAATGCTACGGAATTTGGCAACGAGCTCCGATTTCTGCTGGCGGTGGCATTTGGGGTTGTGTTTCCTTTCGTGGCAACTCGCAGATGCAAAAAAGGAAAATAACGGGGGAATTTAAAAACACGAATGTAAAGGCGAGGCGGCATGTTCGGCTGTTGCAGATCTCTYGGGCTCGATCGGTTTGTTTTTTCCTACATAGAAAACCTGTCTGGGGATCCCTGTGTATTCATCGGGGCGGCGAGAGACTCCCCAGAGCCGCTCCGGGGCAGCGGTGGAGTGAATCGGAGATAAAAAATAGGAGCCAGGTTAAGCGCGGGAAGGAAGAGGAGAGGTCGGAAGCGAAGTAAAGGTGTGCCAGGAGGGATTGGGGTGTGGGGGGGCTCTGTTTTTTTGGGGAGGGCTTTTTTCGCCTTACAGCAGAGGCTGCAGGCGGTGYAGTGTGTGTGTGATTCTGTGAAGACGATGAGGAAGATAAAGACGGAGGGAAGAGGAGGGGKACGCGCCGGCGATACCTGCGTGCCCGCGCCCCGGGTCCCAGCTCGCTGCGGCCGCCAGGAGCTGCGCTGCGGCTGTCGGGGCGAACCGGGCTGCGGGGCTCGGCCTGTCCGTCGGGCACGGCACGGCACGGCACGGCTCGGCCCGGTACGGCTCCAGGAGGGACCCCCTTTCCGGGGCCGGGGCAGCGGCCCTGGGGCAGCCTGTGCCCGGCTCTGCCCGACGGCCGCGGGAACGCTGTGCCGTACTGTGCCGTGCCGTGCTGTGCCATGCCGTGCCGTGCCGTGCCGTGCCGACCCGGGCCGGACCGTGCCGGGCCGGGCCGGGCAGTCGCGAGTCCTTTCAGCATTTGGACAGCGGTGCGGGGCCGGGGAGGCAGCCGGGGGGCCGCGGGAGCTGCCCGGGCCAGGGGTGGGTAGGAGCGGCCGCAGCCCTCTCCCTGTCCGCCGTCACGGGGTCCGTTCCTCAAGGCATGGGGGGCACCGCCAAGAGGGGGCTCGGGTGGCGGGGGTGGGGATGGCCGGCCCCGCTGTCCCCCCGGAGAAGCTCTCCCCGGGGCCGGGGGAAGAGTGGGGTGCCCGGCGGGGCGGTCAGGTGAGCGACGGCGGCCCCGGGGGAGCGGGAGGCAGAGGGGCTCACCGCGGGGAAGGGGGGGTACATGGCCACCCTCCCCGGCGCAGCCCCGTCCTCGGGGGGTAATTAAGGGGTGAGGCGGAGGGGCTGCGCTTTCTGCTCGGCGGAGCCTGCCAGCCACCAGCCCCCGCCGCCACCGCCGCCTTCCTCCCGTCCTCCTCCTCTCCCCCTCCCTCCCACCGCCTCCTCCCCTCCCCCTCTCCCTCCTCCTCCTCCTCTCCGCCATGGTTGGAGTGAATAGGCGGCTGCCGGGCTGACGTCAGTGCGGGCAGAGCCTGCCGGCGGCGGCAGCTCCCGGCCAGCGACCAGAGCCGGCACCGGCAGCAGCCGGGAAGACGCACGGAGCCGGGGCAGAGCCGCCTCCGCCGCTCCCGCCGGCCCGCGCCCGGGGCTGGGGGCTCCGGGGGCCGCTGCTCGGCCGGGGGCAGCCCTGCCCGCCCCTCCGCCCACCCCGGGGAGGGAATGGCCCCGCCGCCCGCTTCTCCCGGGGACCGTCGTCCTGCCCTCCGCACGGCAGCAGAGTGAGTGTCGCGGCCGGGCATCGCCGCCTCGGCGGGACGGCCCCGGGGAGGGCGCGGGGGGACAGTCTGCTCCGGGGGGAGACACGGAGGCTGCCGGAGGGGGAGGCTGGAGGCAGGGAGAGAGGGAGGGGGGTACGAAGTTGGGCCGGTCCCCGCCGGGAAGTTGGGCGCCTCCAGGTGCCGGCAGAATGCGGGACCGGGATCGCCCCGCGCCGCTCCCTGGCCCCGGCTCACCCTCCGCGGGGCTCGAGTGAGAGACACGGGAGACCTTTGGCTGCCGGGGACGCCTTTGCTCCGGCAGCTTCTCCCTGGATGCCCGGGAGGTTGCAGCTGGGAAGCGGGGCCCGGGGCGGGCTGAGCCCCGACGGGACGGCGGGGAGCSGGGGCCGAGAGGTGCCGGGGGGCTGCCGAATTTCCCCCGAACCTCCCCTCTCGCCGGCCGGAGAAGCGGCACCGGAGAGAACACCCGCRTGAGGCCGAGCCTCCCCGGACACCCAGGCTTTAGGCCGCGGGAGATATCCCGGGCTCCCGAGGAAGTTTATCCCCCTGGTGCAGCGGGTGCTGCTGCTGGGCCTGTTTTTAGGGGTGAGGTGGGGGGGGGGACACCGGGGCGTCCCTCTCCTCGCTCAGATTTACCCGTGAGGATCAGCAACGGGACTACTGCTGATCGTGCCCTGATCTGCCACCAGCTTCTGGTGCTGGAGGATTTATTTAATTTTTCATTTGCTGTATCCATTTTCTTAGCTCAGAAAAAAAAAAAAAAA
>NW_026623290.1:1915853-1952051 GCF_030028575.1 Malurus melanocephalus
TTTTTTTTTTTTTTTTTTTTTTTTTTTTTTTTTTCTTTCCCCCGTATCACCCTGGAAGTGAAACGCATTTTAGGCCTCAACCTTAAGGAAACCCGAATCATAGCAGTGCAGGTGACCTGAGAGTCTGCACCTGGCCGGATTCCTTCGACGTGCCTCCACCCCCGGCCCCCGGACGGGCAGCACCTCGCCCCGCCGAGCGAGGAAGGTCCGGGGCGGTCCCCACCTGGGTCCCGGCCCCGACGGCCGGAGAGAAAAGAGCAGCCGGGGGTGAGACGCCGCCGCTTTGCCTTTTCGGCGCCGGGGCTTGCTCAGAGGTGGCTTTTAATTACTAAACAAAGCGACGCGTTTCCTTCACGCCCGTCGGGAGCTGCCGCTTCTTTGCCAAGCCCTGATGGTGAGGGGAAAAGCAAAAAAAAAAAAAAAAAACAAAAAAACAAACCAGCAAAAAAATCACCAACCCCAAAAAACTCTTAGGAGAAGATGCAGCTCGAGGCGGCGAGGCGTGGGGGGTTACTCCAGGTTGGCTAAAAATAACTTCTCCTAATTAAAGAAAAGTGACGTCAGACGTGCAGGACGTAGAAGAGGGGAAGGCAGCGGACTCGTTACTGGGCGAGCACGTTAAATAATTCAGGGGCGGCCTGGTGACCGGGCTCTTCCGAGGTGCGGCCGGCGGGGCCGCCCGCCTTGCCTGGCGCCGGGGTCAGCCGAGGAGGGAGCGGGCAGCGGGGCCGAACTGCCCGCGGGTGGGCGCGGAAAGTCCTCGGGGCCGGTGCAGCACCATGGCCAGAGCCACGCCGGCACCGCCGTCTCTCCCCGTCCCGTCGGGCCGCCCGCCGCCGGGGTTGTTTTCTCTCGTGCAGATGAAGGAGAGCCCCGCGGTCCCCGTGGGCGGCCCAGGGGAGGAGGACGCGGGCAGACTGCGGGCGATGCCACCGGAGCTCCGGAGCCCGGGCAAAGCCCGCCGATCCCTCCCCACGCTGCTCGCTGGTGCTTTGCGCTGTGCCAAGGAGCCATTTTGTACGCATTCTGCTCAAATTGCGCCAAAAAGAAACCCCCAATAACCTCTACCTCCCCCCAAAAAACCCGAATATAAGCAAAATTAAAAAAAAAAAATCCACAAAATCCAAAACCTAAAACCAAACCGAAATACCACAAGCGCAAGATATTTTCTCCCAGGTACTGCGGCTCTGCCTATACGGAGAGGGTCAACGCGAGAGCTCCGAGCACAGTAAAGCATTGCCGAAAAGGAACAGGGACCCAAAATACTGTCACATATATTTCTGCCAAGAGAATCACCTCCTTTGGCCGGCRGAGAGAGAGGATCCCGTCTCTATCCCCGAGCAGCTCGGCGAGGTGCGGTGATTCACCCGCAGCATCCTCGCCTGAGCGATGCGGAGGCCCGGGGGCTCAGCACGGCGGGCGGGAGACCTCGCACGGCGGCAGCCGGGCAGAGTGACGGCTTAGCGAGGCTGGCGAGGCTGGCTCTGCCCGTCTGGGCCCCCTCGCCGCTGCCGCGGGGACAACGGGGCTGGAGCGGGGCCGCATCGCCACCGAAGCGGCCCCGGGAGTGGGGAAAGCTGTCGGCGGCGCCCCGAGCTTGTCCGCGCCAGCGGGGCCCCGCGGTGAGTAACGGGGCCTCTCTCGTTAGCGAGGCCGGTCCCTGGGCCAGCAGAACCCCCGTGCCCGCTCGGCACCGCCGTTCCCAAACCCCCGGGCTGCCCTCCGAGGCAGTGGGGCGGCTGGGTGACTTCCCCCGCCCCAGCCGCGAGCATTCTAGCAGCGACCACCCTAACAGCAGAACCGATAAATTAGGAGAAAATCCAAGGCCGTAAAATTAAGGAGATCCGATTCACGGCAATTTTTTTTTTTTGCCTGTCTCCAGGATAGATTAAAATAAACGTCGGCCAAGCCTCCTCCCGAGCGGCTCCGGGCCGCGGAGAAGGCACTGAGGGGCTGGGGACGGAGAAAATATTTCTCCCCACCTTGCCCAGCCCCGTCGGAGCGGCCGGGGCATCCCAGGGCCCGTTTCTCGTTAGACAGGAGGCGGAAAAGAACCGGCGGCTCCCGGGAGCCAAGCAGGGGTGGCCGGGCTCGCCTGGGCGCTGGGAGCAGCGCCGGCTCGCAGAGGGCTGGCAGCCCTCGTCCTTTAGCTTTTAGCCTGATTGAGCTGGTAGATTTTATTTATTTAATTTTAATTTTTTTTAAAGGGGATGGCGGGGAGGGGGAGGGCGAAGAGAGGGAGAAATAAATAATCCGAGCGGAGCTCGCCGGGAGCCGGAGGCGGCGGGACCGGCGGGCAGCGCTCTGCCGCGGCTGCTCCCGCCGAGATCGCTTCGTTTCGCGGATCCCTCGTTTTGTAGCAGGTYACATTTTATCCTCGTCTGGGATTTAAAGAAAGGCGATATTCAGAAGCGGTGAGGGATTACAATTTTAATTTTTTTTTTTTAAGTGCGGAGCAGGTCAGTTAAGCACCCCAGATAATCATATTTACCTCCTGGCATTTTAGTCTGATTATTGTTGCTGTTATTATTTGTGTGTGCCGGATTCGCCGCTACACGCACATCGCGTTAAGAATCTGTGCAGGAAACAGCAGAACCTGGAGGGGAAATAATTAAAACTACGGGAAAACGGGGTGCAGAGAGGATCTGTGGGGGATCGCGGGTACGTCCCCGGGGCATGTCTTGGGACGGGCGGGCTCCGCGTTTAGGTGCGGAAAAGGGGTCTTTCGGGCTGCCCCCAGGTGCGGAGGCCGGACGGGAAAGGCATTGCTGGGGGAGGAGAAGGTGTGAGAGAGGTGCGCTGCATGGAGCGGGGTGGGGGGGCATGGCGAGGAGAGGGGAAAATGGGAGAAGGCGTCGGGAATACAGAAAAAAAAAAGGATGAAAATGGAAAAGGTGGGGAGAAAGAAAAGGGCAGGGAAAGGGAGAGAGTGAAGGGGAGAGGGGGAGAGGGGAAGAGGAGAGGGAAAATGAAGAGAGGCGAAAGGGAAAGGGAAGAGGGGAAAGAGAAGAGGGGAAAGGGAGAGAGGGGAGTGCCGAGAACGGGGAAAGGGAAGTTAGTTGCAGGTGCAGGGCCGTGCAGGGGTGCTGCTCGCCTCTCCCCCGGCCCAGCGGAGCTGCGGCGGGGGCACGTCGGGGCGGGAGGAAGCGGGGGGGGCGGTTTGAGGGTGTTGGGGGTGAGCGATTCACGGCGCAGCCCCTCGGCACAGGCCGGGGCAGGGCGGGAGGAGGCTGCCGGTGGCGGGGCGAGGCGGAGGGGCCGGTGGCGCCCTGTGCCCAGCCGTGCCCGTCCCGTCCCGTCCCGTCCCGTCCCGTCCCGTCCCGTCCCGCCGCAAAGCCCATCCCGGGCGGGAAAGCGCGGGAAAGGGGGCGCCGATTTAAATGAGGGGTCGGGGATTGGCTGGGCGCGGCGTGACGTCACTTCCCAAAGGGGGCGATTACCATGCGAGGGGAGTAGAAGTTGGGCAGCGGGGCGGGAGCGCGAGTGCCGCTCGTCGGGCCGGGCCGGCAGGCTGGGCACCGAGACCCTCGGATGGGCCCCCGCAGCCCTGCCCTGCCCGGCCCGGCTCGGCTCGGCTCGGCACAGCCCGACCTGTCTCGGTACGGCGCGGTTCGGCTCCGAGCCCCCGCGGCAGCTCGCCGTGCGCCCGTGGCTCTGCCCTGGCTCATCTTCTTCGCTTCGTATTTATCTTTTTTCTCTCTCTCTCTTTTTTTTTTTTTTTTTTTTTTTTTTTTTTTTTTTTTTTTTTTTTTTTTTTTTTTTTTATTTTTTTTTTTTTTTTTTTTTTGTGTGTTTCCCGGTGGCAGTTCCTGGCCGCCCTGCCCCGGCCGTGCCCGCACCTTGGAGCGGACGGACGGACGGACGGACGGATGGCCGGCATCCCCGACGGAGGGATGTTTCTGTCTTTGGTTATCTAGCTGTATGAGTGTTGTGGAGCCATCATAAAGCTAGATAACCGAAAGTAGAAATGACTTCCAGACCTGCTCGCCCGGGGGAAGCGGCCGCACCRGGACCGGCAGTGCAGAGACGGCCCGACTCGCCGCCCTGGGGGCTCCAGGTAAGGGCTGCGGTTCCGCGACCTCCCCGTCGGGCCGCTCCGGGCAGCCCGGGGCTCCGCGGCAGCGGGCGGGAGGGACGGGGACGGGGAGGCGAGCCCTGCGCCAATTCTTCCTTTGCCAGATAAATCCGGAGGTTAATTATCGGTTAAACGCACCTCAAAATTCACTCTTAGGCTGCGGGGTGTCGCGGCTCCGGGAGGATGGAGAGAGCGAGCGCCCTCCCCAAATAAATATTCCTCCTGTCCCAGCCTACGGGTCAGACTACGAAACCCCCCAGCTTCTGGCAATCTTTCCTTCTCTCTCTCTCCCGCTCTATTTTTTTCGGCTTTGGATTTGAGCCTGGCCTCCCTTTGGAAGGTCAAGTTGGTGATAATGTGATCACTTTTCTGGCGCGGTGGCTGTTGCTTTTGTCTGTAGCTGCGGGGGGATGCCCGGGAAAGGGGTCCCGCTGCTGGSTGCACCCCTCCGGCGTGCGGCCACCCGGCCCTGGGGCTTCTTTGGGAACCAAGCTCTTGGCAAAGCACAAAGCCTCCCTCACCTCTGCTGCAAGCCGCAGAAGTTGAAACATAATATGTATTACAATGTCTGGCAAAAAAAAAAAAAAAAAAAAAAAAAAAAAAGGGTGGAAAAGAAAGAAAGAAAAGAAAAGAAAAGCAATTGGCACATCTGCATTCCGTTCCCATGGCGACACAAAGCACCGTGCTCTCCGCCGAGCCTCCCCGGCACGTTTTCCCAGCTGGCGTGGGGCGAGCGCCCCTGGCCGGGGCCGGGGTCCCCCGAGCCCCCCGGCACCCTGAGGCGGGCTGGGACCATCGCCACCAGCCCCTCGCCCAGCACTGGCGGCTCCCATCCCGCAGGGATGATCCCCGCGCTGCTGCCAACCCACACGGGTCGTGACAGCTCCGGGAAGGCTGCCGAGAGAAAGCTTCCCGTGGCTGGGGTTGCGAGTGGGCTGTTCGCTGGCTCTGTGCCCCCCAGGAGATGCTGCGGGAGATGGGGAGGGCTGGCAAAGATGCTGCCGCGTTGCCACTCGTCGGCGAGGTGGAGCGTGGGCACCCTGCCCCATCCTTCTCTCCTGGGTGGGCGTCCCTTGCCGAGGGAGAGGGGAGCGGAGCGGGGCCGAGCCGCCCGTGCCCAGCGGCGAGCGGGGGCGGCGATGAGAGGTGGGAGCCCCCCGCTCCTCGCAGGCAGGTTTTCCACCTTCCCTTGCACGGGGTAATGGCGTCAGATGCCACGTAGGCCCGCAAAGCTAAATCTGCCTGTGCACCCTTCCAGGGCCAGCAAAACACCGCCATAACCACAGTAAGGAAAAAGGATCTCAGCCTGAATTTGGCTATACCGGGAGAAAGAAAAGTTCTGAGGAGCTGTTATTATATATTCTAATGAGAAGTCATTGGAGAAATTAAAAAAGGGCAGAGAAAGACGAAGACGCCAGCACTAATTCCGCAGGAAGCCTCCCAGGGAAAAGGCTGTGTGAGTGTGAACGCTGAAAAGCATGAAGGCCTGGAATTAGACTATCATTTAGAAAGCGTTACTAATCCGAAGTTACAGCAGTAATTCCATGATTTGCTGGGTCCCACACGCAGCGCCAGAATTAAAGATACGGATTTTCTAGAAATGTAACTCAACTGTGGCACCGAGTCTCGGCAAGATCCGAATGAATCATTCATTCCAAAGGCAGCGAAAGACGTGTCATTAAGAACCAACCTCCTTCTCTCCAGCCCATCTGGAATATGTATACTCGATGCAATCCCAGAAATTGTGGAAGAGATCGGAGGTGGGGAGGAAGGAATGTAGTCCTTTCCCTCCTTTATTATGTTGGCTATTTTTAAGAAATAATTTTCCAATTATTTTCACAATATTGTGAGTGGCGCTCAATTCTTCTCCTATTTATTTTTTTCCCCCTTTCGTGTGCTAGCATCGAGTCAGGTGCAAAYGGTTTCAGTGGAGATGCTTTAAAACTAGACTGAACAAAGCAGGAGGGAACTGAGCAAGGTGCYTGATGAATGCATTTATTCTGGAGTAATGATTTGATGGGGGATGGAGGAAAGAAACATTCAAATTCCTAATGAATGTAATTCAGGAGGAATCATTCAACCAGCATGTTAGAGAAAATCTGTTTGGTGGGAGTGTTCTGCACTGGCAGAACCCAGGAGGTATTTCTGTCCCTGGCTTTTGTAATTGCAAAAGGTGAAAATATAAAAAGAGGATCTGAGGAAAAAAAATATACACACATATAATAAATGTCTTTGTGTGTGTGTATATAAATACATATATATATATATATAATTTTATGAAATAAAATGGAAGTGTGGAAATCAGTGTCTATATGCGAACTCTTACAAAGGATCGATGCAAGCTTTTTCACCTTGCTGTTCAATCAGCTGATCAGAAACCACACTTGACTTTTACTATATTTTTTTCCCCACAAAATCACCTCTCCTGAGCTGRTTTTTTAGGTATTTTTTCAGGCCATGTACTCGGTACACTTACCCCAGAGCAGTTCCCCTGAAGGGGACTGAGACAAGGGCTGAGCGATTTGGCCTTTAATGTCCGGGAGAGAGAAATTGYGGTTGAATTTTTTTCTGGTGCTTTAATTCTTCATTTTTGCCCCCATTGTTGGCATGAACCTRTGGGTATCTCGAGGAGGTGTGAAGGCAGCACCCCCTGAGTTACCAAGGGAGGGGTCAGTGAGTGACAGGGGACAGTGGTATGAGAATCCCCATCTCGTGCGTGTGTGGGTGGGGGGCGAGGYGGCGGGTGAAGCCCCCCTGCAAATCCCTGCTTGTGACATACCCGCTGCATCTATGGACTCCCTGGCAGCCCACCGACAGGTTTCTGCTTTCTGTCTTTTTCCTTTAAGTGCCATCGCGGAAGGAAGGTCCCCAAGGGTCTGTCCTTGGGCCAGGGATTGATTTTGGCTAGGCACAGCTCCCTTTGTGGTTTTGCCTTTTGCCCTGTAAGAGTAGCCGTTAGCTGTTGGCTTTGGATGGATCTTTTCCCCTGCATAGGCAAAACCCATAAGGGAAGGCATCTTTTTCAGCTGTGCTGAGATGAGAGCCCATGTCCCGGCATTCCTGGTTCTTTCTTTTCTCAGTGGGACTCTCCTGGTGGAGCAATAGGATGCAGCGTAGGCCAGACGTGGGTGAGGTTCCTGGAGCTGGGCTGTGATGTCTTTGTTCTTCAGGCAGAGCTGGGGATGGGCAGAGGGAGACAGAAACGGAAGGATCGGCATGTGYCATTGGGGGATAAACGGAAAATATCGTTTATGGGTTTTACCCTAGGGAAAGGATGCTCTAGGACATCGCGTGCTCCAGCTCATGATCTCCCATCTTTTCCTAAAACTTGTCTGCCATGCAGTGGGTTTGGCTTGGARCATGAGATGGAGGGGGTTTATACCAAATACCTGGGCAAGCCAAACTCAACCCGTCTCAGGGTCAGGTGGAGAAGGGGCTGTTCAGGCCCTGCTGTTTGCAGGAGCTGCCTTGGAAGCCAGTCTGTTGGTTATGGATGAAATCCCATCAATGGGCATTTTTGCAGAATTGCCTGGCAATGGCGGGTTCCACACTTGAGGTTGGGCTCAGCCATTTCTTTTGTCTCTCTTGGCTCCCAGCCCCTCCCTGCACCCTTGATGCAAAGGGATGGTGCCTCCCTTTACCTGCTGCTCTGCCCTAAATTGTCTGTGCCGCCCAAGAAAGGGCAGACCCCCGGGGTTTGGAGGGTCCAGGTGGCTCGGTGGCCATGGATGGGTGCTGCTCGTGCACTGGGCAGGGATCAGAGCTCCCTGCTGGAAGCACTCTYGTGTCTGGGCAGAGGGAAGGTGCTGATTTGGCATCTGTGCAGGTGCCTGGTGGTGTGGGTACCGCCTGTCACCCCGACACTGCTGCTGCCACGTGGCAGCCCCTCGGTCGCCCCGAGTCTCTGGATSTCCTCAGGGGTCTCCAGCATAAGATGGACATGTGGCTGCTCACACTGGCTTCCCCAACACGTTGTACAGGGAGTTGCCCTGTCCAGATCAGGTGTTTTTGGTGTTTCGTGCCCACAGCCTCATCACCTTGGGAAGGTGTTTGCCAGGACCCACGTCATCTCGGRCTTCTCACCATCCCTCTGGGCACACGTGCTTATAACCAGTGTTTGCAGATTGAGGCTGGGCCATCACACTGCCCACGGCCGGGCTCCTGGCATCTGCAGAGTCAGGACGAGGTTCTTTCGTGTTTTCTAATATTTATTCAGGGGCTCAGGTTTGGTTAGGAGCGTTTGCCTTGAAAGCTGAGGAGTGGGGGTAAAAAAAAGAAAATGGGGGGAGCAAAAGAACACAATCTCCGGCAGTTAGCTGTCTCTTGGAAACTCAGCTTGCTGTTCCTATAGAGGCTTTCTCTTTTCCTTCACCCTGGTCTGGCCTTAAGTACCACTTTAAGCGGGCTTTGCTCATTCACATCCAGGCTCCTTAGAGCAATTGAGCCCGCGGGGGTTTGAAAAGAAGGGACAGTCCTTCAATGGCAGGACCTTGGGCCAGGCTAATTGGTTTTGGTTCAAGGGGATACTGGATTTGTGAAAAGCCCAAAGACATCTTTCCCACCCAAATCCCGGCTCTTCAGAGGGGGAAGTGAGGGGTGCTGGGTGGAGAAGGGAGCTGAAAGAAAGATGGTTTAGTTGAGGAACCTTTGCAAGGACCCGGAGACCCAGCAGGCTCGGCAGGGATGGGTGCAGCTGCGGGCAGCGCCCAGGGTGGCACAGCAGCAGAGGGACGATGTCCTTCCTCCTCGGGGCAGGTGGAAGCGCTGGCTGGCAGCAGTGGCCTGGTTTCATTAAAACCAGGCTTTTTCAGTCCATGCCAGACTCCCATGGAGAAGCCACAAATGAAGGAAGGATGGGATTTGGGTCCMGAAGCCAAATTGTGTCTGTGTGCTYGYCTGTGCAGCCATGGGGGGAATTTGTTGAGGTCTCTCATATCTCATTTTGATTTAGGAATTTATTTATTTTTAAACATTGACTCTCTCTGGCACCATTCCAGCAGTCCCACGACCTTTACTCTCCCCAATCCATAAAAATCACTTAATTATTGGGCTGAAAATCAAAGCTTGGAAACAAAACCAGCTTATGGGACCATCAGTTCTTGATATATTTCCTGAGAGGACATATTTCTGGGCACCTTCAGAGCAGAGCACGCAGCTTGTTGGATATGAGATATCAAGGCATTATTTATTGAGGAAGTCTTCACACTCCCTCATCTGTTATAATTAACTGATGACATTTTTTCTTAGGTTCAAAATATGGTGAAAAAGTATAATTAGCACGAAGCTGAGGCACTGCATTAAAATGTCTCCTATAGTTAATGTAGGGTAGTCGTGCTATTTATTATAGGAGGAGCTGGCTCTGACCTCTGTGTTGCCTAACACTTTTTATTGTAAAGATTCTTGAACTTTTTTTTTCTTTTTGAGAACCTCTGACACTCCCATTGTTTGCTGCGGGCCCTTGAAATTCGTCCGGGGGAAGCTCTTCGACTCGAGAAATGCCTATTCTTTGTCCTTTAAATTCCTTTCAGGTTTAGCTGAATTATGAATTGTTCAGAATCGTGATTTCCCTTCGCTTGCCTCATGCGGGGGGGAAAAAAATTAAAATTTATTGTTTCCCTGGAATAATAATAACAGATCGGGAGCGGGGTGAAACCACAGATTTCCACCACTTTATTGCAGAGCTCTGGACCAGCCAGGGAAGGTGGGAGGGTGTTCACAGCCAACTCCATCACCCCTTTCCACCTTTAGGTCGTGTCCTTCCAGCACAGCCCCTTCTGGGAGAAAACTCCTCCGGGTTCTGGCGCCAGGAGGAAAAAGTGTAGGGCATGTGGGTGTGTTGGCCTGGGCACTGCCAGCCCCAGCAGTCCCCTTCTCCGCCKGCCCCAGGAGAGCAGCCTTCTGCCGCTGCCAGATAACATTAGCCCTGCATTTCATAGTGGCAGAAATCTGTGCCGAGGCTTGGGGCTTGAAATCTCTGTGCCCGCGCAGGATGAAGCAGGGATGGGTGCGGGGTGGAGGAAGGGGAATTTGTTACACTTGCCTACAATTGTTTTTTCTTTTTGCTTATATAAACAATCTATTATTTATTAGCTATAAATAATGCATTTTTCTGTATGTTTAGAATGCACGTGATTTCTGTATATTAAAAATGTACATGGTTGAAGGCACCAAAGCAAGCGCTGGCAAGTCGGGGGGTACCTGATTTCATTTTGACCACGAGATATTAATTCAGYTTCTCCCTGCCCATGCCCTTATGAGGCTGACAACACGGTCACAGCCTATTTTTAGCTCGCTCCCTCTTTTCCTGTCCAGAGTGGCAGCACGGCGAGGTGGAATTAAGGTTGCTTGGACAGCCATAAATTGGTCACTTCCTAACTTTSAAGTGCTTGACCACGCAATCTGAGCGAGGGCTCTTCAGGGCAGTATTTCTGCATGTGGCATTAAGTGCGTTGGCTGGGGATGTCAAACACAGGGGT
Source organism: Malurus melanocephalus (assembly GCF_030028575.1). Classification (NCBI taxonomy): domain Eukaryota; kingdom Metazoa; phylum Chordata; class Aves; order Passeriformes; family Maluridae; genus Malurus; species Malurus melanocephalus. Next base: position 1,926,405 of record NW_026623290.1, read on the forward strand.
AGAGAAGCCGTAAAGCAGAAAAGACCCATCAGACTATTGAAAGTGTTCGATTGAATAGATGGGGGAGTCAACAGAGCCCGCACTTGATCTGAGCTAAATGGCCAAGAAGATGTCTCCAAGCTGAGTGGGGGGAAACCTTTGTTCCTTCAGTCCCTGCCTTGATGTTTTCTTTGCCTTTGGTTTTGCCTCGTTCCCTCGTGAGGAGGCTTGGGCTGCTGCTCTTGAGGAACCTTTGGCTTGYGTAGTGAATTTCTGTGCTGGTGGAAGCCAGGGTGTCCCTAGGAATGTGCACACACACGCACGCTCCCGTCAGCGCCCCAGCAGACGTGTGCTACCAGCTAGCAGGTACTTGCTGATTGGCGTCCTTGCCTTGCCTTGCCTTGCCTTGCCTTGCACACTCCCTCTTTCCCATGTCACTGTCAGGAGCCATTCCACGTACTGGAGGGAAAGGAGAGGCCTTTGTGTGTTACATGGGAACGATAATCTCTTTTTTTAGCTGCTGGAAGAATTACTCCAGAGGTGATTATATGCAAAGCACATTTATCTTTGCTTGTAATAAGCAGTTTGTTGGGTTTTTTTTCTTTCTTTGTTTACTGGTGGGTATCTCCATTCTGACTCTCAGGAAGATGCTTGGMTGTCCGTTTTTGAGTGGAGTGGACACCTTGAGCAAATCAATCTGGGAAAGAAGCAGCCCTTTGTTTTACTTTCCCAGGATAATGCAGCCACAGCCCCTTGCACATACCTTGTACCAATACCAGAGCACTCTCCCCCAGCTGGCAGTGTATTTGCCCTGGGTTATAATTATTTGACCCAGCAGTTGTGTGATTCCAGGATTCCTGGAACCTGATACCTGCCTGGGGCTGCTTCTGGATCAGCACAGGTATCTGAGTGTCCTGTGTTTGGGTTTCCATTGTTTGGCTTTGGCTTGTGTTTCATGAGCATCTCTTTCATAACTTTCCCCCTCTCTCCTGCCTCTCAGTTCAGCAAAGGGCCTGTCTATCTGGATGCAGGCAATAAACATCTGTTCTCACCCTCACTTCTGTTAATGAGATAGAGACAGGTAAGCATCACACATACCAACTTCCCTGCTCTCAGCAACATCAAGGAAACGGTGACAAGCTATTAATGGAAAGTGATGGTCTGGGTGCTAATTAGTGCTTCCTTTTCAACTTTTACCTACATGTCTGCCGAGATGCCCATCCCAGCCTCTCCTCTCTCCCTGCATCCCTTTGTTTCCAGCGCGTTCTGTGTTCACTGTGCGCATCCCATGTCAAAGAGTCTTCTCTCTTTATTTTTTCCGTACCGATTGCTTTCTGCATCCCTTCTTTCCCCATCTTTTCCCTTTTCCCCGGCGCCCTGATTCTCCTGTGGTTGTTCCAGGCATGGAATAAGCCTGATAYTGTAGTAGGACCTGAAAGCTTGGGGATGGGATATGTGAAGTTGATCAGGAATTGCTCATCTTCATCACTGGGTAGTAATATTTGCTCGTGGCACTGGTTCACGGGGTCAAATTACCCTGGGGACATAAGGTCAGAGATCTATCCCCTCATCCCACAGGTAATGCTGTAGGGAGCCTCCCAGCAGCTCACAGGTCCTGATCATGGAGCAATTAGTATTTAAAGCAGATCTTCTGGTAATGCCCAGAGACCAAGTAGGACAGGCCTCCATGGTGTGAGCCTGCAGGAGATGACAGGTCCTGCCCCAGAGAGTTTGTGATCTAAAACCTAAATGCTTTTGCTGTCCACCAGCCCCTGTTAATGGCAGGCTTTTAAGATCCACCCCAATTTATGCTGCAGCAGCAGCAGCAACATGATTCCTGGTCTCAGCTTGGTGCCCCGTCTCTCCCGTTTCTCTTTCTTCTGGTCCCAGGGCTCTGCCTCTTCCCCAAGGACACTAATCATCCCCTCCTCACCTTTTTTGCACGGGCTGTGGGTTTCTTGCTGCCAGGCTTGTGTCCCAAGGAGCTGCCTAATCTRCCCCTGTCATTCCCAGTCACAGGCACCGCACACACCACAGCTTTATGGGGAATGCTTGCAGGGCAGTGGGAAGAGGCAGCCATGGTTTGCACATCAGCTAATTAATTTTCATGACTGAACGATGCTGCCTGGTCTCTTGTTTATACTCCTCGCCTCTCCCCTTCTCCCCCTCCTCGCTGACACACACACAAGACGACACATCTCGTAGGAACGTCAGCATCCTTCCACAGCCTTGAGACGCGAGCGGTTATTCTGTTGGCTTGTCAAACGCGGGTTTCCCTGCTTCATGGTACACAGGGGCCCCCTGTTTCACATTTGCTGATTCTTATTAGACCCAGCGCGCCAGGGCCCTGTCTCTCCCCGCAAAGCAACGCGCCGCATCCCATCCATAAATCCAACCCTGGAACAAAGCCTCTTCTACCCTGCCCCATATTTCTACCCAGCCTGCCCGCTTTCCCCTCTCTCTCTCTCTCTCCCCCTCTCCCGTGCTGAAGGTTTCCTAGTGCCAGGGAGATATGATAATTCTTGTGAAGAGAGCATGAAATGCCTCTGCTCTTTGTGTCTGTTTAATTCAATGAGAATCCCAGCCCCAGATGTCATGAATGGTGGGCTTTGTGCTGGCCCTTCCTAAGCCCTAACCGCCAGCCCTGCTCTCTGTCTTTCTTGTTTCCCACCACTGGATACTGATTAACAAACTAAATTATTTTTCCTCCCTAATGATGTTTTCCCACTTTGCCCACCAGGCTGGAAGAAGCCACGGGGAGGAAAGAGTTTGTGCAAAGGATGAGATAGCCAGGGAGAAAATTAAAGAGACAGTGTTGCTCTCTGGGCTCTGGCAATGCAGGTCCACTCGGCTTTATTTCCTTATTAGAGAACGGGGTCGTGTCTGGCTGTATTTTAYGTGGCTGGGTGTATTTCAGCCGAGGAACGGGCTTGAAAGCATCCACACAACGTATGCTCTGGAGCATGCCAAGGTCTGTAACTCACTCTCAATTGTGTGTGCAAGTTTGCACAACCCCAAATTTARGGTCTCTTTTCCAAACGTGAGTGACATGCAGTAATTACTTGACATCCGTCCATGCATATGGGAACCTCTTTCTAATTGAGACAAATTCTCTTTTCCTTAATCAGACRTGACTGAGAGTTCCTGGAGTGGGATGCCTTGGGAAGGGCTGGGACGTCTCCACCTGAGCAAGGAGAGGTGAGTCCCTGGAAGTCTTGCTGAAGGATCCAGTCCAACTCATGCATGGGAGACCAGCTCTTTTACCTGATCCCTCCCTCTCTCCCACAGCCAAATTCCCAGCCAGGCTTTTGAAACAGGGCCAGTTGTTAGCTGCTGCTAGAGAAGACCAGCAGTGATAATCCAGGGAGCCTGGATGGAGCTGGAGGCAGGTGGCCAAGGCAAGATCRTGCAGAGCCACCTGCTTCTTKGAGCCCAGCAGTGCYTCCTTGCTGGGCATCAGCAAAGCTGTGTCCAGCAAACACCCTCCTGGAGCAGGAAAAGAGGATGGGTGTCAGCCTTGTGAGGAGAGAAGATGGTAGGGAGGGAGAGAACCTTTCAACAGCAATCTGGAAGTCTGAGTTGTGCCATTGGGAGTCACTGGGAGGGTGTCGCTTTGGCATTTTGATTTAAAAAAAAAACAAAACCCAAACAAATAAAATAACAGAGGACCCCCTGTGCTGGTGCTGTGGACTCCTGTCAGCTGGGACATGGGCAGGGGCAGGGCTGATGGACAGGGCACAATGGACAGCTGGGTGTGCTCAGGAAGGCTCTACAGTGGTGCAGCGCTCAGCCCTGAGTTTATCAGACAATACAATATATGTATTTATCTCTCACAGTTGAGAGCTCCAGTCGGAGAGGGACAGAGCCTTGCCTTTCCCTGTGCAGATCTGCAGGCTTGTGCAGGCTCAGTTCATGGGGCTGCTGCTCCTGTCAGAGCCACGCCAGTGCTGCGGTACCCAGCCCTTTTCCTCAGSCATGGTTCCCCTTTTCCTCATCTTCGACTCAAATTGGGAATAAACAGGGCAGAGGGAGTTGCTTGCCTGCACCCACCAAGCCCCTGCAAGCACACCCACTGCATCCAGCAAAGCACTGCCTCGCGTAYGGCCTTTGCTTCCCACTGCAGTCACATCTGACCCTTATTACTTCTGCAAGGTAGAACAAGGCAGGAAAAATGGCTGTGCAGTGAGTTTCTTCATGCGCCAGGATTTATTAAGAACAATAGGGGAAATCAATCCATCTATGTAGAATACATCGCAGGCTGCAATGGGATAAAGCATTTATTTCGCTCTTGAAGGGTAGAGCTATAACTCATGGGAGGCAAAACCCTTAGTGCTCCGGAGTCCCTTCCCTTCATGTGTGCAAAGAAATGCTTTAGCCCATGGCAACCTACCAGCTATTGAATTTGTGTGGAGAATCTGCCGTCCTTCCCCTCTGCCGGCCCCTTTTTGGAAGGCGAGTCACTCATTAAAACACACCTCTGGAAAAATGAAGGGGCTGTCGGTTCGAAGGCATCTCTGCATCTYGGTTTTACTTGAAACAGAAAGGGAATAGAAATGTCTCAGTGATTTAAAAGCAACCCCCCACCAATTTTGAATGGACAGATTGTGTTTAAACCAACGCAGGATTTGCTGCAACTTTCTGCTGATGCCCAAGGACCAGGCGCTGCAATTACAGCGGAGAGGGATGGGTTGGGGTGTTGTGACAAGGCGAGATGCTGTGCAGGGAGATGTGTGTTGTGCAGCTGAACACCTCCAGTGCTGACTAGATAGATGTGTGTGTATATGTATAAGCACTCCCTGTGCCCAGCTCTCTACTCGTGGTAGAAGGCATGCAGTGCAAAGGCTGGAGCTGTAGTTAGCAGGGGCAAAAGGTGACCAGGATTTGTTATAATCTTTCTGGGTGTGAGAGAGTGTGAAGCTGGGGGGGGGTGGGGTGGGTGGCATTAATAGTGAAATGGTATTTTCACTAAGCCTATTTTCACTGGGTCTAATCTATGTTGTGGGAAGAGGATCTCTCTTCCATAGGGCAGACCCAGCGAGGCTGGTGAGCTGTTTGGAGGGGTCTGGGCTGCCAAGGAGAGCGGGCTGTGGGAAGCCAGGCARTTGAGCAGACACATCGGAAGGCCTTCCTCAGCAGAGATGACTTGGTAGGTAGCGTGCTGTTGGGCAGATGGGGTTAATTCTTACACCCAAATCAAAAGGCAACCGAGGGGGGAATGTTTTATTAATGAAAGCAGCCCTTTGTGAGTATTCCTCCCGAGGCACGTTCCCTCCGCCCGCTGCCTTCCCCCCTGGCTGCTGTCTGGCCCCACGTCTTGCTCGGTACCTGCTCAGCTGCCACTCACCCACTGATAGGTTTCATCAAGAAATGTCTCCATATGTGTCTGAATCCTGAACCTGGGTGTGTGGGATGGGAGGAGGAGGAGGAGGGACGAGTCCTTGGCCACGCTGGAGACAGGGGTGTGCCACAGGCAGGCAGAGCTTGGGCTGTCACAGGTTGCACGTCAGCCCACTGATTGCTGCAATGGTGCTGCAGGAGTCACCTCTTGCTGGTACCAAGGAGCAAGAGAAGCAGAGTGCAAGGTAAACTGAAAGTGGCTGCTTGGGCRGGCAGGGGATGAAGGGAACAGCTGGAAATTGGGCTGGGGAGGCTGGAAACGCCTGACCCATCATCCAGTCCCCTTCCCACCCTGCTGCCTCACTGCCTGCCAAGCAATGGGCTCAGGAGAGGAGCAGTTGATTTCTGCAGCCTCTCCTGGTCTCCCTGTGCCCATGTCCTCGGGGCCCTGGACAGCTTGTTCTGTTAAAGGACAGGGCCGTGGGAGTGGCAAGGGCTGTGCGTGGAGATTATTTCTGTCGCTTTGTTAAAAATAAAACAAAAGCTTATGGTTTATGACAATTGATTCAGGAGAAAGAGGAAGTGGAGCTGAATTCCCAGAGCACCTTTTAGCGAGGCTCTGCACGCGCGCGCGTGTGTCGTACGCGTGTCAGAACTGAGCACCCACGGAAGGCCGGGTCGGGAAACCTCACATGGAAGCGGGGAAAAGACCCCAGTGCATGGCTGCTTCCCTGAGGGAACCCCCGCAGGGCTAATGTTTGATCTGAGGCTCGGTTGTACTCCTCTGAAACCTTGGGATGTCAGGAGCTCGAAGGGAGCCTGGGATGGAAGAGGATGYTATTTGCATTTTCCTATGAATGCATCTATTTGTATAAATCTGGTGTCTCTGTGCATGCGCACACTCCCCTACGCATGCATTTGTTTGAAGAGCAACACGCTGTCCCCGTAGTGTTCTCCGCTCAGGGCCAAAACTGGTTAGTCTGAAATTCAGACTCTTCCTGGAGGAGCTGCAACTCCCCTCCCCGCTTCAAACCTATGGACAGAGGAGTCCCGAGATGGTTCACCRTGCGATAGCAGAGTTTCATTGTGGGGGATGAAGGCTCCCCCTTTCAAATTTGCACAGACATCAAAAGAGTCTGGAAGGTTCAAACAGATCACAACGTAATCAAAATGCCAAGCCACCGTCTGCTTCTGCCTTTGGGTTGACAAGCAGGATTAGCACCCAAGGGAAGCAGGGTGTAATAGTGTTTCACGGGCACTGTGAACAGCCCAGGAGTGTGCAGAGTACAGAAAGGTTAGCCGAAGGGCAGGTCTAGCCACCGCCGTACGGTCGGGGACGGATTTTAGAGCGAGGAGCTGCACGCGTACRACCTCCGTGGATATTTACTTTAGCAGAAGGCAGGACTCTCCTGTATACCGGTGATGTCACGCTGGAAGCAGTTTAAGCTAAACTGGAGGAAGCCAGTTTAAGAGTGGAGATGTGCACCAGCGTGGCGAGGAGCASCAGCAGTTGACCTATAGTGCTGTCATTATAATGGTGTGGTTTTCCGTGTAGACAACCCTGGAGCGGAGCAGCTAGCCTGCCATCCCTTATGTTTCACTGTCTAGCTGAGATGTATAACACGGCCCTGCCTGCGTGCGCTCGCAATCACCCTCTGGTTCTCCACAGAGTGCTGGAGCAGATGCCGAATTTTCGACGTGCGCTGTGTGCCTATGGCACCGTGTGAAATGGTCCCATCGTGGCTAAAGACACATGAAATACTTCCCAAATACCGCTTTAGTGTCAGTAATTGCTGGTCTTGTCCTGAGGGCAGCCCGAGACTAGAGATGAGGGCTCCTTGGTTGGTATTTGGTGTTGCTCTTTTGGAGAGCTGAGCAGCACTGATGTGTCCACTGTGAAGCACCCATGGAGTCAGAAATGTATCTGTAGCTTTGTGTTTTCTGTGTAACCATGCATTTTATAACTGACCTTGTTTTGAATTTGTGTTAAACTAAGGTTTAGGAAGCTCACTTCTTTACTGATATCTCTGCAGTTTCGGTTTGGGATTAATTTTGTTTTGGCCAGGAGAAAGGCATTATTTGCYCATAACTCACTCTCTGATGGCTGGACAGGTGACATCTTGCCTTGTAGCTCTCAAAATGTTCTATCTGTCCAGGCCACATCTTCTAGAGCTGGTCCAGTGGCCAGCAGCCTTCAGAACTCACTGGGACACGCTGAGGCAGGCGGCTGCCYATGTGGGGATAAACCCGCTCGTGTCCGAGGGGAAAGCCACAGCAAGGGCACAGCCGCTTCCGTGACAGCGAGCGGGACCCAGGCAACGCTTGCTGCCTGGTGAAGGAGAAGTGTACCAGGATTGCTGCAGCCAGCAGGGCCGGGCAAAGGGCTGTGGCAGTGCTGCTCGCCCAGCGCCTTGGCGCCGTGAGCCGGGCCCGGCCTAAGATGGCCGCTCGCCAGCGCGCTCAGGCCCACCATGGCGACTCCTTTCCTCCCGGGGCCCCCCTTTCCCGTCTGCCGCTGCCCCCGGGTGCCCAGTGCCTCGGGGCTGGCGCGGGGGAGCCCGCTGGGAYGGGCCAGCTGCGGGCCTGAGGCAGCGTGGGCCCCGGCGGCCATTTTGCAGGAGGCGAGCGCCGCCTGTAAGATGGCCGCATGGGCATGAGGTGGGGTGCAGCGCTGCCTTGTCCTCGCCACGCTGCCTCCCTCACGCCGTCCCCTCCTTATCTTGCTAATTACCGATGAAGGCAGAACAATAACGGGAGCTGGCATGCCCCAGTTCTTTCTCTGCCACCTCCTTCCTCGGGCGGAAAATCTGCGCGCACACCTCCCCCCCACCGCCCGCCAGCCCCTCTGTGATATTAACTGAATTAACATACTTCCTAATTTGCCCTGTGTTTTCCCTGCGCCGGCTCCCAGCCGCCTCGTCATGGCTTCTCCAACTGGTGGGGAAGAAGCGAGCGCGTTCATCCCCTCTGCTCGTTTGGTTGTATGCGAAAAATCCTTAATGACATCTAAAAGGGGTGGCGGGACAATAGCCCACGCGGGGTTTGGCAGGAGACGTGCGATATTTACCCCGCTAGACCATCCTCGCTGCCTCTTTGCCGAGGGATTACGACGGCCGCCGTCCCCGCGTTCCTCCATTTATTTATTTGCCGGTGGCGGGGGGGACGCGTTGGCACGCGGCTGCTTTGTGCGCCTTGCTTCACCTATGAAAAGGACATATTAAGGTGTTGCCATAAACCCCTGGATGACAAAGAAAGTGCCTTTCTCTTCTGCTTGTAGGCAACAATGAGAGAAGCCTTTAAAACCATGAATTTTCTTTTTCCCCCCGATTGCAGAAGGCTTCCCCTAAAAGGGACTTAAATACATACCGTTAATTCTGAAGCGCTGAGCTCCTGCTAACTGTGCCATGCTTTTTGTTTCTGATAGTATTTTGTCCATTGCAGAGAGCAAGCCAAGGATGCGGAGCCTCCCCCGCCCTCCTCCCTTTGTTTAARTGACAAAATGTTTCTATGTTCTTGTTTAGAAAATAAACCTTTGTGGGTTTCTCAGCTTTTAGTTTTATTTTTTTCCCCCATTTATCGTGGTGTGAAATCCAAAYTCTCCTTCTTCCCAGATCTTGGGAATCCATGTTCCTCATGATCAATTTTCCCTCCTTTATCTAAAAATACAACATTATTTTATAGCATTACTCWGAAAATGCAGCAGTTATATTTTGAATTTGAGTATTCAGAGCTTCAGGATATTGCAATTTTTTTTTTACAAGCAATGAATGAAATGCAATGATTTAAGTGTGTAATGCACAATACAGATGCCATGCATTGTAAATACATTTCAGGGGCATAAAATCCAACACAGAGAGCCGGTGTTCCACGAAAGCCGGGAGTCCAAAAATAACTGTAAAAATGAATTGTCTGTCGGGACGAATCTCTCAGATCCAAGCCAATATTTGCAGGGTTACAATATACAACTGGCTTACTTATTGGCATAAATATCTCATTTTAAAATGCCGATGATAAACTGAAAAAGAGGTGAAGGAGATATTTGACTGATTACTGGATGCCATGGATTCCCTGCATTTAATTTCATACTTACATGCTATTTACTTATCCCATGTTTATGGGTATGCGCTTTAGCTTCATATAAATCTCTCCTGTCTGTCTGTCTCGCTGCGTTCTTTTCTCTTCTGCCATCCCATCTGCTTCTCATGGTCCTTCTCCTGAAACCACATCACAGGATCTGATGGGGATAATGGGAATCCGCCTCTGGTCTCTATCATAAACATGCCAACGTGGGCYATTGTGTCGGGAGCCGGCGGTCACCAGATGGTGCTTGGTTGCCCAGGGTCTGTGTCACTGRGTTTGGTCTCTCGATAAACCAACAGCTCCTTTAGCGTTGTGTTTTCCCCCAAAATCTACCCACCCTGGTTGAGGAAGRCGTGAGGACCTTGGGTAACGAATCCCAAGGGATAAAATCCTTCTGGGTGCGTTGGGCGCTTTGCAGCCTCAGCCATGCAGCTACAAGCTGCCCTTGCAGAGCTGAGGTTTGTTAATCCCTGTGCTCAGCCGTGTTCACCCTGTCTGCATTCCTGGGAAGGAAAATGAGCGTGGTAGTTTAGGACTGAGTGCTGTCTCCATGTGAAAAGCRGGCCACGTCCACTTAAGCAGGCATCTTGCTACCTTTGTGTACCGGGCTTGGGAAGACAGGGCAGACAAAATCAAACCATCTCCTCTTGCCTGGGTCCCAGATGACTCTTGAGCGTCTGCAAAAGGACTRGCTTGTGTAGGTATCGTTGAGAGATGCAGATGGTACAGACAGTGACTGAAGAACAGGGCTTTCCCTGTGAAAAAAATGTTCTCCAGGCAGGAGAGACCCAGGGACAAATCCTGCTCTTCGTTCTGTGCCTGTATGTCCTCAGGAGGTCCTGGACATTGTTGTACATGTGAGCTGCAGAGTGGGGATTAATGCAGAAATAAAGATAGAAGATAAAAACAGTGAGAGCGATGGCTCTTCCTGAACGCAGACAGATGGAGAGAGCCTGGCATAATTACATTTAGCAAAGGGCTGCCATGAATGAAACCAATTAAAGGAGAAGCAATGCTCATACGAGAGAGAGAGAGAGGGAGAGAGGAAGGCAACCACCTCTCTGGGTCTTCTTGGGCATCCACCTTCCACGGGGGACAAGTCACGCACAGTCCCCATGTCAGGGGCGAGCTTGTGTACGCACCTGCCTCCTTGCTTAGGGGGACTTGGCTTATCTGCCCTGGCGAAAAAAGAAGGAAATGGGAAACCTCGGGTGCTGGCGGGGCCGGCACGGAGCTGGCTTGCAGCCAGCCCAGCCTCGCCGTCTCCATTGTCTCATGGCTTTAATGCGTGCCTAGAAATCCAGTATTTAGGATTCAGGTTACCATTGTAAAGCAGAAAGGTCGTGCTCAGCGCCGCTTGGCGTGGATTCCTCCGGCAGCTCTTTTGCCTGCGTGCCCCATGTTGGGACGGTGTTGGCAGGAGGCCTGGGGCCAGGAGGCTGCGAGGAGCACRTCTTTGCTGCCTCTGGCATGGCGTGCACCTTGCGAGGGATGCTGCTGGCTCGGGGATTTAGGGAGGGCGGCGGGAGGTGTCCAGAAAGCCACACAAAGGAGAGAGGGGTTTGCATTTCCTGGGCAGCCAAAGCTGTGCACGCCTTGCTGACAAGCTTGGCATAAAATCTAGCAAGGGAGGATCAACGTGTGTCTTCCTTTGGCTCTCACTTGGTGGGAGCTACACGAGTGGCTGCTGCTGGTGGCCAAGGCTAAGAGAGGCTTTTGGGATTGTTCCTCCTGATTTCATTTGTAGTCCCAGAAATGGCTGTTTTCCAGCTTTCTTCCCTTCTTCTGCTATCCTGCTCTCAAGGGAAGGTGCCTTTTGGGTAGAAGAGCAGCTGGCAAGGCTGGACTAGAATAATTCACAGGGGTTTTAGAGCAAAGCTTGGGATTTGGGGTGTCTGCTGCAAACCCCCAGCAACTGTAATCAAGGACTGTTTRAAAGTCTCAGTTCTCACTTAAAATTAACAAAATTATGCTAACAAGAAATGTATTTAGGRACATCTTAATTGCAGGGAAAACTCTGGAAACAAGTCAAAGACCTTGCAGGGCTTAGGCATTATCAGTCTGAAAAAAAAAACCCTCCAAATACTTGGTTTTTTGGAATGAGTCTTAGCAATTTTGGGGATTGAGACTCAAAGCTCAAAGCTGACAGTGCAGGATGCTGTGTAACACTGAACAAGGAGTAAAAAAGATGCTGACAGCTCAAAGTGTCATGGATCATGCTGGGATGGATAGTGGCTGGCTTGGGTCTCATTTAAGCCCCTAGACATACTGAGGACTCTCAGGAGTGGTCCCAGCCACTGTTGTGTGGCCCTGGGCACAGAGAAACTTGGACACAAAGGTCTGGCAGGTAATAATTAATTGGTGATTTTGGTCTGGAAGGTAATAATTGCTGATTTTGGTCTGGAAGGTAATAATTGGTGATTTTGGTCCTTGGCTCCCTATTCTGTAAGAGACCAACTGAGGGATGCACACCCCTGTACGTGCTAATGAAAGTGGTGGGAACAAGGCTGTACAGACACAGACTGGCTGTGCCTGTGGACATGTTTGGCTCTGTCTCATTCTGGGAACAGCTTGAAAAACAKTATTTGACTTCCACGCTGCCAGGACTCATGGAAAAAAAAGCTTTTTAAAATTTATTTGGTCCTTGCTTTAACTGAGAGGTCATGTACTCTGTGCAGCACTGTGGAAGACTCTGCTTAAGAGCCAGAGCAGGGGATGCTGTCCCTGTGGTGTCCTCATGGGACTGTGAAAGATCTCCCCAGGCTGCCTCAGACATATCCCAAGTTGCCACTTGGACCAGTGACTCAAGGGAATGTGCTCCTTCGGTCCATTTGTGAGACATTTCATAGGTATTGCCCTGGTCCCAGTGCTTGTCTGAATGTGCCAATGTGAGTTTTAATACATCTTATGCAGAGCTCTCCTGAATGAAAGGCAAACTGCATGTGTGAGTCTGGACTTGTACAAGCTTTTAAGCTGTGGTCCTGCATGATTCCCAGGCTGGGCTTTCTGATGGTGTGGCACTAAGGAGCAGAGCAGAAATAGAGGGCTCATGAGTGGGTGCAAGGCTGGGACYCATCTGACTCATTTTGCTTGCAGTCAGGTGAATGGGTGATGTGTCAGAGCAAGCTGAGAGCTTGGGGAAGGAACAAATGGTTCACACAGATAAATGCTGGCTGGGGAGCCCATCAGGTGCCTGTTCCCTTGCAAAGGAAGGATCCTTCCTGCAGCTTGTTGCACTTCTGTGGGCTCTGACTGACTTCTGCCTCCTCACTTCTCCTCATCCCCAAAGGACAGAGACCAAAGGAGTGCCTGCTATTGCTGCAAGAGCTTGAGGATGTGGTAGGAAGTGGTTGGTCTCTGCTACCTAATTAACAGCATGGCTGAGTGCTGGGAAACAAAGGCTCCGGTTTCTACACTCTCCTCATCCTTCTTCCCTTCCTAGCCCCTAAAAGAAACCGCCCTCCTGATGCCAGGGGATGTTTCCATAGCTCTGTGAGTGTGTGGGTGTGGAGGGCCCTGTTTTGCACTGTGCAGTGGGGTGAGGATGGTGATGGTGTGTGTTATTCCAGATTCAGATCGAGCACTCTGGGGAAGGCGTGGCTGGAGGAACAGGGATGCATCCCTTCTGCTTGGGCTATCTTGAAGCCCTGCAGAGTGCCCTTGTGCCTCYTTTGGGGAAGAACTGCCTGTGCTGACCCATTTGGGCATGGAGCAAGCAGAACTGGCCACAGATGCCCGCTGCAGGCAAGGCTTTGCCTGCTCCATGCTCCAAAGGCAGTACCAAGCTACTGGGATTGTGGCACCAGTGATCAACAAAGCCAGTGCACTTGGCTGAGGGTCTGAGGGCTCAAGAGCTCTGCTGAGGGGGGATTCTCTGCATCCTGGGGAGTTTTCACACCTCTGATCAGACCCACTCATGGTGGCAGGCAGAGGGACACGGGGCTGTCTCCTGAGGGACTCACTTGATGGCTGTGCAGAATTAGTCTGTGTTTTCTAGGCCACCTTTGAAAATGGCTGCAAATTTGATTTCCGTAGCCTAAAAACTGAGCTCTGTGTTTGACTCCTTAAAAGACAGTCAAGGACTAGAAATCTCCTGCGACCTGAGATCCCAGGCAAGCCATGAATGTCTCGGTGAGGGTGGAAATGGGCTTTGCAGTTTGCTTTGACCACAGTTGTTCTCTCAGTTTGTGCACAAGTGCTGCACTCCCAGCTCTTTCTGCTGCCTMAAGTTGCCAGGGCAGAAAGGTGTCCTTTGCCAGGGCTGGTTTGGGAAGGACTGCAGTGGTGGCTGTCAGGACTGGCACCTCTTCAGTGCYGTGTTTTCATGGCTGTGCTTGGGAAGGGCGGGTGGGCACGAGGCCACCAAGCCCCGAGAGGAGGGATGTCTGCTCTGACGACCACTCATTTTGCCAYGCAGCCCCGAGGAGCGGGAGGCTGCGTGTCAGCCCGATGGAAGCTCTCTGCAGGTCCTCCTGCCCGAGGAGCTGGCAGTGACACATTTCTGACACAAACTGAGAGGAGATGCCGGCGTGAGATCCCGCTCATGTCATCTGGGATCAGGTACCAAACCCAGCCGTGGCTGCGGGCGGGGAGGGAAGCAGCTGCCCCGAGCGATGGTGAACATGATCCAGAGCTAATCCCGAGGCGTTTGCTCCCTGTGGCGAGGTGTCACCCTCCAGCTCTCCCAGCCCCACACCTGGGAGCTGCTGCCAGGGCTCTGTGGCAGAGAGATGCCGGAGGGAAGCCGGCTGAGGATGTGACGGGTTGGCGCTGGGTTTGCGTTTCCATGACGGGTGCYGGCTCCACGGGGTGCAGGCACAAATATCTCTGGGGGATTTGCTTTCCTGCAGAGCCTATTGCTCTCACAGGAAGATGGGAAAATTCGGGTCCTTAAGGGATGAACACTGCCTGCACTTTGAAAGGCAGACATCCCAGGAACCATAGGGAAAAAAAGACACCCACTGATATTTTTTTCCGATTTTTTTTTTTTTTATTTCTCCCTGTTTCTTGTCTGCCTATCAGCCTGTCAGCCAGCTAGATGCTAATCCACAGCAGCAGCAGCACAAATAAAGCTAGACTAGAGGGATGCTAATTTATGCCTGGATTTCATGCTTTGTTTTACTTCCCCACTTTATTGGACAGAGTAGGCTTTGTGAGTGACGTAAAATGTTGCGTGTGCTCTCCCCATGGCAGGTTCCTGCACATGCAGCAGGAGAAGTTCATTTCTCTGTAGCCCCTGCAGCCTTGCACTTGCCTTTCTCTGCCTCCCCTGGATGATTTTTTTTGGGGGGGAGAGGGTSATTCCTGATTCTCCCATCTGATGAGGACTCCCTCTAAGTTTTCTTGCACTCTGTGTGAAACCCAGGCATGTGTTTCCAGTCTCATCGTGTCTTCTCTCATGGTGCCAGCATTTATGCATCCAAACCRTAATTTTTTTATGCTCTTGCTGGGTAACCAGACTACAGCCTCGGCAATTTGCATGAATAAATGTCATGTAAAATCATCTGCTCGTGGGTAGTGGCCAGCCGAAAAGTTATGTTGTGAGGCAATCTGTTCTGAGTGWTCTGTTTAATGGGATGTTGAGATTTGCACCTCTCAACATTCACGGGGAAAAAAAGCACGTATGGATTTAAGGTCACAGCCCTGAGGTGACTTTACCTGTGTRGTACAAGTAGGTGAGCAGTTTTATTACTTGTTGCTCGTGAAACTCAGTGTGTTAAACTGTGCTGGTGGGCAAAAGCCTTTGAYATGCCCTGTCTTAGAAATTTTAAAGAATAGTCGAAGGGGTGTTAATAAAAGAGGGTCTTGCCAGGTTTTTTGCAAGAGTCTTGYGTGGGATCCACACCGGGACCCAAAGGTTATTGGAAAGGAAGGATCAGCCTCCAGAGGCAGGGAATGGATGTGTTGGAGGTTTGCTGAGGTCTTCAGTTCCCATTAGAGGCACAGGGAAGGAGATGCCCAAATTCTACTCTCTGTGCTTGCTGGGCTGGTACTGACTGTTCCCTGCAGCCAAAGCTCCAAGAGCAAAGCAGCAAATGACTGGGGAAGGAAAGAACAGGCAAGACAGAGCTGAAGGGGGCTTTGAAATGGCCACATTGGCAGGGATCTTTGAATTCCCTTGCTTTTTCACTCAGTTTCCTTCCTCACAACTCCTGCTGGCCTCTGCAGAGCAAATTGAGGGGAAGAGCCCAGAGGTGGGTCTTGTAGYAAGGTCTGCCCTCAGCTTCAGCAGGTTAAATCCTAAGTGAGGATTTAATTGCGTTCTGTAAAAGCTGCCCAAATTTACAGCATGGAAATGAGAGCAGAATCACGAGTGTCCTTGTTTCCTTTTACCATCAAATAGATTTTCTCAGCCTTGAGTTCTGCAAGCTGATCTCTGTAGGGTTTTATTTCATTCGCTGTCTTCATTGCCCTATTAAAACAACAGCTCTGTCCCCGAGTCCCTGCGTGTCACTGTGTGTCGAGTGCTTATCCCTGTGTATTGGGGCACAGGAATGTGGCAATAAAACTGCTCACAACCACTTGTTTGGATAAAAAGCACARATTTGCTTACTTGGCAATAGTTTTCCCTTTTTTTAAGCAGAAATGTTTGCGCAGGTGACTTTTATTTTGTCACAATGGTTGGGAAAAGAAATTTTTCACCTTGTTCATGTTCTTGGGTTTCTGTGTGACATTTTGCCTGGCCTTGTTTATAGCAATGTCCAGGAATCTCCTGGCTTTCCTCTTGTGGAAAGCACACAAAGGTTTAGGGGGTGGATCTGACTGCAGGAGCAATGTCGGAGGAGCAGAGCTGCCTCTGCCCACCAAGGCAGGGCTCATGTGGGTTTGCTTTTCTCTTCTCTGACTAAGCTGATGGACAGGAATAGTCTTGTACTCCTAAGGTGCATCTGTTTGTGTAGGAGGATGTGGGATTGTGGCATTTGCCTTTGCAGCTTTCACTGGGCTCCTCCACCAGGCTTTCTTTGGGCTGATAGCTGCTCAGATTGGGGGGAACCTCGGGGCAACATCGCATTTTGTGTTGCMCAGGTCCTCACGTGCAAACGCCGTAGGTGTGTGGAGGTATCTGGCTTTGTGCGGGTCTCAGAGCCAGCCTCTTTGAGGTCTCTTTGTTTTGTCTCCCTCTGGGTATCTTGCGTGGATGCATTTGCATATATGGAAAACGTTGTCATCATCTTCTCCCCCTCCCCAGCCCCTGTTCCCTTTGCTGTGCTGGCTCTTGGGCATTTCCAGCTGAACGGAGCCTGCCAAGGCCAGCCAAGCGCGGTGGGGCTGGGGGTGACCACCCCCCATCTGCACCTTCGCTGGTTCCTTCCCCAGGCGTGCCTGGGGGTGCTCSGGGCATTGGGGCATTTTTTCCCGTTTTTTTTTTTTTCTCCTGGTATTTAATAACTAGCGATAGGCAGACTGTGGCATCCTGAAGGGGGTCTGGTCCATCCTTTGAGCCCCCAGCTCCCACACCCTGCTGCTCCCCCCCTTTCTTCTCGTGCTGGAGCGTGTCTGGCAGCAGCACCAAAGAGAGCAGTCCAGACCGTGCTGCTCACTTGCTCTAAATCCACAAGGCCAGGTTTAAACACTTTTTGTTCCCTGCCTAGAAAGCCTTGGAGTGGTTATACCAATAAATATCTTGCTCCTCCATGAAGATGTCCTTCCCAGGACATTTTAAGTCCCTAATCCTCTCCGAGGCATCTCTGGCTCTATCTTCTCTTCTCTTCTTCTCTAACCTGTACCTGCCCCCCTGCTGCCAAAGTCCTGACTGCCCCGAGGCCTCATCCTTCCAGTCTGTGCACCTCTGTGCAGCCCTGCTCCCACTCCCCTGTCCCAACATCCTGCTGCCCGCTTCAAACTGGGGACAAGCTGGGCCATTGGAGCGGCCGGGGGCGGAAGAAGGGGGTGGAGGAGAGACRGGGCAGCTGCGAGGCTTGTGTTAGTAAACACTTCCTTGGGTTCACATTTTAATTCCTTACCCCCCTTCCACATCTTCTCCCCCATCCTTTCCCTTTTCTATATGCTCACACAATGAGACCATTGTCAAGGGGTGATTTGAATGAGGGGTCTCCGGGCATGTTCCCAGCATTGTCAAACAGAGTGGGAAAAAAACCACAACTCCAGCCTAGCCAGGAGGACCAGACCAGACTGAGACAGATGCCTAAATTAGTGACAAAGCCTTTTGAATGTCCCCCCTAGACAAGGGTTGCCTTGTGCATGCGTGCGTGTGTGTGTGCATGCTCGTGGGTGTGTATTTGTGGCTGGGTGGCAGCTTGCATGTCTCCCCATGTTAATTAGTTTTGCATGCATGTCTGATAAGGTGCCAATGAATATATTTGTACTCCTTCCATTGGCGAAAGCTGTCTCGGCGGCGGGGGAGATGCGGGGTGGTGGGGGTGTGCTCAGTGCAGCCTGGGGTAATTGAGCTGTGCGGGGCTGCGAGAAGGGGCCAGGGTTGCATCGGCGGAGCCCGGCTTCCCAGCGATGGGATCTGCTGTTTTCCTTGCAAATCATGGAGAGTTTAAAAGAGAACTGAGGCTTTTTTTGGTTCACTGGGTCCTTCTCTTCATCTTGGCTGATTGTCTGGCTGAGGGTCTGTAGGCTCTTTCTTCTCCTCTGCCCTGTGCGTCTTTCTCTCAAGTCCCTTAAAAGGTGTTTATTTCCAATGGATTTGTATCCATCTTTGTATACACACATACACATGCAATCACTCACACAAAGCCCCAGCAACAAAACCTCCACCTCCTTCTCCAGAAAGGGAGTCAAATCTGCTGCCAGTTACAAAATATGGGAGGGAAGTGAAGCGTGTGGGTGCCAGGGGTGGAGCAGTGGAAACAGGCAAATGGAAATGCAGAACAGGAGTTGGAGAGACAGAGATAACGTGCTCTATAAAGGATTTATCAACATTTGCTCAGGATAGAGTTATTAATTACCAATGCAGAGAAAAGTCTTTCTACATCCCCAGCGTATGGACCAGCACATAATGTCATTCCTAGACTGCTGTTATCATCCATCCATCCATCCATCTGCATTCTGTAGGTTCACACAAGAATTCATTGTATGTGCAAGGATGTAAACATCAGTTCACATCTAATTAATTTCCTGTCTAAATTAATTTTGCATCCTTTCCCTTAAATCAATAAGGATTAAGAGCCCAMATACATTTCTTGAGCAGAATGGGAAGAAACTCTTGAATGGGCCAAGATGTCTTTTCTCSCTGTGGTCCCATCTGAGCAGCTGCCGGATGCTGAAAGAGCAGGGATTTACACGGCACAAGGCTGCTCAGAAGCAGAGTTCATTTTGGGAAGTTTTGCTGGAGCACAGCTTGCCTCCTGTGGAGTTTGGTGGCACTCAGCTTCATGTTGGCTACAATTTGCTTTGCCTTCTCTTCCATATTTGTGTCCTGGTGCAGTGAAGGAGTGAAGAACAGGAGCTGTGGTGCAGGGAGCCTGGGTGGGAGATGCTTGGTCCAAGCAGCAGAGCAGGGGATTGACTCCTGATGGGCTGTCTGGGAGGAGGGGGAAGGTCTGATGGACAAGGTGAGGAGGCCATTGGCATCAGCAGGGTTTGGGTTGGGAAGGGCTGRTGCCTCTTCCCCCACTGACTGTACTGGGCTTTCCTCTGCTGCTGGGAGGTGACATGGAGACAGGGTAGAGTGGCCAGGAAGGGACAAATCCACCTGCCTGGAGGAGAGCTGGCAAATCCCTGGCCAGGCAGAGCGGGCTGCAGGAGRAGCAGCTCTCCTTTGTGCTCAGACATGTCCAGAACACGGGCAGGGCCAGGCTACACCTCCCCATCSACCTGCACGGGACATCTATGAGACCCAGCCCAAAGAGCGCCCCAAAATCCTCACTGCCATTCCCACAGCAGGTACAGCAGGCAGCTCGTCAGGAATGTGCAGGGAAAAGGGACTCCCACGAAACGCAGGTCTTCCAGTTGGAGAACAAAGGCAATTTCGTGTGAGTTATCAGCGGTGCCTAATTGCGCAGGGTGAATAATGAGCAGCCGGGGAGGCAGCTCTGCGGTCCCTGTGGCGGGCTGCAGCTGGTGGCCGTGGCTGGAAACCCCAAGCCAGTGCCAGCAGAGAGTGGGCATCCTCAGGGAGGTGTGGCCCCRGCACTCTGTGCCCATTTCAGAGCTGTTTGGGCCCCTCCATTGCCAAGTAATTGTGTTAATCCCACAAGGATGTAAGAGGGGAACCTGCTGTTGGAAAAAGTCGCTCTGTGGTTGCTCAGACCTTTCATTTGTGCAGAGGGTGAATGTGTCATCCGTGCCTGACCCAGATGCAAGGTGGCCTTTAATCACAAAGAAGAACCAGGCACCAGCATCGTGCAAAGGGCTTACAGTTCCCTCCCTGTCTGGTGCCTCATCCTCGAGCAGTGGCCGTGCCAGGGACCCCTTCTAGCAGATCTCCCACCCCTCTGCCCTCCCCTCCTGTTTGCACATCCCTGCCTCTCCTTAATTCTGCTCCCAAACCCTGGGCATGGCTGTGGAAACCGCTTTGTCAGAGCTCCTCACCAGGTAGATCTGCAGAAAGGTTTTTTTTTCCTTTTCCCCGTTGGGCTGACTATTCCCACACAAGCAAAGCCTCTTAATGAATCCGTGGCAGCAAAGTAGGTAACGTGCTCACCCTGCCAAGGCTGCTTGGCACAGCTGGAGTCACGTAATCAGGCTAGGCTGCGAGCCGGGGACAGAGTGGGAAGAGTTAAACTGAGGACAGTGCGGGGACAACTAATCCCCAACAGGAAGAGCAGCAGAGACCTCCCTGTCCTTCATCATCCTCCCCCTCCATTCATGCACTTTCCCTCGCTCTCCACCACATCCTATTCCTCTCCCACATCCTCCCTTCACTTATTTCTTCTTCCGTCTTTCTCACCCTCCTCTTCTCGGTTGCTTTCTCACTCCTCCCCCCTGGTTTCCCTCCCGCTCCCCCCACCACCAGCCCAAGCTCCTCTCACATGCTCTGTCATGTCTCCAGAGCTGGTTTTCGAGTGGGACTGAGGGACGGTGTATTTGGGCTGCCGTGGAGGTCACAGCTATATGGGGATTGTTTAAAAGAGATTTGCCCACATCCCAGCCCATGTGACCAGCCTCAGCTGCAGGTCTCTCTTTCTTAATCTGGAGATAAGCGTGATTATCCGAGGAAGGGCTGTTCGGAGCTTTGTAACTGTGACAGGGGAGCTTTCAAGTCGCACTTTGCTGGCAGAGCAGCGTTTAAAGCCGGGGAATCAGATTCCAAGCGTGGCTTTGCATCTCTTTTCTGCTGGGAGCATGGTGCAGGGCTGGCAGTGGGGATGGGAGCTTTATTAGGACTTTGCTTATGATGCGGAAAAGGAGTTAGGGGAGGGAAAAGGGGGGAAGAAGGAGGTGAAAAAAAAATACCAATTCGCTGTTTCCCCATCAGTGGTGGCAGAGGAGAGATTGGCACCGATTCAAGGGAACAGGCCAGCCTGAACGCTGGTGCAGAGCAATAAGGTCCATCAAACCTGGGGTCTGGCTTATTTTTAGCCTGGGGTTGTGTCTCCTTGTTCTGCGCTACCCCGCCTCGCTCTGTTGAATCCTTCACACAAGAGGTCTCTGGGGCCCTGTTTGGAAATGAAATGCTGTTTTAGCAGCTCCCGTGGCACAGCTTCCCTGGGAGAGATGGCAGGGCCAGCTTTGCTGCCCGATAAACACATCGGCCCCAGCGCTCAAGGCAGCCAACTCCCTGTCCCTGTCCGGAGAAATATTTGCTGGAAATGAGCCCTTGTTGGGCATCTTTGCAGCCCAGGTGGAAGTGCAGGGACACAGAGCAATTGTGTGGTTCGGTATTATATCAGTGTCTACTATTGCTGGAGGTTGAAATATTTAACATCTCGTACAAGTGACACGGTCCCAWAAGATTTCTTTGCCTGGGACAGGCATCAAAATAGGGTTTAGTGGAAATGTTCTGCTCTGGAGCAGGCGCTGCTTTGCTTCTATTTGTAGACTAGAAACTCAGAGCAGGGACTCGTAACAGCGCTTCTTTTGATGGAGATGGGTCAAGGAGAAAGAAACCTGGATGCACGCCAAGGGYGGGAATCTGGGGCGAGGTTGAATCAGGACGAAGTGCCAGCGCTTTGGACCGTCACTTGGGCAGGACTCACTGTTCTTGCTGTATCCTCCTTGGAAACAGTTCAGCTCCCAGCACAGCAGCTGAGGCCAGCCTGATCCAAAGGACACCCTGAATCCCATCTGCTTCCCCCACAGCACTCATTCGTAGTGGGTGGGCATTGCAGTGAGAGCAYCCAACTGCCCCTTTGCCTGGGTTTGTTTGTGGAGGGGCAGTTTCTTGCCCGTGTCAGGATACCCAGGGATAGARTACATCCCTCTTCTTCCTCTTCCATGAAGGCACATCTCATTTATTCATTGTGCTGCCACAGGGCCAGCTAGCCTTAAGGCAGCCCAGGACAAATTCCCATGCCTGAAGATTGAAATGTGTCTTTGCAGGGCAGGTAGCTCAGTGTACCTCCAGTGGTTGCAGGAGGGAAGTGGTTGCAAATGCATCATTTTGAGAGCAAGCTCTGAAACATCTCCCACGTTGCCTGCCTGTCTCCGGAGCCCCACACAGCTGCTCTGTGGGTGGAAGCTCTGTTTTCCTTGTGCCCCCGTGAACTTTATTTTTTGCTATTTTTCTTCGTATGCTGCTTAGATGAATCCTCTTCAGTGCCTACAGCTTATTCCAGGGTTTTACTGAGGATGTGGCCAGCACATGTAGCCTTACTCCAGGCCATGGCTCTTGAAGAAACTCAAAGGATACAGCATCTTTTTAGTCTGGTGACTGTAAGACCAAACAGCCCAAATCCCAACCTGCAGCTGCCCTGCACAGATAATGCTCGTGCCCCATTGGAGAGCAAGAACTCCCCTTGAAATCCCACAGCCTTGGATCTGGCAGCGGGAACGTGGGCAGGAACATGTAGGTGTTGGCATGTGCAGGCAGGAACACGTGTGTGCCAGGGCAAGCGTGCCCATCTCTGCAGGCACAGTCCCACGCCTGTCTCCGTACCAGCCCCTCTCATGCACTGGCCTCACGTGAATGTGCCCCGCACCTGCCTGAAACGAGGGTTTGGGATAGTAAATTTACCAGTGGGAAATGGAGGGAAGCACAGTAGATGGGATTAAGGGAGAGATCCATTTGGGACGCAGCAAGAGAAGGTTTCCTGGTGGAACAAGCAGGAGAAGGAGCTAGAAAAGGGAGCAGTGTGGTAGACACGGGTGTGAGATCAAAGGCTGTGATGGGACTAAGAAGGATGAGAGGTGGGAGCCAGGAGGAGTTTGTGCTGAGGAGAGTGAAGGAAAAACACGGGCTGCTGTGAAACAAAAGCCACTGTACAGGGAGATGGGAATGGATGGAGGGGATGAAGCAGGRGTCACAGAGCAGCAAGCACCAAGCAGGGGTGGGTGGCTTTCCATGCTGAGTGAAAGATGGGCTGGGGAAGGSGACTGCACCCAGTGAGGATGGGCAGGGCGGTCGTGGCCCGTGACAGAGTCAGCAGAGTGGCACAAGTTTGAGGTACAGAGTGGCTTTGGGACAAAGAAGCTGTCCCAGTGACAGGGTGGGTGGTTTCCCCAAAGGTGGCTGGTGTTTCCAGGATAGAGAAAAGGAGCTCTACACCTGGGAAGAGCCAAGTCATTTTTGCAAACACCACGTTAGGCCAGATACCGCAGTTTGGGCACAAGCTGGGCAGTAACATGAGCCTGGCCTGGAATGCCTGCACAGCATCCTTGAGCCACAGCTCACCCTGCAGCACCAGGACTCTGCAGGGTCCAAGGGGAAGGGAAAAGCTCTGGCAGTCACATTCATACTCTCCTTACACTCCCCCAAGCATCCACCATCACTGCACTGAGACCCCAGGGCAGTTTGGGCCCTTGCTATCGTTTCTGTTATCAGAGCCTTTTTTTACAATGCCCTGGCCCCTCGGTACATGAGTCTGTTTTTTTGTGATTGATGAAAAGCAAAACTCTTGACCAAAAGACCACAATGTTTGCTTGCAACCTCATTGCTATAGTAACAGAGGTCCTGAGGACACCTCTGAGTTAGGTCACCACGGACCCCATTTTGCTGCRTCTCCCAGTGCAGCACAGCCCCTGAAATAGGGTGCAGGCACCACAGTCCAGCTGGGCACCACAGTCCAGACCCTCCCAGGGAAGGCCAGGCTGGAGAACTGCCCTCCAGTGACAGCACCCAAGGGTACARAGGGCTGTCCTGCACCTGGTCACAGGAAACTTCTGTGCCTCGTGCAGCCCCAGTGCCAGCTCGTGGTGTTCCCCAAGTCAGGGCTCCCTTCCAGCCTCCTGTTTCCCCATCCCCCACCTCCTTGCTGCCTCCCTCCCCCCTTTCCCCCAGCGCCTCTCCTCCTGCTTTGCATAATTTTCCATTTTCAGTGTCCCCTTTTCTTTTTCTCCTCTCCATATGGTGCGTCCCCCTCTCTGCCTGGCGCAGGAGCCATCCTTAACAAGCTCGGCAAAGCCCTCTCTCAGGGGCTGCACATGAAAGATGCTCTGTAAAAACAGAGGCTGGGATGGAGCTCCCCCTTTTTTCCCCCTTGATTTATATGGGGCCGRGATGTGGGAACGTTTCTGGGTCGCATTTTAGAGCCGCCGGGTGCCCGTGCCTGTTCTCTCCGGCCATTCAGTGCAGACCCCTAAGGCCAGCTCGTCCCAGCCTTTGATCTGCAATGCAGAAAGAGCGTCCAGGGCAAGTTTGTGCCTCTCATCCATCCTTGCCCTCATTTTGGCTGGCAGGGAGGGATGCCCTGTCCCACCACACCGGGGAGAGGCCGTGCCCTTTCCTCTCAGTGTCCGGTGGCTTTTTCCAGCTGGCTGCTTTGGCTCCCTCCTGCATCCCTGGCACCATGAGGACCTTCAGGGGTCCAAGGCRCTGGGTCATGGCGAAGCAGCAGGTCGTGGGGTTTGTGACACACAACGACTCTGCCCGTCTGACCCACCCTGCCCTCCCCAGATCCCCTGAGGATACTGCCAGGGATCGCCCAGGGATGCCTGGAGGGTGCTGGGGCTGAGCAAAGGGTGCTGGGGCTGGCAACGCCTGCCCAGCATTTGATGGGTTAAGCCAGTCTCTAGCTAATTTCTCCCAGCGGCTCCCCTCCTCCTCCTCGTACTTCTGTATGCAGCAGGCAGGGCCTCAGCGCAGGTTCCTGCACTGAGCTGTTGCCAGGGGAGTAGTTAGGCGAGTCTGAGCTATGTGGGGAAAAGGCCCGGGCTGTCAAAGTGTCTGAGATGAACCATAGCCCGGTCCCCCTGCAGCTGGGCCCAAGCATGCATCAGCCCTTGTTTGGAGCCTGGGAATGGCAAAGCCCAGGGAGGTTCAAGGGCAAACTTGCTATTCATTAGTCAGGGGTCCTTGACGTTCCCACTCTCTGTCTCCCTTCTTCTTCTTCTTCTTCTCTTTTCTGTCCCTCTTTTGACAGATTCCTGGGTGCTTTTGGGGAAAACTCCCCTCCTCCTCCTCCTCCTCCTCCTCCTCCTCGCCCCAGCGAAAGCCCTCCACATAAACTTCCCCAGCAGACAAGGCGGGAGGACAATAACGTCAGGGCCACGATGCAAACGAGAGCCAGCGGAGCAGCCGCATCCCCCGGGTGTCCTTTCTCCCCGGCCCTTCCCGCGCTGCTGCGGGAGCCTCCGCCGCCGCATTCATTTCGCTCATCTTGCCCATCGCCCCGTGTTTTATTATCTTGATGCTTGCAGGAAATTGTAACTTGAGATAAGGAAAATGTCAGGCGCCTTCTTCCTCTCTCCCGTAGCCCAAAGCAGCGGGAAAGTTGCTCGGTAGGAAATGTAAATGCTTGCCCAGGTGCAGGGGATGAGCAGGAGATGGAGGGAGCCTCGAGAGGCCGTGCGAGCATCTCCGTCAGGAGATAAAACTCGCGGCGTAGGCGTAACGCGGAGCCTCCCTCCCGCCCCGCTCAACAGAATATTTCATAGCTCTTAGAAGCCGAAGCTCCCTTGTAATTATCCAAAGCAAACAGCACGTGTTATTAGTTTAAAATGATTTTTTTTTCCCCCCTCCCCGGGCCCCTGGAGCAGAATGGAGGTGTAATTGTGCTAAGGAGTTAGCAGGGGAGAGCACAGCTTTTGGTCACATTCAAGTTGGAGGGCTTGAGCCAGGGAGGCTGGTATGAAAGGCTGGTATTTGCATAAGCAGCGTGCATCCCTACAAAAAAGAAAGATATCAGGGGCTTGCAAAATTCAATCAAGGCTGGGAGGGAAGAAAAAAAAAAAAAAAAGGGG
>NW_026623290.1:1952471-1976503 GCF_030028575.1 Malurus melanocephalus
AAATCCACAGACAGAAGGATGTTTTCCCTGTGCAGGGCTGGGATTGGTCCTGGTGGAGCCCTGTTTTTGCAGGCACCCTCAGTGCAAGGCTGAACTCTTCCTGCAAAACCTGAGAAAGTGCATGCAGGAGATTTGGGTTTTCCTGAAGCTTGTGTAGAGTCAGTTGGGTTGSTGCAGCCCTTCCTGCCCTCAGTTACTGAGTGCCAGAGGGTGAAGCCCACCAGGCGGGCAGTGGGTGATTCCAGGCTGGGTTGATGTCTGGTACMGGCGAGCATCTTCTCCATCCACACTGCAGAGGAGTTTCTCTGTCGGCCCCAGCAGGCTCAACTGTGGGGCTGTTCCTATCCAGGACAGGGGCTTTACCTGCCCAGGATAAGGGCTTTACCTGCTCAGGACAGGGGGCTTTACCTGCTCAGAACAGGGGGCTTTACCTGCTCAGAACAGGGGTTTTACCTGCTCAGGACAGGGGCCTGTCCCTGACCAGAACAGGAGGCTTTACCTGCCCAGGACAGGGGCTTTACCTGCCCAGGACAGGGGCTTTATCTGCCCAGGACAGGGGCTTTACCTGCCCAGGACAGGGGCTTTACCTGCCCAGGACAGAGGCTTTACCTGCTCAGGACAGGGGCTTTACCTGCCCAGAACAGGGGCTGTCCCTGCCCAGGATAAGGGCTTTACCTGCCAGGTAAAAGCTTGTCCCTGGTGACCACAAGAGTTCAGCCTCCTCCTCCTCCCCTTCTGGGTTTGGGAAAGCACCCACCACCGTTCAGATCTCATCTGCCCTGACCTCAACATCCTTGCCAGCCTTGGGGGAACATTCGGGATGATTCCTGATCTCACACAGGGTAAAGGAGTGCTGAGCCTTGGCTTTTTGTAGCCTGGGTCTCCCTGCACACACGCCAGGATAGGGTCTGTCTTTTTGGCACCCAGAGACAGACACAGGCCRTGGTCCTTCCCCAAACTCACGCACTTGGGGTGGGTTTGGCCTCTGCCTCTCTTCAGTTTTAGGCTTGCTTCAAAGTTGCGGAAGGGAAGGGATTTTCCTTGGATTTCCATCAAGTGCTTTATGAATATTGCAATAAAGGGGTTACAGAAGATCTATTTTTAAGAGAGAGAAAAAATACCCATGAAAATTGCAGCCTGGACCCCAGAGTGTAGAGTATTTGCACAGTTCAAAGAGTTACGGTGGTTCATCCAGTCACAGCCTGGGAACGTCGCGGTGCGACCTACAGCAGATCWCATGCTGGCTACTCCCAGGGCGGCTCATTAGAGAGCCACACAGAAGATTTATCTCTTAAAATGGGCTTGCAAATATTTTATAAAATTTGCAATATTTTATAAAATTACAATTTGGTGCAATAAAAAGAATAAATTAGCCAGCTGATGGTTCCTTTTGCAAGTGTACTCAAGGATTTGTTATATTAGTCTTTACTCCTTCCAAAGTAACAGTTTACAGGCAAAGCAAAGGGAGGATAGGAAAAGGATGGGACTGGTTTGGGAGCCAGGGAATACACATTCTTAACATGCATAAAGTGTAAAGGGAAATAGTGGAAAAAAAGCAGCAAAATGGGAGGAGAATATGCTGCAAGGTGCAAGATGTGTGGGGCAAAGCACGGGAGGCAGGAGGAAAGCCGAGGAGGGGACTTTTGCTGAGTGTCACAGCTTTGGCTCCTGCTCGGTGGCTTGGTATCACTTTCTCCAGCCAGGCAAGGGCGCCGAGGGCAGGGAAAGTTAACACGAAGATTAAAACATCAGAAGGCTGTGCCTTTAGTGGCTCTGACATGCAGAGTAATCCCATGCCCCAAAGCCTAGGGAGGAAGGACAAGCGGTGAGCCCTCCCCTGGCTGGCGGTGTGCGGGGCAGGCAGAGGTAGGGATTGAGGAGGGTGCAGGGGAAGCATGGCATCTTTGGGGCCACAGTTTTCCCGGTAAGGAAGAGGGTAAGGTGGTCCAGAGCTGGGAGAAACGTGTGGTGAGGAGGGAAAGAGGATTGGAGTTCTGCTCCATCAGTGAGATGAGTTGGTCTGTTCTCAGCCAAGTGCTACTGGATCATTTCTCTGACAGAGATCATAACCACTCCATTTTTCTTTTCTTTCCTTCCTAGATCCCAGTGAGTGGACAAGGGACTTTGGAAGCCCTGGGAGTTCCTTCTTGCAGTTGACTACCGCCTGCTGGATTTGCCTTCTGACTTCTACGAGTTTCTCCAGGAGGGTCCCAACCTGCTTCTCCATSGGCCCAGAGAGGAGGCAGCTTTGATTCACGAACACACCGAGTTTCTGCATCACTTCGAAACACAGCGGTGCAGCCATGGGGAGGGARCCAGGGCAACACAGGGAGCCAAGGGACCATCCCACATCACTCCTGTACATTGCCTTCGGTGTCCTCAGTACCCCAGAGCAGGACCAAAGTGCTTAGAGAGACCTGAGCCGGTCACTGTTTCACCTGGTGAAATACCGGGTGTGTGAAGTTTGGAGGGAGCTTTTAGCCCCYGGCTTTGCTCATGGAGCAGAGCTCGGCTCTTGCTGCTCTTGGTCCCTGGGTCTGTGGAGCTGTGGGATGCAGCCTTCTCGAAGGTGCTGTGCTTGGGGCCCAGAGGACCATCAGCCTGTCCAGCCCTGCTGCTGTTGTACTGCACCCTCTCTGTTCCTGTAAGAGAAATGTACTGCCTGTAACTCTCCCATTCAAATCCACCCCCCCCCCCCCCCCCCCATGCACTGTTGAAAATAAACTCTCCCTTTTGCAAAAGCCAGCGTGTGATTTGGTGCAATCTCGAGACGGAGGAGGCAATGGGCACAAAATAAACCCGAGCAAATCATCGGGGAAGCGGGAGCAGCCGAGAGCCAGGCAGCCGGGCTGCGCCCTGCCCCGCATCAGGCACATTTCCCTGAAAGCCCGAGCGAATCCCTCGCCGCTCAATGATCTTTATTTGGTCTGAACCCCGTCTGGGAAGTAACCGCTAAACCCAATGCAAACAGACCCCCGTGAAAGAATATAATGAATATGTCTCTCAAATGATTTGGAGCCCTTCTGCCTGCAGAGCAGGGTTCCCCATTGTGCCCCGCTCCCGGCGAGCTCGGGGCAGGCTGCGCGAGGTGGCCGCTTTCCCAGCTGAAATCCGAAAAAAGCAAACAATGGGTCAAGGCCGGCATTGTGCGAGCCCAGGCAGGCAGAAGGAGCGCAGCCCGGCATGGCCAAGTTCAAGGCTGGGCAGGGGGCCGGGCGCGCAGGGATGCTAATGGGGGCTGCGCGGGGGCTGCGGAACGGGGGGGCCGGGGGCTCTGCGTGCTCTTCTGTGCAGCCCTGAGCACCCAAAAAAACACCTTACAGAGAGGCAGCGATTGCCAAGTGCAGCAATGGGTGCTGGGGGCTCTGGTGGTACGGGGAGGAATTTGGGTTGCTGCGGGGCTGATGGCACTTTGGGGGCCGGTATTGCTGTGGGGGATTAGTGTGAGTTGGACGACGACTGATAGTACTGGGGGCACGCTGGTGCTGTGGAGGTGTTACAGGGGGAACTGGTGTTGTTAGTGGATATTACTGGGGGAACTGGTGCTGCAGGGGGGCTGCCAGTGGAGATGATGGCACAGAGCAGGGCCCGGGCAGTGCAGTGCGTGTCCCGGGGGGCAATCTGGGTTTGAGAGCCTCGCAGAGGACACAGCCTCTTTGGGTCTGCCTGGCGCTCCAGGCCCGAGCAGGGACCCCCCCGCACCCCCTCATCTCCCCGCCGCTCCCCCCTCCCCGGATGGAGTGTGCGGAGACAGGCGGAGCGGCCCGTGGAAAAACACCATGGAGGGCCTGCACAAAGGGGGTTTTATTCAAATTTGTTTAGAGTTTAGCGGATTTGCATGAAAAATGTGTGAGAAAAGCCGGCTCCAATGACCTCATCCCCAGCTGCCATTAATGTTCAATTAAGTGCTGAATAGTAGCAAAGRGGGGACCGGCCGGGACGTGCAGAGAATCCAGGCTCGGGCGCAGACTGTGAGAACCGGGCGGCCCCCCCGACCGTCTGGCCCCGGCCAGCCCCGACGGGGTCCCCCCGCCGCCGCCCCGCTCTGCACCGGGAGGTGCGCTGAGCCCGTCGGGTCTCAGCCCGTCTGGGTTATTCCCCGGATCACTCGCATCCCGAAGCAGAGTGCTCCCCTCCCCCGTCAAAGGTGGCTGTTTGGAGGGGGTGATGCCCCCTCTGTGCGTTGCCGGGGCTGTTGTCACTCCCCCCGCAGCCCTCCTCGCCCGGCCCGGAGCCGCTCTCCGCCTGGCAGACGGTGTCAAAGCCCAAGTTCAAGTCCACGCCGAGGGGCTCTGCCCTGGGATTCCCAGCTCCTTTCCATCCTCCGCCTTTTGTTCGCTTCTGACAATTGCTCTTTATTTCTTACACACCCCCAGCCTCCCCCCCGCACCCCCCTCCCTGCCCGCACTTGGCACCGTTTAGCTGTCTGCCTGCAAACTTAACAACCCCGGTTCTTGGTATAAGCACTCAAATTACCCTTCTTTCTACATATAAACACGGCCCGGGGTGTGCGGCTCTCCCCGGCCGCGGGGTCCCCCCGGCCCAGCCCGGCTCCCCCGCACCGACCCCGGCCCCGGCCGGAGGAAGTTTCTGCTGCGGGACACGGCAGGAGAAAACGAGCCGGATACAGAACCCCCYGCTCTGCGTGGCTCCCCGGGGCCGGCGCTCAGGTAAGGGAACACACGCCACATTTGCTATCGGGGGGCTGCCTCTGCTTCGGGGCGTGATGACACGGCAKGTTTCGGGGAGTGATGGGAGAGTGTCTCTCCCTGCAGGGGTTCCCACATATTCCCGCAAAACCAGCCCTGCCTCGGGCACGCTGTGAGGAGCCCCGAGCCGACCTTCCCCCGGGCGTGCGGACCCCCCCTCCCCGCTCCGGCCGGGGTGCGGTAGGGACACTGCCTGGCGGGGGCAGTGGGAAAGCCAGGGGAGGTGGCCTTCCCAAACCTGCCTCTGCTCCGGCCTGCCTCTCTCCGCCCCCCTCGAGAGGGGAACACCCACCCGGGGAGCGGACCGAGGGGCTGGGGGGCCTTTGAGGGCCGGCACCCCCAAGGCTTCCCAGCACCGACACCCCCGGGCCCGCTGCCCTCGGGGACGGGGCTTCGGGGCAAGCTGGGGGTCAGCGGCACCGTCCAGCTGGGTCATACWCCCTCTGCACAGGTGTGCAGAGATAACACAGAGCTGGGGAAGCCTTAGGGTGACCGAGGGAGGTGCTGACTGACCCCACAAATAAACCCCCTCCCAGTACCTGCGGCGGGGTGGTGCTGGGATAAACTGGCCGGGACAGGGCGGGTCCGGGGCGCGTGGACAGAGTAAGGTTTTCCACTGATTTTATATTTTTCTAAGACAATATCGGGTGAAGGAGGAGGGGATAAACACACACGCCCCTCCAATTCCCGGCGCTAAAATAAAGATAACGGACGGAAGGAGCGAACACACCTTCACCGGGAAAGTGAGCGAGATTTGGAAGAGCCAGAAAAGAAAGGAGGGAATAAGAGGCTGAGAAGGGACAGGGAGGAGGTGGGATACCGGGAGGGGAGGTAGGAGGGGATGCCCCGAAACCCGTCCTCGAGTCCAGCGCAGCGACGCGGGCGCCCTTCACCGGCGCCTCGGGGCGGGGCGGCCCCGCGGCCCGGGGACATCGACGGGGCCGAGGACCGTCACGTCGCATCGCGTCACGCAGCATCGTGTAGTGTAATACGGCGCCGTAAATTATAGCGGAACATAAAAATATACGTGTTCTTTACTTAAACGTGGAACGGAGCGCGTATAACGCTGCATTGCATTGCAATCGCATTGTCGTGAATCGGCCCCGGCCCCGGCTTTCCCCCCGTCCCAGTGCCCCGTGGGGTGCGGGGAGGTCGCGCCGTGGAGGGTGTGGAGGGTGAGCTGGGGTGGCCGCATCCTCGCTCAGAGAGTGGGCACAGACCCCTCCTCACTCCCCAAAACAGAGCCCTTCTCACTCACGTGCGTGTTTGGAAATAGCGGCGTGGGCACAGCGCGGGGYCGTGGGAGAGGCCGCGATTTATTTTTGGTGGTTATTTTAAAAACCCACACCCACACCGGTGCCTCCAATGGCCGTTCCTTCCGTGGGCCAGCACGCATGAATGTACACACAGCTGTTTTTCCCCACTAGTGTCTGTGGACACCTCTCATGCCCCTGATCCCCTCCGSGGAACCCACCCGCGGTTCTGTGCCCACCGGGGACTTCACACGGTACCGGCGAACCCAGAGAGGTGACAAATTGCTGGGGGCTCAGCACCAGGGCGGGAGTACGAACCCCTCGGAAAGGAAAGGACTTTTTCCTCGGTCGGTGGGAAAACAGAAATATCCCCGCGTGTGGAARCAGTGAAGATTTGTCTTTGGGGCTGGGAAAAGCGGGACAGAATGGGGGTGAAAGGAAGGATGGAGGTGAAAAAGGAATGGAGAGGGATAAGGAGAGTTGAAGGAGGGGATGGGGGGATGGAAAGGGAGAAGGAAAGATGGAGGGATGGAGGGGGAGAAGGAGGGATAAAGGGTGGAAAAGAAATGGAGGGTGGAAAAGGAGGGATGAAGGGTGGAAAAGGAGAGATGATGGGTGTAAAAAGAGGGATGGAGGTGGCATAAAGAGATGGGTGGAGGCGAGAGAAGGAAGGATGGAGTGAGGAAGAAGGAGGAATGTAGGGTGGAAAAGGAGGGATGGAGGGGAAGAAGGAGGAATGGGGAGTGGGAAAGGAAGGATGGAGGAAGAAAGAAGGAATGGAGGGAGAAAGGAGGGATGGAGGGGGGAAGGGWACCGCGCCCCCGATTGGCTGTTTAAGCACAAAATCCGGAGGTGGCTTTGCGGGGAGGGGGCGCGGATGGGCCGGGGGCTGCTGGGGGGCAGAGGTGGGCGCTCGGGAGGCTGCGGGGCCCCCCCGGCAGCCATTTTGTGGCAGTACCTGTCTTGGTGCCAGGGCTGGGCGGTGGGGCCGGAGAAGAGCCCTGGCCGAGCCTCCCCGGCCCGGCGGGGTGGTGAGGGGCGCGGGGCGGGGGGAGGCCTCCACGCCACGGTGGGAAACGTATTACCGCGCCCGCCACGCTTGCCCATTGACAGAGATAAACATGCAAATGAGTCTCTTTGCATGTCATTAGCATACAGGCAGATTGCGGGGGGAGGGGCCGCAGTGTGCGCACTGCAGCGTGCTTTAATGCAACACCCAAACAGCCATTGCGGGTCTCTCCCGCCAGCAGCACCTGCGGCTCCCCGCGCCCCCCGCCGCGGGCAGTGGGACCCCATCACCCCCTCGCACCCCCCGGCCCGCCGAGCCACCACCGGGGCTGCCCCGCTTGGTTCTCGGCTCATCCAGCCTGCCCGGGGCTGCAGGGCACAAGGATACGCAGGGATAAATAAAGCCAAACCTCGGAAAGCGTCTCTTTTGGGGCTATTTCTGTGTTTTCACCTATTTCTGTGTTCTTTCGCCTTGTGCAAGGAAGGAAGCGGGCGGGGGGGCCCTTAGCCGCCGCCTCTTGCAGCCCCGCTCCCGCCGCCGCCCTTAATTGAGTGGGTTGGGTGGAGTGGGGAGAAGGACCGAGAAAGCCGATGAATTTTGGGAGGGAAGGTGCAAGCGAATGGGATGGGGGATCCCCACGGCTACCAGAGCTGGGGAGCGGCCGGGGCGCGCCCTGCGGGGCTGCGTTTGCAAACGACGGGCGGGAACCTGGTGCCGGTGTCCGTGTATGGACACGGGTGTGTCCGCGACCTCTGCGTGCGCTGCCCCGTGCGTGTCCGCASACGCGTGTTGTAACCCGCGCCGCACGCGTGTCCCCGCTCGGATGGGTGTGTCACACGGCTGGTCACCTCTCGGGGAGTGTTCGCTGTGTCCCGCACACGCGTGTGCGCACCAGAGCGGAGGGTGTCCGCACACACCCCGGGCACCCTCGGGGAGCATCCCTCGGCGGGGTGAGCACCGCACCCACGGCCGGGGGGTGCGGGGAAAGGCCGCCGCCCCTCGCTCGCAGCTAAGATGGGGGATCCCCTCACGGGCCGGACTTTTCCTCCGTGCCGGCCGTTCTGCGGCGAGGGTGGCACCGCAGAGGGCCCTGCCGTCACCCCCCCGGGTTTTCGTTGAAGGGAGAACGGCTCTCCCGTCCTTGCGAGGAGGGCAGGTGAATAGTCAGAGACGGGCCGCGGGGCGAGGAGAACGCATCCGTGGGGCGATTCAGCCTCAGCGGGAAAAGGAGGGCACTTCCAGGGCATCCTTGTATTTCAYTCCCTCCCCACAAAAATCCCCGCACATTTGCGGTGAGAGAGGGAGGAAGCGCCCTGGCGCCGCGGGTGCGGGGCTGGGTGCGGGCCCCCGGTGCCCCTGGCAGCGGCCGCTCGTAGCCCAGGCGGGACCCGCTGGGGAATGACCCCCAGMCCCATTTAGGGGGCACTCGGCAGGRAAAGCACCCCCTTTCTTCTCCATGCCCCCGAGACACAGTCYCCCCGTCCCACATCTCCCAGAGCCGCGGGTCCTCCTCCCTCTGCAAAGAAACCGGCTTCTTGGTCTCGCAAATAAACCCGATTTTTTTTCTTGCAAAGGAACACACTTTTCATTCTTCCAAATAAACACGACTGAAAAAAAAATTATAAATCAGCCCGATTTTTATTCTAGCAAATAAGCCAGCTTTTCTCCGCCTCGGTGGTTTATTTCTGGCCGGGRATAACAAGGCGGGGAGAGGATGCGGGGTTGGACCGGGCGGTGTTTTGGGGAGGGGAGAACCCAAACTCCGGCCGGCGTTGAGAAATAAAATCGCCCTGGCTCATCTCCGTGTCCCACCACAGACGAGATAAATGCGCCGGCGAATTTGTTTTCCAAAATAATTTTTAAAACCTCGAGTACATATTTCCCCCGTATGTCCTCGGGAGAGCGAAAATTCACAGAGCAGCCCCGTAATGAATTTTTTTCTGCTGAAAATTCCTCCCAAACCCAGTTAATAGATTATGATTACAAATAATGCCACCTCTTTTTTCAGGGACTTAATACACAATTGGAAATTAGAAATACCTTTGTTTTGGCATTATTATTGTTATTATAATTATTATTATTACTATTTTTATTATTCTTATTTTTGTGTATATGGTTTGTTTTGTGTGTAGTGGGGTTTTTTTTTTTAAAGTTTGGGGTTTGGGGTTTTTTTTTAAATGTACCTGAAATACAAATTCTTAAGCTTAAGCAGCCTTTCAGAACAGCACTTTGGATTAAATTCGGAGGTTCTCCCTTTTAAAACGACAAAAGTGTTAGGCAAATGTTCTGGGAGAAGCCCCGTGGCACGGACAGTGCCGAGCGGGGATGACTCGGTCCGGCGTGTGCCACTTACGGGAATCATCCTTTTAATTTCAGTCTCGAGTGAGAGAATTTCAAGAGTCTGAAAAAGTGATTTATGGAGACCCTGAGACCTGCGGCCGCCGGGGCGGCCCCGGCAACCCCGGCCCCGGCCCGTAGCAGCCTCCGAACCTGCTCTCCATCACCCTGCGCCCGAATCCTCCAGGATCAGGACGGCGGGGACAGGCTWGAGCTGCCGGGCAAAGTTTGCAGCGCTCGGCAGAATTTTTGCCAGGGCTGTGTGAGRCGCAGGGTCCGGCCCGGCTCTGTAGAGCCGGTCCCGGTCTCGGTCCAGGGTTGCCACCGTCCTGTGCCGCTGGCCCCAGGCACAACCCTCACCCGGGGCATCTCTRGCTCCGGCTTTGGGGCCAGCCACAGGCGAGGAGGAGGGGGATGTGGTTAACGAAAGAGGGCTGTATTTCTGGCAGCAGGGCCGGCTCTTTGTCGCCAGGACCGGGCAGGGCGACCCCCGGGTCTCTGCCACCCCATTTCACCGTCGGGGCACGGCGGGGAGTCCCCAGCGCGCCCAGCACCGGCAGCAGCCCGCATGCCGACGAGGGCGGCGGAGGCTGACCGAATCGCTCGATATCCATTAAAACAGCCCCACGGCTGCATTTCCGTCCCTGTACAAGGTTTCTGCGCACGGGCGGGTRTGTTTGTGTTGGAGGGGGCTCCGACCGGTGCCAAACCGTGGCCCGTCCCCACAGCATGGCCCGGGGGCTTGACGGCCGCTACGGCGGGTGATGGCAGCCCGGGAAAAGGGAAAAGGAGGCGGGAGGCCAAGATCGGGCCGGAGCAGGGAGGATCCCCCTCCTTTGGCCCGTTGGGACGTGGCCGGAGGACACGAGGGGACCTGGCGGCGCCGCGCCCCGACGGCGGCCCCGCCCCTGTCCAGGGTCCTGAAACAGTCTGGGGCCGCCGAGCCCGCGGAGCAGCCGACGGGGAGGGCTCGGGGCGGGGGACGGCGGGACCCCGCAGGGTGCGGGAGGGACCCCTCGGATGCGGGGAGGGGATTCTCGGGTGCGGGGCCAGAAGCGTCTATGCATGGGGCGGGAGCCGGGAATGCCGCCGAGGAGACGGTGACTGACGGCGGCGAGACGGGGCGGCAGCTGTAGGGCCGGCTAGCGGCCCCGACGGCGCGTTTCCATGCGCTATTCTTCCCCGATTTACTGCTTGTCACCGACAACTCAATGGGGGTCCCCCCTTCCCCGGGACCTACGCTGCCTTCCCCCTCTCCCGCCCCCGCCGGGCCCGGGGCCGCGCAGAGCCGACCCCTCGCCCCCCCRTCCACCCCCCCGGCACACCGCTCTGCCCGGCGGCCGCTCCCCTGCGCGGCTTCGGGGAAGTTCAAGAAGTTGCCTGGCCCCGCTCCCTCCGAGCAGAGCCAGCCCAAACACCAGCGCCTGCCCCGGAATATTTCACCGTCGGGCAGTGGGAAGGGGGGGGCTGGGGGGGGAGATAGACGGCTTAAATCCACCCCCCCAAGCCCCTCGGGCTCTAATCTCCCATGCATCGTTACAACTGTCCGCAATGAGGCGGGGGAGGCCGGGCTGCAATTAGCTATAGAGCCGCTCGCCTTGCAAACAGAGGGGCTCGGATTATTGCAAATTCATTTCTATTTTCCAGGCCAGCGCTTGTATTCTCTGTTAGCATAAGAATAGAGCCAGGCCCTGTGAACTCCTCCGACCTACTGACCCCTCTCCCCAGAAATGAATAGCAGCACTTTCCGTCCCCCCCCCTCGCCAGCCTCTCCAGCAGACTCGAGCCACGGCCTAAATTCCTAATCAGGGTAATTTAATATATCTTAAGCCCCTGGCTGCTTTATTTTCACTCCTTTTTTTTAGTTTGTTTTAGGCATTCACTGGCTCTCACCCCGTCATTAGAGATCCTTATTTGACGGATATAAGAAGCTGTTATGAGACTACAAGTCTCTTTTTATCTTCTAAATAAGCTGTGCTTCCCCGTAATTAGAATGGTGTTCCCAGCCTTTGAGGCCTTTCAGGGCCGCCTAACAAAAAACTTGCAGGAGATGAATAATCCCGAAGTACAGACTCCCCGGCCCAAGCAAAGAGCCGGGACGGAGAGCCGCGCCGGGCGGAGCAGGGAGGGGTGGGTGGCGGCGGGGGCACCCACGCGTGGGCTCTGGGCTCCGCCCGCAAGYGTGCAGGGGCGGCGTTCCCGCATCCCCCGGAGCGCTGAGGGTTCGGTGGCACCGGGACAAACCCCTCGTCCTTTGTTTGGGGCTCTGCTTTCCGCACCTCAACCGCTCCGCGAGGGTCTCGCCCCCTCCCACACCCCCTCTTGTGACAGCGTGACCCAACCCCACCGGGCAGCTCGGGCACCTGGCGCGGCCCCAGCCCACCCCGCGGGTGTCACCCCTTCCTCGCACCGGGTGATGCGACCCCAAAGCGCCCGACGGGGCGGGCACGGGCGGGGGTCCCGGAGCGCCCCACGGGAGCCTCGAGCCGTCGAGGGGATCCCGCCAGGGCTGCGCCGCCGCCCCTCATTGGTCAGCGGGGGCTGACGGGCGCGCTCGGGGCTCGGGGATTGGCTGGAGGGGCGCTCGGGATCGGTGTCGTCACGGCTGCTCGAAGGGGCTCCCGCGGGCTCGGGGGGTCCGAACCCTCCCGTGCGYGTCCCCGCTCCGCCAGAGCACCGTGTCTCCGAATATAGACATACCTAGGTGTGTGAAATGGATGTGGAAACGCCGGGAAAGTGGCTTTGGGATAATTAGCCTTCTTGATGTGGTTGGAGAGTTATCTAATCCAGAGGAGCCTAAAGGCATCATTACGGAGACAATATTTCAGGAAATCCAATTCATTGGAGCAAAAATATGACATTCATTTTGCTGGTTATGTTATTACAAATATCCTTCAAAGCCGACATTTCACACGCCCCCCCTCCCCCCTCCCAGAAAAAAAAAGAAAAAAAAAGTGAAATAAAATAAAATAAAATGACCAGACTAAAAGCCCCAAAGCTATGGACTGGGAACTGGGAGGAGGAGGCCGACGGCAGAGGGATCAGCCCTCGCTTCCAGGACCCAAASGCAGCGGGCTGGGTGGAACACGAGGGTCTTTGATGCTGAAGGGAACTTTCGGAGTGGGACAGAGGGCTATGGGGGACAGGCAGAAACAACCCCAGATCCCGGACACCGGCGCTGCGGCTGTCGGGGGCCGGAGGAGGCCGTCCCCCCGCTTGCCTTTCGCTGGGCTGCACG
Source organism: Malurus melanocephalus (assembly GCF_030028575.1). Classification (NCBI taxonomy): domain Eukaryota; kingdom Metazoa; phylum Chordata; class Aves; order Passeriformes; family Maluridae; genus Malurus; species Malurus melanocephalus. The sequence continues at coordinate 1,965,018 of NW_026623290.1, forward strand.
CAATTTTCAGCTCTTCCGCGGAGGAAGTTGCTGTGCGAGTGGCCGGTGGGGGGCAGCGGGCAGCGGGCAGCGGGCAGAGAGCAGCGGGCAGAGAGCAGAGGATAGCGGGCAGAGAGCAGAGGATAGCGGGCAGCGGGCAGGGGGCAGCGGGCAGCGGGCAGAGCGGCTCTGCCTCGTACGACCAATCTCGGAGCCGAGCGCTGTAAAAACACGGCCACCCGGGCCTCTCCTTGGGCTCTCCGCTGCCCGTGCATGGCAAACGCCAGTGTCACTGGCGCTGCTGGTGCGACTGGTGCCCGACGGGGAGCAGCTGGCCGAGATTTGCTCTGCCGGGGTGTCCCTGCCCGGATCAARCCGTTTCCATCCTCTTGTGTTCAGGGCCGGGGGCAGGCGCGGAGCCGCAGCCCGTGAGGGGCTGGGTGTCAGCCGGTCAGCATCTCCCCAAATCCCCCTCAACGAAATCCGCCCCTTGGAACATCCCTTGCCTCCCCCCGCTCCTCAGACGGCTGGGCACCCGTCCTGCTCCACTCCGGGGCAGGAACACGTGTGGGCCCCCGCCGTCGCGCTGCGCCCGCGCGTCTTTTTGTGAAGAAACGGGCAAAACGGGGAAGGAAAATGCTGTTTTCCAGCCCCGGCCGGCACTGTCGGCGGGGAAACCGGGCCGCCCATCCACTCTCGGCTTCCCGAGCCGCGCCGGGCTCCGGCCGGTGGGACGTGGGCTCGTCCCGGCGGGGCGGCGGCGGGTGTCGGTCCCGAACCGCGCCCAGCCCGGCTCCTCCAGCTGCCGCCACGTCCCCGCTCCAGCTCGCAGCCTGGTTGTTTTGTTTAATTAAACTCAATGTCAGTGTTAATTTTCCGCCTGGCCGGGCAGCCCTGCCTTTGCCGGAGCCGGCGTGTTGGTTACAGATGTCAACGCGCCCCATCGGGGCTGCGCCGAGCCCGTGGAGACGCGCTGCGCCCGCCACGCGTGGCCACGGCCGCCGGTTGCTGGCTGGAGCCGTGGGCTGCGGGGCTGGACGAGGGCAGGGGCCGGACTTTCCTGGGACTCACTGCTCCCATTCGCGTCTAGGTCCGGCATGGGCGAAAAGGGCGGGCGCTCATCGTTGTGTTGTGCGTGGTGTAAAGAGGTGTCTCGCGTGAATTTCCACGAAAAAYAGAGGAACTGGTGAAAATCAGTCCCGGCGGGGTGCGGGGGAGACGCTGGGAAACCTGGAGGTGCATTTTGGAAGGGAGAAAATCCTTCCTGGTGCTACAGCAGAGGTACCCACCCAAAATGCATGCCTGGCTCTGGAGGGCAGAGATGCTCCCGGGCCACGCCCCAGACCCCTGTCAGCTCCGGGGACTACTCAGTCCCTCCCCGGAGGTGTCCCAGGCCAGGCCAGGGCACAGGACAGTGACAGGGACGAGGCACTCTCTCGCCTGCTCCTGCCCTACTTTCTGCAGAGCCCTCATTCCCAGCTGGCTTATTGTCTTTCCAGCAGCCAGGCACCTCTCTGCTCTCCGCAGTTACTTTTCTAACCTCTCCAAACTTCTGGTCTCTGCAGCACCCCAGTGCCTGCCAAAGCAGCTTCCTGTGCCAGGCATTCAGCTGGAGCATCTGAGCCCCTCTTTCTGCAGGCTGGACCCTTCTTTAATTCCCCCTCAGATGGCAGATACTGCACAACTCCAAGCTGGCTCCTCGCCCTGCCCTGCTGCCTCCCCAGCCCCTGTGGGATGGCCCCAGTGAGGCAGGGACCCCCATGGCTCAGGGTGAGCCAACCCCTGCCCTCTTCTCGGGTCTATCCTGAGTCATTCCTGACATGCCATGTGCTCCTGACTCTTGCCAGTGACCAGGCTAATCTTGTCGTATCCATGTCTTGGAGCATTCTTCTCCATGGATGAAGCTGTTTCATTGCCGTGTAGGTAATTGATTTATTTTCTCTCTGCTCAACACTGAATTCCTCCTTCATTTGAAGGCCAAGTTCGCCAGCACAATGAGACCCTTCCTTAGCCCTCTACGCAGTGCCAGATTTTATCATGTTGGAGCAGCAATGGATTTTATCCTGTTGCTATTTCCTCCATCCTCCCTGGCRCTTCCGAAGGCTCTCCCTCCTGCCTGCTGCGGGGGCTCCGGCGCTGACCGCTCTGAGCTGGGAACCCCCGGGTTTGTTATGCCACTTTGTCTCCTAACTTTTAACCGGTTATTCATTGCCCAGCTGCTTTTCAAACTTCCCTTCTCGGCAACAGGCTCGGCCTTATTTACCAAACAATCAGGTTTATTGCTGTTTCTCCCCATTCTTTGTTGCCATTTCTATCTGTTTTCCCCATTAAACTCAGGACGCTGTGGTTTTCCGGACCCCCCGTAGAGCCCTTTTGGGGAAGTTGGCTATCCTCCATTCCTATTTACAAAGACCAATTCACACAGGAGGCTAAACTACAGCTACTGAAATTGCCATTTCATATTTAACTTCTTCTAAAAGCCTCACCTAAATCCCATATTTTCTCACTACTTGTTCCTGTGCACTCGATCAAGCTGTTTTGCAACCACTCCTCCCATTATTGGGGCCACCAGGACACCCAGGCCCCCAAAAGACTGGGGGATTTTCTTTGAGATGGTGGTAACAGTACCCAGTGTAGGAAAGTCTTCAATGTAGGGATTCATCCCATTTTCTTCTTCCTCCATTTTCTTCTCCTGCAAACTGCAAGTCCCCAGACATCCATCTCTGGTGCTTTTTACTTGTTTGTCACTAGCAAACCCTTMCTAAAAATCCCCTTTTTCCTGCTTTGTTATTTTATGTCGATTCTGGGGAGTTCACCTTGAAGAGGAATTGAAGATGGGATCTGAGGGCTATAAGAGGCCACAGCCCTGACACAGTGACTGGTGGAAACAATCCACCATATGCCTACCCCATCCTGATGGGGGGGATTTACTTCTACCACCTGTCCCCAAAAGTCCCCAAACACATCCCTCTCTTCTGGGGGTTGCCATGGTCCAAGCACTAGCATTCCAGGCCTTTTTCCAGGACAGGCATCACATCCCTGGAGATAGAGGATGGATGATGATGGGTCCAAAACAGGAGAACCCGGTGGGGCTGTAGAGCTGGCCAGTGCTGGTCCCTGAGGAGATGCAGCCCCTTGGCATGTGTCCACCCCAGGCCTTGATGGAAGTGCAGGTGTGAAGGCGACAGAGGAGGAAAACGGGCCCTGGCTTATTGGAGCCGCTCGTAAACAAAGCCACTTGAGTGGAGAGGATTCAGAGAGCCCAACAGCCGCAGGAAACTATAATTACGTTTAAATATTGTTAGCATCATTATCTTTTATCCGCCATCAGATTAAAACAATTATGGCATTTTCAGGAATCGTCCTTGGCATTCTCTTGACCGACGTTATCTGTCAGGCAGGAAATGTGATTTTCGCTTGGAGAGGTGCCAGCCACCRTGCGGCCGGTCCCACAGCCCCCGTGATGGGAGCAGCCAGCAGCCAGGGTGAATTCCCATTTTGTGAAAAAACCTGCATCCATCCCATTCCCTGTGTCAGGCATCACTCACTCCATCCCTGTATTATCCTGAGCTTCTACCTATTGGTTTTGGGGTTGCCAAATAGTGGTGGCAGGGGGAGGCAGCGGCGGGGACACCAAGCAGTGCCATCACCTCTGCCGGTGGCGGTGGCAGCGTGCCGGAGAGGGTGGGCTTGGCAAACACGGCTCCGTGCCTGAAAGCTGTGGTGAGCAATTTACCCGAGGAACTCATTTCAGGAGATCTAGTCTAAGTTAATTAAAGATGGCTGGCTGGGGTCATCGCCTTGGCAACAATTAAGGGCAGGAAAGACGCCTCATTAGTAATAGTTTTTAACAAAAACCATAATTTTTCATATCGAGACAATCCCGGGCATATGAGATGGGGGGGCAGGAGGATGCTTTCTATCTGGCTTTCTCTCTTTCCCCACACTGTGGGTTAGCTCAGGACTGGCAGGACTGAGACATGGGGAAACAGGGTTGAAAAGAAAAGCCCCCTTGCAGATCTGTGGCTGGTGACCACCTGGTGGCCAGTGGCCAGTGGCCGGGCAGCAGCACCAGGGCTGTGGAGAAAGGGACAGGCGGATAAAGCGGGTTATGCCTCGAGGGCAGCAGGTGAGATCGAGTTTTTTGGGAAGGGGAGAAGCCAAGAACCTGCTGGGCAGGGGCTGCGTGCACATCGTGACCCAGGGAACATTGTGCCAGGCTGCCACCCCCAGCCACCAGCGATGGGGTTATTCCTCCAGCTGTGCCTTTGTTTTTTAATTTCCCCCTTGTACTCCAGAAATCTTAATGCCGCTGCCTACTAATGCCAGGCTGGGCAGAGCAGCTTTATTTTCTACTTAATTAACTGTCATCCAGTGATTGATCAATTAATGATGGAGCCATCATGGTAATGCTCTGGGAGCTGGTGCGCTGGGGCCAGCCCGAGTCATGTGCTCGCCTTCCCACTCGTACCTGCTCCGGCGCCCGGCACGCTCCCCCCGGCACCAGGGCTGTGCCGACTCCTCTCCTGACAGCAAAGGACACTGTGACAGATGGAAAATCCCTCGCTCCCAGGAAATTTGGCCAGTTACAGGGCAGCTGCACGAGGGACTGGAGACGGGGGACTGGGGACCAGGAGTGATGCTCCTGCCCTGACATCCCTGCCGGGTGTCTGCGAGTCGCAGAGGGGCCGCTTCCCTGCCGGACAYGGTGCCTGCTGCTAGCTGCTGTGTTAAGCTCCAGCTCAAGTATTTCTGCAGCTTCCCCTCAGCTTAGCAGCATTTTGGCTGATTTTGACTATCTGAGTGATGCTCTCACTGCTGACCAAAAGGAATCAGGGTTCAGCAGAGACAGCAGCAGGGCAGCTCTGCTTTAGGCCTCCTCCTTCTCCTCCAAAGTTGCACACATGGCTCAAACGGGAGAGATAAATATAAACTCCATTCAGATATCCATAGAAACAGAGCTGGAGATGGAAGACCCCATGCAGATAAAAACCTTTCTCCTTCCCACACRCTGCTATTCCCAGTATTATTCCAGAGCATTTTATAAAACCAGTAGAGCTGGGCAGRCACCAACAGAAATGACCAATAAGGTGTTAGCAGGAAAATCCCGGAATGGGGGAAACACTTTTTCTGCTGAATAATTTATCTGTTATAATAAAAACCCRTCAGAACCGTGTTTCAGAAGGGGTGAGGCTGCACCTGGAATAGTGGGGCCCGCTGGCACAACACGTGCACGGGGCTGAAAGGGAGGCAGAGAGATTCCAGCATGGAATTGGTGCAAGTCCTGTCTCTTAATTACTGTTTCCTTCCCGCGCCGTGAAAAGTGCTGAGATGCGGATTTGATGTGCTGAAAAGCGTCTGGCATCTTGTCATGCACCAGCCCATCTCCAGCATTCAACAGCTGGAGAACAAACCTCCCCACGCACCCCCAGGTGTATTCCTGCACCTACAACATCGCCGCCTGTTTATCCACGGATCGGTCCCGATGATAACGTGTTTGTTCAGACAATTCTGACGGCTGTGAACAAAAAGGAAACCGAATCCGGTACCAAAGGGAACCAGCCACTGCTCGGGGCTGCGTGTGCAGCTCCTCCTCCCCACCGGCTCCAGATTGAGTTGTTTGTCTCATTGTGTCCCTGCACAYACATCCGCGCCCACACGCCGACACATATATAATCCCGTGCGTACAGCCAGGAGAAAACCTTATATAGTATTATAAACATCGTGCTATTTTTTGAATTAAAGCTTAAAACTGTTCATTGGAGATGACACGCGCGACACGTTCAAGCCCAAGAATAGGTTTGGAAGCAACTCGGGAAAATATCAATATTCTCCAGCCTTTCCTTACATCCCAAAACCAATCCAACATAATTTCTGCTATCAATAATGCATGTTTACAGGGAGAAGACATCCAAGGAGGCCCACGGCTCGAGCCCTGCCTCCCGTTAGGGGTGTCGCACCTCCCTGGGCTGGGAGAAAGATTTATTTCACCTAGCCTCATGGCAAGGAAGCTGTTTGCTGAATTAACCCCCCTGGGAGGTTTTKGGGTGAGGAACAGAGCCTTTTCTCTGCCTGCTGGGTGCCTGGAGGTGCACGGTGGTGTGAGCTGTGGTGTGCCAAGAGGAGCTTAGGCAGTCCCTGGGCTCGTGCCGGCTGCCGAGCTCCCACATGTCGTGGCCATGTGGAGCCTAGAAATAAGCTGAGGTTTGGGTGGCAAGGAGGGTTTGCAGCATGCCAGGGTGGGGGATAAAGCTGGGGGTGGGTGGCAAAGCAAATCTCCCCCATGGTCATACAGGAGAGAGCAGGGAGCTGGAGAAATTGTGAATTAATTTGGAAAAGTAACATCTGAGCATCCCCAGCATCTTTTCAGCTCACCTCCCCGTCACAGCATCCATACCCTGTTTGAGGCAATGGGAGCTCGGCAGGTCCTGGGGGGCTTTTGTAGGACTGACCATGGGGTGGAGGAGGAGGAGAGGCCACAGGGGAGGCGGGCTGGATGCTCACCCACACAAAGGGGCCCGGGCCAGCAGTGCCCAGCATGCCCTGACCCCGTGTGGGGCAGGCAGGAGGGCACAGACATATTGTGGCCAGCTCAAAAAGAAGCTTCAAGACAGAGCTGGAGCCATTTAAAACCAATTAATAACTGTAAACTGCCCTGGCCCTTGCTGTTCATTAGGCAACCACAAAGAAACTTTATTTTAGAGTTGCAATTCCTTTTTTTTTTTTTTTTTTTTTTTTTTTTTTTCCAGAGAGAAACTTTTTAAATATGTAATTGGCTCTGGGAACCAGGACCCAAAGGGGTTGCAAAAGCAAGGGAAGCAATTGCCTTAATCAGTCCAAGATCCCTGATTTATTTATGTATTTATTTCGATTTCAAAGCAGTGCTGCTCATCATATCAGAGCCTTTAGAAGCACAATTATTCTCTCGACAGAAGAGCTAACCTAGGCTGCGATTATTTGCCTTTCTGAAAGGCAGCGGTTCCCCGTCAGCCGTCCTTCCCACGAACGCAGTGCCGCTCCCGCATCTCTCCGAGCGATTTTAGCATCCCAGAAACATTCCCCCCAGCCTTCCCGTGGYCACAGCCCGCCTGAACACCCAGCCTTTCTGCCGAGCTTCCCAGCTTCAAAGAGTGGGGCGAGCGTTCACGAAATAATGATTCTTTATTCCTGTTCTTTGGCTGCTTTTCAAGCGGTGGTCGGGAAACGTGCTCGTGTATTTATGGCTTGTAAAAGACACCCGAGGTCACAGGTGGAAGGAGCTGGGCAGACCCAGCCCCGGGTGGGTTTGGGACCATGGGGGTTTGCTGTTTTTCACCGCTGAGAAATGCTTTATTTGAGCTGGGTTTGGAGCGGGATCGGGGTTGAATTCAGAGGCGATGCTCTGCTGGCCTGCAGAGACACAGGGTGTTCCAGCAGCGGAAGAGAACCAGGGAAAAAGCAGGAAAAGAGGGAGCTGTTCTTTGAAAAGAATCCTTTTTGAAGCTGCAGTGGGATGCCCAGGGCTGGGGCAGTGTCCCGAGCCCTGGCTGCCCACCCTGGCAACACCCATCCAGGATGGATGGGCAGGTTGGCTCCTGCAAGGTCAAGGGCACCGCTTCTCTGTTCCTTCCTCCAGCTGCAAATTTTACCCCATAAAGGGATAAACCCCTTTTCAGTGAAGCCCTGCAAGGATCCCCATCTCGGGGGRCTCAGCTGCCCTGTCCCCAGAATGTTCCCACAGCGAGCAGCGATGCCACACCRTGTCCCCAAACCACCACGGGGCTCCTCCGTGGCAGCACGAGCCATCCGTGGGCTTGGCAGAAATCCTCGCGTGTTGTTTCCCCCCCATCCCCGTCCCTGCAATGCATATTTTGTGAAGGTTTAATTGGCAGCAATTATTAACTAGCACGGACCCTGGAAACCTGCCAGTCAGGAAAATAATGAACCATTTTAATACAAATTCAGCCCATAAACAAATGTGGCTGCCAGAGCCACTGCGGCCGCCTGGCACAGCACAGATCAGCAGGGAGAGCCAGGGCAGCCCCACTGTCCTTCTGGCACTGGGTGACAGTCTGTGTCCCCAAGGCCACCCCGTGTCCCTGTGGAAAGGCCTCTCCTTTCCCTGTGGGGTCCCCATGGGACCCTAACACTGCCCCGAAACAGCAGCATCAGTAACGGAGCTGGGAGCAAACCCACGGAGCTTTAAGGTGTAGATCTGGGCTTTGGGATCGTTTTGGGGGGTGGCACTGGGTGTGTGCCGTGGGAAGCGGGTGCAGGGATGCCCATACTGAATCCTGCACAGCATCCTTGCTCCCTGCCTTGCCCTRCATCCCTGCATCCCTCCACCCCAACTCGCACATCACAGGCACAGGGAACAAACCCTCTGTGCCCTGGCAGATACCCCTTCATGTGCCAACCCAGAAAGGGTTTCCAGGGCGTTCAGACAGCGGGCAAACAGCCTCCTCTGCCCGCAGCAGGCAGCACAACGAGAGGCTGTGTCCCTCCAACATCCCTGGGGCACGGGCATCCTCCAAAACCCCTCTGGGATCCAGCAGAAAAGGCAGGATCCCCCTGCCAAAAAGAATCTGTGGGACACAGGCTTGAAATCTTTCACCCAGGGAAATGTTTCTGCAAAGGAACCRCTTTAGGTTTATTCTACAAGGGCTATGTTCTTCCATGTTGTTTTTTAATTTTCTTTCTCTCTTCCTCTTTTTTATTTTTTTAACAGTAAAATGGGCTGATGGTTCTTTTAACTTTCAGTAATTTGTGGAAATTAAAAAWWWWWWWWWWWKWWTTTTTTTTTTTTTTTTTTTTTTTTTTTTTTTTTTTTTTTTTTTTTTTTTTTTAATGAACTCACTCCCAGAATGGTGAAAAATCTCTCAAATATAGATCATGAAAGTGTCATGAATTGTTTTCTTGATTTTTTTAAATGTTCCTGACAAATAATTATTCTGCATCTGAAAGGAGATTAAAATAATCTTCGTTTTACACGTAGCTCACAGAAGCATATTTTACCATTGGAAAATAAAGTAAAACTGTGTAAACCAGAGAGACTTAAAATACATAAATTAGTAAAAAGGTGGAATCAGCTCTTTCCTCAGGTTCATGTGTGTAAAAAGGCATTTTTATATCTTGCCTGAGCTAAGACTATTGCTGCCTGCCTTCAGAAGTGGTTTCTTCCCTTGAATTAAGTACCAAGGTAGTAAAGATACAGTATTTATAAGCCAAAAAATAAAGCAGGCACAATTTATTAAACAGCTACAATGTGACAATAAATAATTTTAATGTCAATCAAAATCGGATTATTGTCACTGAAATTTGGATTGAAAAGATAAAAGCCTGAAAGGGAGAATTGAAATCCAACGCTGGAGACGATTCCAATATCTTTGTTCCTTGCAATAAATATTTTGGGTGAGAGTTTAAACCAGCTCATTCTTAATTTGGGGAAAAAAAAGGTTGAGTGTGGTAGGCTTTCAAGAAATATACTAAGAAAATATATTCATGCTTGGAATTGGTGAGAAGAGCTTTTTTTTATTTTTTTTTTGGTGGAAGTGAGAAATAAAACAATTTCATTTTATTGTATTTTTTAAAAAAATGCTCAGGTTTTAATTGTCAGTGTCAGGCAGTGGCAGGAGAGGGATGTTTTTCTTGACCCGGCGAATATTCCCCGTCCTTTCTCCTATTTTGGAAAATCCAAACTCAGCACCCCTTGAATTAATCAGCCAAAGCTGCCCGTGCTTTGGGAGGGTGTTTTTTTGGCAAAGCCAAGCTCCAAAGGCCCGGGGAGCCCCGGCTGCTGTGGGGTGGCTCTGCTGCCACACAGCCCCAGCTCCAGCTCCCTGCCTGCCCAAAATCCTYGCTGAAACATTCCCTTTGCTCCCAGGGATATTCAGAGGGGGACCATGTGCACTCGGGGAGAAAACCCTTTTTCCAGATGGTAAAAACCCCCAGTAATTCCCCTGCTGGGGAGCAGGGCATGCGGGAGAGCAGAGGCCAAACACAGAGCTCTGGGAGAAGCAYCCCCATCAGCTACTTTTGAACCCCAAAAGGAGGAAGATGAGGATGCTGGGCTGCAGGCAGGGCTTGTGGCCTCTGCCTGATTCCCTCGAGGGGCAGGAGAAGGGTCCTTTCTCCATCTCCTTCTCGACAGCATTGCCCAGCTGCCCACCGGCCTCCGGCAGCCTTGGCACCGAGTTCAAACGGAGCCTGAACCGGCAAATATTCCACTGGAGTGGCTGAGGCAGAAACACTCTGTGTGTCTCTAGGGCAACGTGGTTGTTCTGCATCCCAACAACGCCCAATTCCTCCTTGAGACAAAGCTCCCAATTATTTTTGCAGGGATTTAAGTGCCCGACATAAATAAATACACCTATTTATGTGTATTTAAATGTGGGTATGTGCACACCAAATTAATTCCTGATATTGGCTGAAAAGCCAGGGTGCCAGAACATGCAGGGAAGGAGGTGTGGGTTGGGAGTGGGATGTCTAAGTTTGTCCCCCGAGCTCCTGATGGATGGACAGGGAGGAACCGGCGGGGGCCGGGTGGTTTTAATCAGACTGTGTGTGTGTGACAATAGTGRGGTGAAGAAGGGATTTGTTATAAATCACACCCATAAAAATTGGCAAGGGGGGGATTAAATCTCGGGCATCACAGTGCTCGTGGTGCCAACTCAATCCCCAAGCTGGAACAAAGCTTTGCCAGCCCTGAAATAAATGATGCTTCACCTCATGGCTCTCATCCCTTCCCCACTGCCTCCGACCAGGCAGCTTTGGGGTTTTAATGATGCCGACGTGATGAGAGGCAATGCCTGGGCCCGGTGCTGGTTTTTACCCGCAAAGGTAGCCCTGCCAGGTGGGGTGGAGGCCCTGGGGCACTCGTGGTGGGGAGGGGAGGTTTGTCCCCATGTCCCCAGGTCCCCGCTCGGCCGTGGCTTCGCTGATGCTCCGCAGCCGCCGGGCTCCTCTCTCTGCTCAATTGCACAGCGCGCAAATGGAATCGCTCTCCTCGCTGTGTTTGTGGCCACGGGAGTGGAAGAATTACATTGGGCTGAAAATAGTATTTACTTTTACTGATTGAAAAATAGATGTTAGGAAAAAAAAATAAAAAAAAAAAAAAGCAAAAGCAGGAATTGAAACTATAATTACAACAAACCATATGTAAACTCCCAGGTAAACACTGATTATACTGTGTCATTTCAGCCAGACTTTATTAGCGAGGGAAGAAGAGAATCTTCTTTCTCTCTCCGCCCGCGGCGGATGCAGCACTCAGGATCCCACTGCCTGCCATTTGCAGAGCACTTTTCACCCTAAAAAATCTCACGTTCATGGCCTGACCCTGCATAGCTCCCATCAGCTCCATTTCTGAGGTGAGCTGTGCCATCTCCCCGGTGCGGGTGCAGAGTGGGTCTGCTGGGGTGCAGGTCTGAGCTGCCCCGTGGCATCTCCTGTTCTTTGGGAGAGGCAGGAAAGGGGCTGGAGTGTGCCAGGGCAAGAGAAACTCAGGATGTGGGACCCAGTCTGCTCAATCC
>NW_026623290.1:1976649-1996073 GCF_030028575.1 Malurus melanocephalus
GATGGGATGGGATGGGATGGGATGGGATGGGATGGGATGGGATGGGATGGGATGGGATGGGATGGGATGGGATGGGATGGGATGGGATGGGATGGGGGAGAATGAAATGAGGTGCCCCATCTCTCTCAGACAGGTCATAGGTCCAGCTGCTTGAGGACAGGACTGACCAGATCCATCCTTGACAAAAAGCTGGAGGAGATGAGTGGCTGTAGCCCTGCCAGGCCCTCTGCTTGCCCCCCAGCAATGGAGCCAGACCCCCATTCATCAGGGAGCTGCATCCCCAGAGCCCAGCACCCCAAATGCAGGAGAGGAGCATGGCTGGAGTACTGTTCCCAGACACCTGGTCCACACAGCATCCCCCCTCAGTCTCTGTCACACGGCACAAGGTCCCACCTTGTGGGAGCCTCCAAAACCTCTCCTCCCTGCCAGGTGTGGTGGRGACAGAGCAATGCCACCTCAGTGTGACATGTCACTCTCCACTGTCACTSTCAGGACACCTCAGAGCAGTCACATCCTCTGCTCCTCTGCCCTGCAGCGCCGGGGGCACCCGGCAGCGCTGTGTCCTTCGGTGAAAATYTGGGGGGCTCTTGTCGCATTTCCCGTGCGGGGTGGGTGAGGGGAGACGGGCACGGAGGGGAAGAGGAAAGCCCGAGCACCGTGGGTAACTCCGGGTATCCTTACACAACGSGGCTCAGGGCCCGGCGGCCCTACAGCTTTGCCATAGTGGCACCCTGTGGCAAAACGCATTACTACAGCAGCCAGGGGCTCCGGAGGGGGACACGGCCCGGGGACCCTCGCCCGGGGGGCTCACACCCCGCGGGGACACTCGCTCTCCGCGCTCGCAGGGGATGCATTGCCGGGGGATGAACATCGGGCKGTCCCCGCTGCCGTGACACCCCAATCCCCCGTGGCGGGTACCACCCATTTCCAGGGGTCAGCCGGGATGCTCATCCCGCCCAGACATCCCCGGCGATGATGCTGGGATGCCGGCAGGCTGGCTGGCCACCGCTCGCTCGCTCGCTGAGGGTTTTCCGGCGGCACCCGCGGGGTGTGAGCTGTGCGGTGCTGCGGAGCGCGGGGTGTGTGTGTGTGTGTGTTGTGTTGGTTTTCTCCTCCCGGAGCAGACCCGGAGTGACGGAGCGAGCTCTTTGTCTGCCTGCGCCTGCCTGTCACGGCTCCCGGCGTTTCCCAGCCACCTCGCACGGCGCGCAGCCACTTGGGCAGGAGCTGTCTCGGAATTTTAATGCGGCTGATTAACGCGCCACGATGGAATCGCGGAGCCAGCCGTACCCCTGCCCCAGCCTTGCCTTTTGGGGGAATAAACAACAAAACACAACCAGGCACCCTCAMCCACGGCGCCTCATCCTACCCTGAACTGAGCTAGGGAATGGGAATGAACTGGAGGCAGGAGGTGACCCCRAAGGAAGAGATCCCGATGCTGGTCCTGTCTCAGCCCAGAAAATGAGGGGTGTAGCAGAGATGCCTCTGCCACCCTGGCCCACGGGTGGCACAGCTGGCTTTGGGGCTGTCACAAAGGTTGTGGCACCTCAAGACCCAACAAGGAGTTGTGGGAAGGGTGAGCAATGGAAAACTCCGGGCAAAAGGGGAAATGGTGAAGGGGGAGAGGGTGGGGAGGAAGGGGAAGTCTGCGTGCAGAGCAGGGAGGAGAAGATGGGGGAGCAGATCTCTGTGCTGCCCAGGAGTGAATGAGGGGGAGTTATTGACACAGAGGACACACTGCTAAATTTTCCATCTGTCCCTTCTTTAGGTGGTGTTGACAGAAGAGGATGGGTAGGAGATTTCAATGGCAGGCACACGTGTTCCAGGAGAGGGTGAGGCATCAACAGAGACGGAGCAAGAAATGAGCCTTGGACAGCTGCAGGAGGCAAACCCAGACCTTCTCTGGAAACTGGGGGGCACCTGCAGGCTGGGGGCACCCATCCCTGCAGACATCCAGGAGGATCAAGCAGCCATCAGGGTCTGGCATGGATCCCATGGGCATTGGGAGGGGCTGGGACAGACCCTGCACCCCTTGTCCATGGAGCTCACAGCAGAGCAGTGAAGGAGGAGACCCCTCTGAACATCAKCTGCTCTGGTGGGGCTGTGCCACACTTCTGCTGCAGCCAAAAATGAGACGGGCACAAAGAGACACCGAACTCCTCCGCAGCAGGGTGGGACTGCAGTGCCTGCCAGGCCCAGTGTGGGGATGYTCCCAGCTCCACTGGCCCCCCTGTGGTACCCACAAATCCCATACAGGCTGTCAAGAGCCAGCAGAGACAGGGGCAGCCAGGAGAACAGTGACCACGACCTGGGCATCCCTGTGCTGTTCATGAGCACAGAGACGTGCTGCATCTTCTCATGGCATGGACATGCCAGGCAAGCCTGGGGAGAGGGTGGCAGGTGCCACTCAGGAACCATCACACTGCTGGGATGTGCCCACAGGTGGATGGGGACATGAAAGGGACAGCAGGGAATCAAGGGAACACAACAGCACCTGAAATAAAGGGCTGAGCTGAGCACACCAAACAAAGGTGGTTTGGGCTCTGATGGGAGAGAAGATCGATTTTGGGAGAATCTCCTTCAGTGGGAAGTGGTTTCAGAGGGGTCATGAAGGTTTGAACTGGCTGAGGGTTTTTCTGGGAAAGGTGAGGCTCACATCATTCTAACATCATTGCAACCAATCTCTGCTGGAGATCGTGGCGATGTTTATTCGTGGTGGGGAAGGAAGGGACCAGATGACTTTTAGACCCCCAAAAGCATAAAGAAGGGGAATGGGCCTCATCCCATGACCATAGACAATGATCGTGCTGCTTCACCTCAGGAATTCTCAGATGTCAGCCATGTCCCAGAAAATAAATGATGAAGAAAAGGARAACAAACCATAAACCGTCACAAAAAATAAATGATGAAGAAAGGGAGAATAAACCATAAACCCCAAAGCAAGCAAGGCAGCTCAACCTCCTTTYCTGCTTTAGGGCTGCCCTCACTAAAGGCTTAATTTACCCTATTTTTGGGACCTGAAAGGTGAACTCCAAATGCAGAGCAAATGTCCCTTTATGGGGTTCTCTCATTTTCCCCATTTCCACAGCTGCTGAGCGCAGCCTCCTGGTCCCACCATCACAACCTTTTGTCCCAAGCAAGAGCTTCCTTTGGGAAGGCAATTTTGTACTCATATGCACCTTCCCCGATTTTCTTTGGGTCTGTGTCCCCCCTCCAGCATCCTTACCCTATTAATATCCTTTGACTGTCCTCACACCTGCAGACAATCTGGTCCCCAACCACCTCCACCTCCCCCCTTCCTCAAAAGCTTCCCTCAGCTGTCTTTAAGTCGTAGCTGAAATCTGCGGTATGTAGGAGGAGAAATTCAGTCTGACAGCAGTTTAAAACACCGCACTACTTGGCAGATTTAAATGCTATTTTAAATATAAGCTATGACACAACGGACAAAAATAGCATTGAAAATACCCTGTCATGTTCCATATTGCGAGGAATAGGGAAGCAGACCAGGCTAGAAAGGAGCAGAGAGAGGGGCCAGATGGAGAGGAGAGGTTATTTTGTTTGTTTTAAAGAAACTGGATAAATGTATTTTGTATGTGACTGAGTAAATGTGTTTTATTGAGCAACGAGCCAAAAAAAAATTAAACCTTCTCATGAAAAATCTACATATTTTATTTGATGTGGGATCTGCCAAAGCAGGTTTGCTGGTGAGAGGATATATTTGTTACCAGGTTGTTTTGGAGATGCTCAATACCAGCAGCACCAGCTATTAAAGACCACTTGGTCTCCGATGAGTCTTTTCCTTCCCTTTATTTATCTATGATTTAACTGGAATTTGCTCTTTTCAAAAAGAGAAAAAGCCATCCTAAATACTTGCAAAGTGGCTGTTCACCTGTGACTCCTGCACTGCAGGAGCTGCTGATGATTCTCAGGGTTTGGCTGGGGGTGTCCCTGCAGGGCAGGGGAGGGATGGAGGGATTGAGGCTGAGCCACCGCTGATTTCCCAAAGTACGTGGGTGTGTGGCTGGAAAATCCTGGGAGCTCTCCTGACCCTGCAGCAGGGGTAGGAAGACTCTGGAGCATCAGGGCTGCAGGGAGAGGTTTCTTTATCATTCTTCCTGAATACAACCGCTGCTCCAAGCTGCTGTCTCATCATAGCATCTTCTTTCCCACCCCTCCCCTGTCKAACCAGGGCAGGACAAACATCTGTCCACTCTTGGGGTTTGTCTCAGGAGGGTGGGTTTTGGCTCCTTCCAATCCCCCCAGCAAAACCAGAACATAACCAGAAGCAAATCTGGTTATGAGAATGACCTGAGGCGAGTGCAGGAGATTTGGGGAGAGGTCAGAATGTGAGCAAATCTCAGGCTAGAGCAGCATGTGACAGAGTGGAAAATGTGGAGATGAGGGCTGGTGATCCACACTAGACCATCCCGTCCCTACCTGGGGACAGACACAATGTTGGCACCCACACTACAGAGGTGCCAGATGCCACTTGTACCCCCMAAAAGGGGTAGAATGTGAGGTTCACTGCCAGGACAGGATCCTGGCAGCTCTGTCTCTGGCTGCCTGATTGCAACAGCAATTGCTCCTCTTGTGCTGGGGTAAGGATTTGGTTCTGAGCTGATGGCACGAGTTACCAGGGTGGCCAAGCTGCCAGTGCTCTGAAGATCCCCTGGCAGGAATTCAGGGGCTCCCCAAACYTCCTGCATCCACTGCTGATCCAGCTGCAGCAGGAGAAACCAGGCTCGGAGGCACAGAGTGAAACGGTTTTGCTATCATCTTAAAAAGGTCTTTTTTATTTTAAACCCACCATGTTATTATAATAGAAACACATAATTTGAAGAGTTAAAAAAGACAGTTCAACGAAGCCAGGTTAGCATTAGAAATCAAAGACTGAGATCTTTCAACCCCTTGCAAATCACCATGTCCGGGAATATATGCCCTCCAGGCGGATTTCTCTGACCATCCGGTGGTGGATGCAAAAAAAAAAGCAAAAGCTTTTTATGAGGAGAGAGAACAGCCCTGAGTTTGTGCTCCCATCTCACCCATTCACCTCACGGCTCCTCCTGACCCTCTGGCTGTGCCCACCCGTGGGATTCCTTGGAGAGCAGCTCTGTGGGCACTGTGGAAGTGAGACCTAAAGCACTGCTGGCACCAGGAACAGTGCCAGAAACACTGCCAAGCTCCCAACACATCACCATGACCTCCTTCGGCTCTAGATTGAGGCAGAGAAGGGCACCCACACCTCCACATCATAATAAAGATTTTAAAGACTCCCAGTTGCCAAGTGTGCTGCAGGGCAGAGTCCATAGGCAGTGGTTTCAGACATTTGTGCCAAAAGGATGCAYTCACAGCAGCTCTCAGCCCTTGTGCCCCTTGCAAAGGGGGTGTGCACCCTTCTCAACACCTCCCTGCAGATACAGAAACCCAGAGCTGGAGGGAAACAGGAGGATCCCTGGTGAGAGGTGAAGGAAAAATCTTGCAAGGACCAAGAGAGGTTTTGCTGTGCTACAGACAAAATAACATTACTGCTGCCAGAACTGGCACTGGACACTCCACTCACTGGGTGTTTTCATGGGTGATTTTCATGCCCCATTCAGAAAAGCAGAACCATTGCTCTGTAAAAGCAGTCCTTTTTTTTTTTAAAAAAAAAAAAAATATTTTATTTTGGAAGAAAATAAAAGCATTTCTGTTGATGTGCCTCATTTTCTTACTGACACATTCAGGATTCTCACAAGYATTCGGGTATGGTGAGCCCCCATACTTCAGCAAGGTCCCAAGATTCCCTGGGGAATTGCATCCATGAATGTACAACCAGCAGCAGATAAGCAAAGCAAGGATGGGATGTGTCCCCTGCCCCCTGCTTTTTCCCTGGCTGTTGCAGAATGAGCCTCAGGGTGCAGAGYTCCTGATCTCAGGACATGTCAGCCCCAGCCCCGGGGGTACGCCGTGCTCCTGCCCACCTGCAGCAGGTATTGCAGGGCCGGAGCTGCTCGCTGGAGTGGTGGCATTGCAGTCCTGCCTCCTCTCGCCGCCCTGCCCAGCTGCGACAGCAGCTCAGCTCCCTCCCTTGCTCTTTGTTAACCACTGAATTCATCTGACAACTCAAAGAGAGAGAGAGAGGGGAGAGACCCTGCGGCCCGCCGGCGCGGTTCCCCGGCTCCCCCTCTGCCCTCATTTGCAATGCTTGAGTGGGGATTTCTCTATTTACTAAGCTAACAATGTGGGTTCCCAGGGCCTGGGCTGATGATGACATCCCGGCGCTGGTGGGTGGTGGGGCCGGGGGGGCGCCGAGGGCCGGGGGGGGATTGCATAATGCCGAGGCAGGCGTGGGAAACCACAACATCTGCGAGAAAAGTCTCTGCCAGCCGCTTTGAGCGCGGCTCAAAGGGCTCCCGGGGAAGCCACGGGGCACGGGGAGCCCCGGGGACCCGGCGGCGAGGGGAGATGCTCCAAACCGCATCCCACGGCCACAGCCCCGCCTGGCACGGCCCCGCCGAGCGCCACCGCTCCGTCCCCGGAAGGGTTAACGCGGGCTGCCACGGGTCTGCTCATTACAGGGTTAAGGGGGAGATGGCACTTGCAAATCCCTCAATTACCCGGGCCAGAAGGCTGCTCAGGAAGAGCTTTATTAACGGTTGCCGTCTTCATTAACCGCTTCTCCACAGCTGCCTAATTACGGCCGCCATTAGGCTCGCTGGGTCTCCCCACCACCGCCCTGATCCCCGGCCCCCTGATTAACCTTAATTACACCTCCATCCTCGGAACCGGGTGCTCACCTGAGCGGGGCCACGGCCAGGGGCTCGGGGCTGCCTAATTGCGGGCGAGCCCGGCGGGGCGGCGCGGGGAGGGGGCCGGGGAGGTGGCCRGGCGCCCGCCGCACGCCAGATGTTCGCTGCTGAAAAGGCGAGGGCTGCCCTCGCACTGAGCTAAGCGGTGGCAATGAGATCGCTAGCAGGGCATTGAGGGAGGCGGTGAAAGGGTTTCCCACCTGAGCCGATGGGGCTCTGCCGGGAGGAGAACGGGGTTTGCTGGAGAGGGAAGGCGAAGGGTGAGCGCTGGGAGATGCTGTGGGTGCTGCTGTTTGTGCCCCCAGAGCTCCTCCCTGCCACGAGAATAGGCGTCCTTGGAAGGGGGTGGTTGGAATTAAATGATCTTTAAGGTCCATTCCAACCCCAGCATTTCTGTGATGATCCTTCTGGGTTTTCCCCGGGCCTCGTTCCTTTCTGGCTGGGCTGTGGGATGCAGCACACGTGGCTATCCGTGCCCGGATGTGGCTGTACGTGCGTGCCCAAGCTCAGCATCTCAGCCAAGGCCACAGATGATACCGAGGGTAGCAGAAATCCCACTGCCCTCCAGCTCCTGCTGTCCCCAGGGTGTCATCACCGCTCCAGGACAGTCCCAGTCTGACTTGCCGTGCCACCCGGGCTTCCTTTCACAAAGAAGATGCTGCTGCTGCTTTTCCACTCTCCCTCAATGAGCAGGGTGAAGCTCAGCTCCCCCGGCACAGGGAAAATGGAGCCRCTTTCTCCCTCTCCCCCGAGATGCCCCTACCACCTTCTTCCCCCTCCTCACCACACACCTCCCTTTTGGGAGAAAAGGAAAAGAAAAAGATAATAAAGTTCTTATTTCCACCACATTTGCCATTTCCTGGTCTAAGTAAAGAGTGTCATAAGAGTGACAAGCTAAAAGCCACTGATTACTGTGGATTCATGGCATTTATTCTCCTCGTGAAAAGAGCAAACATCAGAAATAATGTGGTCCGGCCTGCCTCGGAGCCTAACCCTGCAATTAATCAGCATTCATGTGCAGAAGGTGCACGAGCATCTGATATGTAGAGAGGGAGTAATTAAAGGCAGATGCAATCTTTGCTTCCCACAGGCCTGGGGAGAGTAACCACGCTCCCCCCTCGCCGGGGTGCAGGGCCCCAAAATCACCACTGCTCCCCTTTTGCATCGGAACAGCCGCTCACGATTCGCCTTCTCTGGGTGCCGGGAACGGGCTCTGCTCCCGGCAGCGAGCGGGGTGACAGCCACGCTGCATCCCTCGGCTGTCGGCAAAGCGAGCAGGAGGCTCGGGGATGCGCTATTTAGGCGAGCTTCCGATGCCTTGAACCCTGACACGGCTCGGTGACACCGCCAGCTCCCAGGAGAGGGGGATTGCTGCGGGCTGGAGCTTGCCCGGGACTATCAGTGGCCTCCTCCCGCCGGGGTCTGCCCCGCTGCTCCCGCTGATCCTGTCGAGACCTTTAATCCGTGGGGGATCAGCAAATTAATCCACTAAAGCATGAAGGGCCTGAGCTGTGTTTAATCGCTCCCTTTTGTGTCAGGGGATGGCTAAATGACCATACAAGAGAAAAACCCACAGAGGGGTCAGAGGGGAGGCGGTGGGCGATTAACCCCCGTCACCTCCCTCCAGGCTGTGAGACGRGCCCGACATCTCTTGAGCCGGTGTCCCCCGGTGCCCCGATGGCCCGTGTCACCCACCAGGGGTGGCACCGTGGCCCGTGGAGCTCTGCAGCCCCCCAGCATCACCAGAGCTGCCCCAGCCGCGGGCAGGATGAGCCGTCCGAGSTCTCAGCCTGGCTCCCAGCGGACCCGATGTTATCACGGCAATTACCCCCCAAAACATCCTCTGGGAGCTATTCCGGCCGAGGGGTCAGCGGCGCTGACAGCGGCCGAACAGTCCCCCTTTGCTCCCGGCGGAGGAGGAGCCGTGCCGGGGGAGGCTGAGCACAAACCGTCTGCCTGCTCCGGCACAGATTGTGCCAACGCGTGGTTGAGCGCGGCGAACGCTCGCAGCCAGCACCCTTCAAAAATATCACTCGGGGAACAAATGACACCACCTCCCCCTCGCCATCCTCGCACACCAACGCCCTCGCTCAGGCAGGGGCGGCCACGCCAGCCTGGGTGCTGCGGCCCCCCGGTTTCCCCCCCTCCCATTTTCTTCAAAAGGAGAATAACCTGCAGTATATATATATATATATATACATATATATATATATTTTTTTTTTTTTCCTTTCTGGAAACTAATGGACTCCTTAAATAGCAAAAATTGCACCCTGTAATTAAGATCTTGCTTTTTAAATGATTAATCATTCTAACCCCTTCCAGCGGCATCCCACTTACTGCTGCTCTCATATTGAAATGCAGATCTGAGAGGGAGGGAGCCGAACAGGTCTGTGGAGAGGAGCAATTAAATCTTCCAGCTGTCGCTGGTCCACCCCATCCTCCATTTTTTTTCGGGAAGCCCTGGGCGTTGTCCGCCGGGCTGGCTCTGTGCCCTGATTCACATCCCCCTTTATCATCCTCCCATCTTCATCCTCCTTCCCACCTCCATTCCTTCTTTTTCTGGTTTCTGGGCTCAGTGACACTCTTTCACTGCATGCTCTGACCTTCCTTTCCTTGGGAGTGCTGCCAGTTCCCCAAAAGGCTGGCTGTACCTCTCTTCCCAGGTGAAAGGGGAAAGGAGCCTTGGARAACCAGCAATCCCAGCTCAGCCCACAACAACCCAGTGCCAGTTCAGGCACTGCTGCTCTGCATCTCTGCCCAAGCCAGCCCTTGCAGCCCTGCGAGGTTTCACCCTCCTGTCCTTGCCTTGGCTTTCCTCTGAGCCACATCCTGCTGTAAAAAATCAAATCCTGCAGAAGACACCCATGAACATGTGCCACTTCCCTGCAAGGGGTTTCCACAGCCTTGGCACGGCACCTCATTCGCACTTCCCCAGGATCAACTATGGATTTCTCAGAAAAAATGCTCAGCTGTKTATAAACCATAATCAGAAGAATGTCTTCTGGCCTAAATCCATCCTGTAGATTCTCTTTGGCTTGGAGGGTATCCTTTAAGTATTTTCCAAAAGCATGCTGTTGKTTTTTCAGCCCATTTCTACGAAGCCATGGGTGGATGGAAAAAARCCACATCAGGTTTGAGTCCCCAACAGTGTCAGGATAATGGCTTGGGAGGGGCAGGCTCCTTCCTAATCCTCACCCAAAGGGGAAGGACCCGGGATGTGCATTTTTGTTTCAGTGCTCTGCAGAAAATCCCCCTTTCTGCCATCCCCTCAAGCCAGTCCCATGGCAGACCCATGAGATGGATGGGACTGCAACCTCTGTCCCCGTGGGCGGAGGAAGAGCCTGGTCCTCTGGGTCTGTTGAAAATAGATAAGAGTTTCTCCAAGAAATCAGAGGAGGGACACTCTGCAGTTTCTGTTTTGCCAGTTTGATTTTTCTGATATGGAAATACAAGAGAGGAAAATGTTGACTCAGGAAAAAGGAAGGGACAAAGGAGAGAGGTTAGGATGGGGAGAGAATGCTCCCCACAGAGAGGAAACAAGAGGTGAACCTGCTTTCCCAAAGGAGAGGAATGGAAAGGGGGTCTGGGTGTTACTGTTACYCCTAAAATATTCACCTTTCCTCTCAAACGTTTCCAAAATAGAAGATTCCCAGAAGATCTGGGAAAGGAGRGAGATTGGAGCTCCTCTGGACCATCCATCCCACAGTCCCTTCACGGCACACTGGACCAGCAGAGCGCTGAGCCCCAGGGCAGAGCATGGGAAGGATGTTCCACAGTTTGGGAGAGGGAGCATGAGCCTCCTCCACAGCACACACCAGACACTGAGCCCTCAGCATCAGCACTGCTTCCACGCTGATTTTCAGGCTTATTCCTCATATTCTGGGTTGCAACATCTGGCTAGGACTTGGCTGGAAAATAGGACATGGTTCTCCTCACCAGGCACTGGCCTGTTTCAGAACACAACACAATATTGCCAAAGAGGCCAAGGGGAGTTCCATCCCTCCCCCCTTGGCTTCTTGGCATGGATGAATCCAAGAGGGAAGAAGGTACCTTGCCATTTCTGAAGGTTTTCTGTGGTCACCAGCATGTTTTTTAATGGCATKGACAACACTGACCTCACCCASMTAGAGCTCAGAGGCCTTTTCCCCAYGGCAAAATGKAAACAACATCAACAAGCCACRTAATAAGCAACAGGGACAGCACAACAGGCACAGCATGAGCTGCCCTTCCAGAAGGAATCATTCCTTGCAGCCTCCAAACTGTCCTGACACCCTTTCTCACATAGTCTGGATGCTCCAAAACAGCCAGTGATCCTCCAGGATTTTTYAAAGCATTAAATGCCTGGTTTGTTGGTGTTTCAGCTTTGGTCCTGCTGGGAAAAACAGAGACAAYCAGGCTTGTATGGCCAGCAGCACCACAAGGGTTAACCAGAGTCAGATACAGTTGAGTCTGGATGGGACCAGATTCCCAGAGCACCATGAGGAAAGTCAGCAAACCCCACCAAGCTCTCTATTTATGGGTYCCTACACCTCTGCATGGCCCTTTTCTTCCTCCTCATTGCTTTCYTCTTTTTACTCCCTGCCCTGAGTTGCAAGGCAGAGGACCCCGTCCCAAACCCAAGCCCCCTCCATGCCATCATTTGCATTTTCACCAGCCTTGATTAATGCCAGAGCCTGTTTATAGAGTTACAATCTCCAAATTAGGTTGCCGAAGGCATCCCGGACCAGCCCTGGAAAAATCTCGGTGGCTGAAAGGAGCCATAACTAAGCYTCGAGCAGACGTCTTTATTCAGCTGTAATTGACGTTTAACAGACGTCTGTAACTTCGTCTGGACTTATAAAAAAAACCCGAAAAAAAGTTCTCCCCTCTCTTTATGTTCCCCCCTTTTATCCAGCAGTCAAAAGTGTAAGAGCCCACCACACCGGCCCCACTCGGTCAGTGTGCAGCAGGGGCCGTGACAATAGTGGGGCTGAGACAAAGCCGCAGCCCACGCTGCACACACTGGCGCCTTGTATGTCTATTTACCTCCTAGAGTGGTTTATGCTAATTTATTGGCGAGCAGCGACCACTCCTGCATACTGATGTGCCGCCACTTCTTTCTGAGAGGGGGCCCTGGTCCGCAGGGAGGCCCATGGGGGGACCCCCTTCCCTGCCAGCAGCGCCCCAGAAAAGGATGCTGCGGTGCTGGAGGCTCCCCAAACCATCCAAGCTCCCATTCTGATCCCATGATGGCTCTTYCCTTTGGTTTCCTTTGGATACAGGGATGCTCCAGGCCCTGGAACCAGAGGCACAGGAGTGAAGGGCATGGAAAGAAATGCTATAGATAGCTGTGGAGACAAACGGATTTTCATATAAATATATCTCCGTGGTGTTCTGCTGACATGGGTGAGGACGGAAGGGCGCTCACAAGTCAGGAAGACACTAGAAATCAGGATAAAATTATTTTCTTCTTTCCTGAGTGCTTACATTGTGTACTATTCTTTGCTGCACAATGGTTTATTTCAGCACTGGGACATGAATCCTCGGATCAGGTTTTACCAGCTAGTTCTTGAAGGCAAATTTCCCTTTCTGCCTCAAGAAGACATGACTGGGAATCAGCCCCAGCCTCGGAAGGKCCCCTGTGCTCTCCTGCAGATGATCAGACCATCAGGAGGACAGTCAGATCTCTCTGCAGACCACRTCCTTCCCAAACAAGGGTTTTATAGAGCATTTCCAGGGTAGAGACTGCCCAGAATTACAGAGTAAATTGCTTTTAGTAGTTCAGAATTCCCCTAAAAAGTGAAACCATGTGGGACGCTCCTGCTCTCATGCACAAAGCACCTTCCAGCACAACCCAAAGCAAAGCCAAGGCTTGGAAGCAAAGCCAGGAGACACAATTGAGACAAGAATTAAGTCAGGAGCAATTAATTTTGACGCTGTGAACCTGCTGTTTGCAGCACTGGGAGCTCCTCAAAACTTGGTCAGAACGATGACAGTGTGAAAATCGGGGGAAGGCAAACAYGGGTCTTGGTGTCCGGGGTGTGACCAGGGGGTCATCGTGCTGCAGAGGGTGAAATCAATGAGTCAGGCAGTTCATCCAAGAGGAGCAGAGCCCATTTGCAGGTTTAGCCAAGCACAGGGCCAGGAAGGTTTAGGATGTGTGTCCAAAGCCATTTATCCTCGCTGGGAGAGGATGAAGGTGCTGTGCTCCAGACCCACCAGCTCCCTCACTGCTCATACACACAGGTGATTCCTGGGTGCAGAGCGAGGCAGGAGACCTGTCTGTGCTGGAGAACATGACTCAAGGCTGGCAGAGACACACAAAAATGAGAAATGTGGCCTGAAGCACCAGAGGAGGGCTAAGGTCCCAAAGCTCAGAGCTTGCCCATGCCAGAATGGCCAACAGTCAGGAAAACGGGGTAACAGAGAGTCAGGTGGATCAGTGTGAGAGCCTCAAAAGTCACCAGACCTTGCCTGTGCTTTGCTGGCTCAAGCCTAGAAAGATTTGAGCATGTCCTTCAGAAGCTGCTGGCTGGGAGGGATTTATTTGGGGTGGGTGCCCTCTGCCAGGGATGGCAAACAGCACAGACTGATAGAGCACCTGCACCACAACTCCACCCACCCCAGAATGCCAAATGCAGGTACTTCTGTTCCCAGGAACACTGGGGAAACTCATCCTGCCTCTGCTGTGACTCAGGACAAGCTCTAGGCATTGGGAAACCCAYGGCACTGGAGGTGGCTGTGACATCAGCCCCTTCAGTCACCGAGTGACCCTCCACAAACTGAAGGACATCTCACAGAGGCCAGTTTTTCAGCTGATTTGTGCTGTTGAAGATCCAGAAAAGGGCTGTATCAGTGCAGCGGATCCAACCTTTTGTGTTCCAAACCCAGAGGCTCAGGATTTGTTTCCTTTCTGCGCCGCTCAAAGCAGCAGTAATTTTTGCATCCCCTCTGGCATCTTTCCCTGGGTTTTTTTGTTTTTTTTTTTTGCACCAGCTGGGCACAGGGCATGGCCTGAGGAGAKGGAGCAGCTTGTGATGCTGTGCCAGAGCGGTTTCTCTTTCCCGTGGAAAAGGAAAAAGCCTCTCTGCATGTCTCTCCCCCAGTCCCGCACGTCAAYGGGATGAACCCGGGTCACCTCTATCAGGACATCAAGGGCTTGCAGGTGTCAAGAAAGTGTTCCCRGGGTTAAGGTAGCAATGAGCAGGTTTCTCCAGGCTTCCTGCAGCAGTGGAGAGGGAGGTTTCCTTCCCAGGGTGCTCACAAAGAGCCTGAGCTGCCGTGCATCAGTAACAGCCAGGGATGCCTTCGCTCGGGGCTGGCGAGGGAGGCTCGGCAGCAGCTCTAGAGAGGCTCTGCGAGGGTGCACGAATGAAGGAGAGCCTCCTTCCTCCCCGCAGCGCTCTGCCTCGCCCTGCACTCTCCCCAGCGAGGGCAGGCAGGGCTCTGCCAAGGTGCCAGCCCAGGCCCTGGCAGCCTGCAGTCCTGCGGGTTCCGCTGCCTCGCAGGAGGGGAGGGAGACGCGAGCACCATGTCTTAGGCGAGGGCACCTCATGCTGGCAGCTCCCGAAATAGCCTGGAAGCCTTTGTTTTAGCGATTTCCCTTCTTTCTCTCAGGGTCACACGGCTGGTGCTGAATGGGTAAAGGGTGTGCTCTGGAGCAGAGTGGAGSTGTGGGGACTAAAAAACCATCCCAAACCTGGAGATCGTTCCCCTATTTCCTCTGCCACGAGTGCCCCTACAAAACCATGCCCAGAGCGGCTCCTGCATGAGGTTAAGCCGGGTTTTTCTCATGCACCAGCACCGAGCATCCTCCAAGGAACCTCCCCAAAATCCCACCGTGCCCAAACACAGGACATGGGGGCTGTGGGGTGGCTTCCCTTCCACAGCCCAGACGGGGACACCCCACGTGCGGCAGCAGAGCCCAGACAATTAGGGCCGAGCGTCTGACCCCAACGCCCCAATCTGCCCTCCAAGGGCTCCCGCATTTTCCCTCCCCTCCCAGGGCAAGCTGCCTCAGCAGGAGCATCCCCGGGCCTCGCCGACGAGCTGTTATCTGCCAGCCAAAGGTGGGTGAGAACAGAAACGCCCTCCCTAAAAGCCGAGATGTGTGGTGTGAATCTCCTGATCCTGCTAACCCGAGGAGCCGGCCGCGTTCAAGCAGCAGCCCCGGGTCTCGCTTAGCAACCGGGCACGGAGCAGCCCGCGGCTGGCAGCGAGAAAAAAGGCTCTTTTCTTGTCGCTGAAAGATTCATCGTCGGGCTGAAAGTGGCCCCTCCCCTCTTTCAAATACTTGTCAGCAGGGAGAATACAGCTTAGATACTGGGCTGATCAGATCATGGCTAATCTGTTATTCCTGGCCGTGAAAACTGCCGGAAGACTTTCAAACAACTTCACTGGGAGCGTGTGCGGCGGGAGGGAGCGGGCAGGAGATGCCGAGAGGCTGCAGCCCCGCATCCTGAGAGCATCTCCTGCCCGTGAGGAGTTCAGCGAGAGGAGCACTGGTTCCCCAGCCCGTGCTGACCGTGCCATGGGCAGCGGCGGCAGAGGGGAAGGGGTCAGCGCTGAGCAGTAGAAGATRGGCTGGCCAAAATGTCCCTGTGGTGAGAACGGGCTGCCCTGGCTTTGTATGGCTTTTTCTCCCAAAGGAGAGTGAGATTTTTCTCCCGAAGGAGGTGGTTTGAAGATGTTTGCCACTGTTGAAGGTGTTTGCCACTCATGTCTGGGAGCTTCATTGCCACAGAGGGTACCAAGAAAAAGATGGCCAGCTTGGAGAAAGATGCTTTCCTCCCTCTGGGCTGAGATGTTTGTAAGGGGGAAAAAAAAAAACCAAACAGACAAGTCAGACAATTTGTGTATTCAGTGGTTTGCAGAAATTTCACATGGCGGCCCAGATTCTACTTCCRTACTTGGGGGTACATCAAAGAGATGCAGTATCATACAATAATTCAATAATTCTTACAATTCCTGCTATGCCCAGCCCAGGGAACAGTGACAGGACACCCTCACTGCCAGAAACCCGCTTCTCTCCACAGAACCAGGGTAGGTGGAGCTGCTTTAGCCACTGCCACTGCACACAGCTAAGATCTGGTCCCCAGGCCTGGCACAGGCTACTGTGCCTCTCCCCACATACCCATCCATCCTGGTCATGCACCTTGCCCTGCTCCCCAGCTTTCCTGCTGCTGTTTTGTCCTGCTGCATTCCACTGCCAGCCTGGCTTTAACCCTAAATCTGCCTTTTCTGGGCTCAGCAGTAGCCAAGTCTGTGCCATGGAGAAGGAGCTTTGGTGGAACGGCTCTGTGATGGAGAGGGAAACTACCCTTGAAGTGGCCCAGACTGATGGTAGCCTGTGGGAGGAGGATGGATGCCCAGCCAGCATGGGGACTGGCCTGCACCTCGGCAAGCTCCTCTTAGTCAGGAATAATTAATTACCTTCTCGAGGATCTTAGCTTCAGCCCTTCCCTGCTCATGCCCCAGCCCAGGAGAGGAGGGAGGAGGAGACGGCAGCGAAGAGGGTAGAGAATTAATTGGACATTGTGTTGGGAATCGCCTCCTGGTTGCTGTCAATCTTGGGAGTGAACAGCCTCTTGTCTCACTCAATAGGAACTTTATATGCTCCTTTAATCCTTCAGTCTGTATTGTCAGAGCCTCCCCCCTCCTCCTGTCTCTCCTTCCCACCGCAGGACTTTTGATGACCCCAGCTGTCTGAGGCAATACAAAGAAGCCCCTTAACTAACACCCTGTGATCTATAYAGGCAATAAAGAGGGTCCCCTTGACAAGGATTTGCGGGCAGAATATATGCAAATGCTGGGAGGGGCGCGGGCGGGGAGGTGTGCCGGGAAAACCACCCCGCGGGGCACGGCTCCTGGCCCGAGCCGGCATGTGGCACAGGTGAGGGGTGGCCACGGAAAACCAGGGCTGGCCGGGGCTGGCTGGGACTGGCTGGGCATCCTACACCTTGCCGTGGGCTAGAGAAAACAGAAATGCCCCGTTCATCGGGGCTGCRAGGCATCCGTGGGCACATAAACGGGGGGCTCCTGGCCCGTGCCCCCCTGTGCTCTGCTCCTGGACGGCCACCTCCCGAAGTCAGGAGGCCGTGCTCCTTCCCACATTAGCACATGAATGGGGTTAGGGGTGGGGGGGAGGTGTGAAGGGGGGCAAGCCCCCACTGTCCACTCAAGCAAACAATTTGGCTAGCAAATTGACATAATTACAAGGGACAGAGAGAAAAGAAAGGCGAGCCCCCTCCCCTGCGCTCCAGAGGGCCCGACCCCTGCCGAGTTACTTAGACCCTTTGTGCGACTCAATGCTAGGTACTGATGAGGGGACGTATGCCCTTTTCAAGGGCCCTAAGCGACCGGCAGCCCTAATCTGATTACAATTTACAGCGCTCCTTCACAAGGGCCAGAGCGGTGCTCACGCAGCCGTGGACACAACAGCTCGGACACGCTGGCTCGGACAGTCCAGCTCGGACACGCACACACCCACTCCAGCCCAAAGTTAGGGGTACACGCGTGGCAAAGGTGGCAGGACAGCACAGTGGCACCGTGGCCAGCAGCGTGGGAACATCACCGGCCACATCGGTGCCAGCTGTGCCAGGTCAAGCAGGCTGAAGGCATGGCATGGGGACATGTGGCTTTGTGCACGTGGGCACACTGCCAGCAGCAATGTGGAGTGGCCMGTGGCTGGGCTGTGCAATGAGCCCGTTTCAGCCCCATTCTGGGGTTGGCACCTTGTACCTGCAGCCGTGCACACCAACACACACGCGGGCACGGATGCAGTAAGCATGCGACCCCATTTGTCCCCACAGATGGGGCCCCGCTCCACCAAGAATGGGGAACGGCAGAGGTGAGCAAGGGCCTTCTGCCAAAATCTCTGCAGCAGCTTGCAGGAGCAGGAGTGMGAGCAAAACCCACCACCTGCCTATTAAAAGCGGGATTAAACTATGCTGTTCTCCCCCCACCTCCTCCCTGCTCTCTCTAACATCATCCCCTTGGGGAAACCACCACCTTTACATGAGATTTTTCCTTTTTTTTTTTTTTTTTTAACCTCTTGTCTGCTCCGTGCCACATAGATCCCAGGGGATTAGCAGCCAGGCTGGGCTTTCCAGCCTCCTCCAAGGCAGGTTGTTTCAGCCACCCCCCCCCATGGGAACCTGCCCCAGGACAACTTCGGTCAATGCCTCCGGTGCTTCCCAGCCAATTTGTACCACCTAATCCCTGCGAGTATCCACAGCCCCTTTCTCACACGTCCTCCCGCCTGCCGGAGCAGCCCAATCCTCTGCTCTCCACGCTCCCCCGTTGAGAAACCCTCCGTCCACTGCTGGGGCTGCGAGCGCACTTCAAACGCGCCAGCCCGATGCCGGCATTGTTTGCCGGGGAATTAAAACTGCACAGCCAGCCCCAGCGAGTGATTTAGGTACTGAGAGCAGACTGAGCCCCGCCAGAGCACGGGCAATAAAACGCTTCGCTGCCCAGCAGCCTGGGCAATTTAGGTGTCTTCCCACGAGGAGGAGGCAGAGCCCAGAGAGCCAGGGATTGGGTCAGGGCTGCTTCTTCCAGAACATGCACACAGGACAGGATCATCTCCACCAGTGCTCACAGATCTGTCCCCCAGAGATGTGGGGTGGTCACCTCACGGGAGCAATSATGGTCACCCCGTTTTTGCCATTAACAATCCCCACGGCCCCTAGCAAGCTGCTGGGAGGAAAGATCAGAGGCCACGGAGGTTGGACACCCAGATTATCTGTGACACAGATAGAACTCARATGGTGTGGATGGAGGGACATCAGGCCAGTGACACAGGAGGAAAYGCAGTCTGCTCCTGTTTCTGTTTTCTGTTTTCAAATTTTGCAGAAAAGTTTAGGACTCCCTTTTCAAAATTACTTCAAAATTTTCTGTCAGTAAACATCCCTGTGGTGGYTTCTGAGGCACTCCCTGGATGATGCTGTGAGCAAAAATAATGGCTGTTACATCCCTTCCCAAGTGCAAGGAAGCTGGGAGGAGATCTCCTTCCTGTAGCAGATGCCAGAACAGGGAAAAGAATTGCCCTACATTCTCCCATCCCTGTCCTGGAGAAAGGATGCAGCTCAATGKATGCTTCAGCCTCTGCAGGGATCGTTCTCCAGAAACCATTTCTAACCCCTGTCAGACCTGCCTTTGCCATCATAAACGAAGATACAATACACCACTTGCTGGCGAGCAGGCTGGAGCTTCTGATGGCCCCGCAATGACATTTCTGATTTTCCCCTTAGCCAACCAGCCCTTTCCCTGCATCCCACACTGCTGCCGTGCTTGAGACCGGTCCTATGGAGGATTTTAGGCCTTTTATTACTCTTTTTTTTCAATGGTGAGGTTGTTTCAGGCCAAATGGAGGCAATGTGTGTGCAGAGAGAGCGTTTCCCGTGCCTGGCTGTCCCCATCCCCGCCATGGCAGGGGAACACAGTGTTTCGGCACCTCCTCCTCTGTCACAATGTTTTTCAGCTCCACCAAGCAAAGTGTCCAATTAGAGCAGAGCCTCTTGCTTCCATCTTTGCCGACATTTAATTAACATGCTGCTGCTGGCAGCCGCTGACAAATTCCAGAAACATGTTGTAAAGGGTTTTTGTCTTTACCCAGCATGGAAAATGAGGGTGTCATATCCCAAGGGGATCTGA
>NW_026623290.1:1996083-2035741 GCF_030028575.1 Malurus melanocephalus
CCCCCCCCAGGTGTAAGAATTACAGCTAGATGCAGTGAAGAGACCTATCAGCCCTCCTACCTCCTTTCCCCCCCTCTCTTTTCCTTTCCTGCTCCTCACATAATATCACCCCGGAAAACGTGCAGGATTTTAGGCCTGGTTTTCATCCCTCTTTCCTCCAGCTCTCGCTGAAACTTGATGATCCAGCTAAGAGAGAGGGGCTGTCCTCTTCCCATCAGAATAGCCCAGTAAGCAGAAGGAGCCATCTGATGACACTGGAAGAAATTTCCTGATGACACTGGAAGAAATTTAGCTGAAGCTAAAATAGAGGAAAGGGTCCTGTCAGCCTGTGCTGTACATGCAAACAAGGTTCCCAAGGAGCTGATGGAGGTCTCAGCAGGGCAGGTAAAGGAAAGGTGGTGCCAGAGGCCATCAGGCAGAAGTGTAGCCGGACTCACAGCTGGCCCTCACCCCCGCTGTGGATGGCAGGATGAGTGGAGGGTCAGCTGCTGCATCCCAGCATCCTGTCCTCAAACAGAACCGTCCTGAGCTGTGCTTCCCACAAGGGGTTCATCACCTTCTCCACGGTCATCTCAAGGTGCCAAGGGTCTCCCCCTCATACATCATCTAATCAATACACCCAGCCTGTACTGTCACCGCTCCTGTCTCCACTTTGTCCCCACGGCACCAGGAGTGTCCCATCGCCTCCACTTTGCCCCGGGCAGCCAAGAGCTGGGGGGCCACCGGCGGGAGGGACAACTTTGGGCGACATTCCATCCCGCTCGGCCGCTGACACACGGCAGCACAGGCCTGCAAAGAACATCACGTCTTTATTAAACGCACAGCAGCTCGTTACAAAAGCGGCAGAGTAGGGCAGAGCCCTCGTCGTCACGGGGAGAAGGCGATGCTTGGGCTCCGGGAGCGGCGCGGCGGCGGCGGCGGGGCGCGGCTCAGGGCGAGGCGGGTTTGTCGGGGTTGTGCATGTGGTACACATCGCTCTCCTCGTCCTCCGGCACCTGCGGCAGAGCCCCCTGAGCCCCCCGGGCCGGGCCGCGGGCCGACAGCGCCATCTCGTGCCCCCCGCCCCCCGAGACCCCCTCACCTCCCAATAAACGCCGTCCTCGAAGCAGTTCTCGGCCGCGGCGTCCCCCCAGATGGGCAGCTTTAGGATGCCCCCTGCAAGGAGGAGGGCAGGGCGGTGGGCAGGGGGACGGGAGGGATGCGGGTGGTCCACCCAAAGGGGTGAACCMCGGCGCGGTGCTCGGTGCCATCCCCCAAAGACGCGTCCGATCACGGACAGGAGTGCGGGGATGGTTCTGTTTCAGCTGAAACCTCTCCGTGTTCAACCCTCCCTTCTCCGTGCTCCCCTCMGGCTTACCCACAATGGCCCCCCCGGCGAACGCCATCAGCAGAGACACCACGATGCCGGCGGCCTGGAACCCTCCCTGGATGCTGGGTGTCCGCTTCTGGTACTCGCCAGTGAAGTCAAACGCCTTGATGAACCTGCCGAGGGCACAAATGGTGACGATTGCCCCGGCAGGAGATATCCCCTGGCTCCGGAGGAACCATCCCCTAAATCCAGAGGAACCATCCCCTGGCTCCRGAGAAACCATGCTGCCCTGCTTTTTTGGGAACCCATCCCTAGCCTCATCCCTCTTCTGCAATGACCAAAACACCGCTCACTTCYTTCTCTGACCCCTGGCAAAGCTTTACCAAGGAGGAGCCCAAAATGCAAATATTYGCTTTGTATTTCTGGCTTTCAGCCTTACCTGACCCCACAAAACAATGCAGGGAGGAGGGAGAAGCATTTCCCTACCCATTGTGGCCCAGAATGATGCCAAACAGCAAGACTGTGGCTCACTTTGTGAGGCCACCAAGAATCAGCTGCATCASATGAGGCTACAATTCAGGAAGCCCAAAACAGTCAGGGCACCCCATGTTTTTGAGGGACAGCTCTGGGTAGCTCTGAACTATTAACAAAAGCTGTTTAYTGCTACCTGCTTGAAGCCCACAGAGCTATTGTTAAAATCTATTCTCACTGAAGATTTTCAAGCCATCTTACCCTTCCTTTCCATAKACATCTTCCGTGGCTGCAGCTGCTGTGATGGCCCCCACAATGCCCCCAATCAGGCCTGGCATGGCATGGAGGTTGTGGATGCCACAYGTGTCTTGAATGTGCAACCTAGACTCCAAAAAAGGCTGAGGGGAAGGGAAGTAGAGAGACATCAGGGAGATGAGCCTRGGACTGGAAAGGATTTGTTCCTTCCATGGAGGACTGGGATAAGCAGAGAAAGAGGAGTGATACYGTGCCCCATTAAACAGCTAAGGGCTTGTAGAAAAAGATGCGAGCTAAACTCAAGATAAAATAACCAAACACGCTCCTGTTGGGAGTCAGGAACCTCCTGAGCATTTTGGGGCAGTAAAAAGAGACAGAAGAGCATCTCATAAGGGATTCTGGAAAGCAGAATCAAAGGGAAGTGAATCCATTCGTGGTCTCCTCAGCACTACCAGGGCTGCAGAGCCCTCGAGCAGCACTCACCGTGAAGTAGACATACCCCAGGGTGGACACGATGCCAGAGATGGACCCAACAATGAGGGAGCCATAGGGGGTCAGCATCATCTCGGCGCTGGTGCCCACGGCCACGCCACCGGCCAGCGTGGCATTCTGGATGTGCACCTGCAGAAACAACCGCCCTGCCTCGGCATCTCAGGGACCCTGCCACACCTCGGGGATGGTGCAAGTGGTAAAGTGTGAGAGTCAGCTCTGAAAATGTTTCCAGAGGAAACATCAGGGTGCGTTTTCCTGCTTGGTGGTGAAAAACAAGAAAAGAACAGGCAGCTTCTGTCTGTAGCACAGGTGCACACAGACTCCCACTCCCCCTACCACACACGTYCTTTGCATCCACAGATAAGGGTGGGGAGTTGTGATGAGATGGAAATTGTCTCACCCGTGTGTCATGCAAGCTCTGCTGTCACAGAGACATGTCACCCACACATCCAACAGTACCAGTCAGCCCCCCGATTGCTCACGAGCTGCTGCACAGGCCCTGTTTGCTGGGGAGCGCTGCCAAACACGGCTCTGCAAGGCATCACCCCACACCTCAAGCACTGCAGGACTCATTCCCACCTTCTTATTCAATAGAGCCTCAGAATTTCTGCCTGCACRCTGGTTTTATCATCATGCCCTGAAACCCTGTGTCTGTTCAGTGAGGGACAAGTGCCAGTTGTTTCCTGGACCTTTGATCAATCTCATTCTATGTCCCCTGGGCAGTTCAGGGTTCTCTCTCCTCTCTTACCATGTCAAGCTTGCCCTTCTTTTGCAGCATGCTGGAGAAGGCCATGGTGGTGAGGACACAGGCAGCCAGAGAGCAGTAGGTGTTAATGGCAGAGCGGTGCTGGGCATCCCCATGGTCAGAAATGGCTGARTTGAAACTGGGCCAGTACATCCACAGGTACAGGGTGCCTGGTGCGATGGGCAGGATGGGATCAGGAAGGGAAAGGGGAAAGAGAGAATGCAGGGGTTGAAAAATAACCTCTGAAGAAGGTATTTCTGCGCAGAGGGGAATTACATTCCATAGTTCTGCTGCCCCAGGGCCATCCCCCACACAATGAGACCATCATCAGGAAAGGCTGGCAGAGAAAGGGAACCAAAATGTTCCTTGTCTTCCCAGGYACCATCTCAGTCACAGATGAAGGGAGCTGAGTAACTCTGAAAGGTGAAAAACCTCCAGGATTCAGAGTTTCTCAACTCCATATCCAGTTTGAGCTTTTCCCAGAGATGCAGGAGGAAGCAGCCCCCCTGGTTTGAGGGCTCACTCACCAATCATAGCAAAGAGGTCAGAGTGGTACACGGAGCCCTGCTTGTCCTTGCTCTGCTCCAGGTTGGGTCTGTACAGGATTCGTGTCACCGTGAGGCCAAAGTAGGCTCCGAAGGTGTGGATGGTCATGGAGCCACCCGCATCCTTTACCTGCAGCCATGGGAAAAGAGAGGTTTTCTCCTGCAGTCACCACTCATTTCGGAGCTGGGGCCTGATTTGCATCGTGCCCATTTGACAGAGGGACCCAGTGCTCCTGGATTGCCAGGCTTATTTATAAAACCCCAGAGGATCTCCCTTCTCATGGAAGTATGACCCACTGCCCCTCTCCTTCATAGTCTGTCTACTTTTGCTGCCTGAATTSGTGCATTTTAAATGCTCGTGAAGGCAGTGGCTTGGTGGAGCTGTAGCAAAGGGAAACAGTTTGGAGAGGTGCAGAGAGGAAGGAGCAGAACAAAGCAGGTACTACCTAAAGCCTTACATGAAGAAGGTTGAGGAGGATGTACTCGTTCACTGAGAAGAGYGTGACTTGAAACAAAGTCATGACAAGGAGCTGGATGGGGCTGGTTTTGCCCAGGATTGCCCCAAAGGCGATGCACACAGAGCCCACGCAAAAATCAGCATTGATGAGGCTGGAAAAGGGGAAGGAAAATTGCGGTTTAATAAGGAAATACTCCTCTGCAAATCACTCTCACCTTCACCCAGCTCTAGAGATGCCACCTGAAGACAAAGAGGTGATTAGGAGACATYCCTGGATTTCCCACTGACCTCCCTCCCATCCTTACACCCCACACTGTTCAGGTAACRTGGATAATAAGTGTTTTCAGCACTGGTATCTGTGGTGTTTGGCTGGGCACTATGGGGTGACTCTGATCTCCAGATGCCCTTTGAGTCCCCCCACAATGGYAGGAACCTTTGGATTAAAGGGTGGAAAGCAAAGGAGGGAAGAAAACACTTTAGGGACTGATTTGTATTTGACACAACTCAGGGACAGCCAATGCTTGGCTCCCASTCCAGCTGCTCCACTGGTGCCATCCCAGAGCCCTCCTTACTTCTCCACTCCAATGAGGATCTTCCCATTCTTGAAAGAATGGAACCAGCCTTGCATCAGGACAGCCCACTGGATCCCAAAGGCAGCGAGGAGGAAATTGAAACCCACAGCTCCGAATCCATAGCGCTTGAGGAACGTCATGAGGAAACCAAAACCCACAAAGATCATCACATGGACGTCCTGGAAAGCTGTGCAGAGGGAAGGGCCCGTCAGCTCTGCGAGGACAGCAGGGCTGCAAATGTCACATGCATTCGGTGTTGAAAAGAAACTAATTACAACAGTAGCAGTAGAGGGGAAATTCAGGAGAAAATGTGTTCTTACCTTGTGTCCACTCATTTCTAAGGTGGAAAAATGGCTMAGGTTTTGGAAACAGGCTTTTGGTTAAAAGGCTCAGTCTTTAAAGTAAATATTTACTAAAAGCTGTGTGCAAGAGAAGACCTGAGCCTAATGGAGTGTACAGACACACACACTTTTCTATTCAGATTGGTTTTTCCCCCTTTTGTAAAAAACTCAAAAAAGTCATATAAAATAAACAGTAAAGTTTTGTTAAAACACATAAATGGTCATTTTGGGTMGGTCCATTCAATGCAGGGTCCTGGTGATGGCTCAGAGCAAGGAGAGCACAAGAAAAAGGCAAGTTTACAAATACATTTTTAAACAGCAGAAATATGTAGCAAAATACCCTTGAGACCAGAAACCCACCTTAAGAGATTTTTAGTGCTCAAACCAGAGAAACCCAGTTCTTCCCACTAATGGTCAGACCTGCTCACTCGAGCCCCTCAGATGCCCTTCCCCGGGGGAAACCAGATCTGTGTGAGCCTCTGAAAGACCTTCTTGGTGCACTCAACCTGCTGTACTTTTTAATGCTGCACGTTTCTGTCAGATAAGCATCGCTTTGCAATTAAGTGAGCTGAAACATTTGAATGCTTACAGATTGAGCCATGCAAACCCTCACACTGCAAGCCACTCATGGAAAGAACAGAGACCCAAGGCTGTGATCCCCCCTGGGACACTCCCAGTAGCAAACCCACTCTGTAGAGCAGCTAAAGGCAGCATTGATGGAGCCAAACCAGCAAGTTCTGCATTCTGAAGCACACAAATCATTGTAGCCACCACATCCAGCAAAGACTGTGCACCTCAGAGAGCATGTAAGCTCAGGGCAAAGGAAATTCAGTGATTGCAAGTGTGCTCTACCCTGAATCTGGGCTAAAATCCATCAGTCCCTGGTGCATTTCCACAGGGCTTCCCACTGAGGGCTGGTGAAGAGTTGAGTGAGGTGCAGCTCTGCAGAAGCTGTGACTTTTGTCCTTTTGTGCTTTTGAAGACCTTGCAACGTGTTTAAGGACAGGCTTAAGCCATGTAGTGCCGTGACAATCTGCTTGCTTTTAAAAATGTCCCCCATGCCTATGAAATCAGTCCTTTAAAAAAAAAGGAGATGAGAGCTGCAGCTGGCACTGTTCAGCACAGGTCACTTGAAAAGCACATCTCCACACGTCCTAAGAACCAGCTCCCCTTAGTGTGGTTCAACCACACAACCCCACAGACTTTCCCTCTGCAGGGAATTAATKTTCCCTCTCTCTCTTCTCCAGTGTGAGCAGCACAATATAGAACTAGAACTATCCGCTGTCATTTGCATTATATATTCATTCTTTCATCCTAAAAGCAGAAATGCAYAGGTCAGAGTTAGAGCTGTGGACTTTGTGCCTTCCAAAAACCCAGACGATCCTACTGTGTGTTAGACTTCTGTACAAACTCAGGAGGAAGARCAGCTATTTCTTCAAACCACACCCAGTCTAAAACCCTTTTCTGACCCTTGCCTTTGTTTTCCCTTAGTAAAAATAACATTGTTATCACTCAGAGGCAGCAGAGGCACTGCCATGCCCTAAAAGTTTTGTAAACCTGCTTTTGTGGAGGACAATTGCCATAACTATCAAGAGGAAGTGTTTGGGCGGGCTTTGGGAATGCTACCTGTGACAAAAAAAAACAAACAAAAACCAACTGATTTTTTTTTCCCTAGAGAGCAGATGAGTCAGCCATTAGGGAATATCCATGAGCAATCCAAAATGAGAATTGTCACACTGACTGGACCTGGCAATGGACAACACTGACACAACTACACACTGGCTTTCTGAAACCAGGATAACTTCCTTCTGCCTGCCTTCCCAACTATCTCTGGCTTGCAACACCTCTCCATTTGTCACTCCTGTCCCTCTGCCATTGCAGACAGATCCTGTGGACAGCACTGGATGGACACAAGGATTAAAATTCCAGGGCTTGGCCACCTTGTCGTGTTTGTGCATCTTTGCAAAGAGAGAATATTTCTGATTAGATAAGGGAGAAAGAACAACTGTGCTTTTGGGCACGTGAAMCCTTCCTCAGGTCTGAAACAGAAAYGTAAATCAAAGCTAAACCRAGCAGTTGCCCTTAGATTGATTTAGTTGTGTGAATCCACGCAGCCATTTGAGGGGGAATATTTGGCACAGCAGAGCAGGAGTGGGATATGAGGACAGAAGAGATGTCATTTCCTGAGCTCCTACATGCTTTCTTGGACTCCCAATGTCCTCTCAGCACACCCGTGACAAGAGCAGCCCTCAGGCASTGCTGCTGCTTCACACCAACCTTTGTGGGGCTGGTCCCAAGGGCAGATGKGCAGGGAGAGCCCAGGGCAGCCACGGCCCTATGTGAACCTGGAGGCTGAGTGAGCAGCGGGTTTCTGTAAGCAGATCCTTTTCTGAACTAGCTAATCCTCAGCAGCCACAGGTTGCTATAGCTCCTTTGATTTAGCAGGTGTTTTTAATGGAAATGTTCTAAATAGACGCATGACTCAGGCCTGTTGCTTCCTTGGAAACAATTGCCTACAGAAGCAGCCTGTTCTGAAAGGCTCACAAAGATGACCAGCCCTGGAGATCAAAGCCACCAAAGGCACTGCCTGGCCAGAAGGGCTTTACCCACCTGAATAATTTCTGTGTCACTAYAATGCAGAGACCGAAGATCCCTGGGAACCTGGCAGCTTGGGAAGACTCYGGCATTGAAATGCCAGTAGCTCAAGGGTAATTCACAAGTGAGGGGGAGGACGGAGGAAGAGGGGGAAGATGTCACAGGATCTCGACAGCCGTTCCTCTGTGTGCACAGAAAGGCTTGCTCTGATCCAGAGCTGAGGGAGGGGGCAGCAAGCTGAAACTTGCAGAGTGTTGGGAACACGTCAGCCCTATTCCTGGATAAAAGACGTCATGGTACCCTGCTGACAGAGCCCCAAGGCGCTGGAGGGCCATGAGGCTTTTCTCTTGCTCTTTGGTTCACCCCAAACCAGCCTTGAGGCAAGAGCGTGACTTTCTAGCAATTGGTGGAGATATTGCCACAGGACAGGATAGGATGGATGGGATGGGATGGGATGGGATGGGATGGGATGGGATGGGATGGGATGGGATGGGATGGGGACCAGCCAGCACGAGGTTTAGGCTTCCAGAATACTCACAGGGGTATCGGAAGTAGAAATCATTCTCAATGTCACTGGTCAGGTTCATCTCTCGCTTCTCCTCCTCCCAGTGTGCATCAGCCTCGGGGCCAAAGCGCACAAAGACTCCGAAGAGGACGATCATGGCCACCTCCCAGAGGAGGCACACGAGTGGCAGCCGCCAGCGCATGTAGGTGTTCTTGGCCATGCCTTGGTGCCGCGGCCTCTCCATGCACAGGGGTTTGGGGGACCGTGCGAACCCGCGTCCCCCGCGCCCGGCCGGGGCCCGTCACATTTATAGGTCAGAGAGGGCGAGGTGGGGCCCAGGGAGGTGCCTGAGGCAGGATCACATTTCAGAGCTCTGGAGCTTCAGCASGCTTGTTCCTCTAAGCCACCTTCCTCCCCGGGAGGAGGGACAGGCTTCAGCACCTTTCCCCCGAGCTGCTCCCAGCGCCTCTGAGCCCTGCCTCCACGGGGACCAGCAGATGTGGAGGCCAGTGTGAGCRGGGAGTGGAACCAGAGTGTCCAGCCCCCTGCTCTGCCCAGCCCCACACCCCTTCCCTGCCCCTGGCAGGAGCACCCTGACCCTGCTGTCCCCTCCCTCCCGGCTCTGGGTGCTCCCCTGGCCCCTCTCCCCAGCTCTGAAAGCTGCAGCCCCAGCTCCCCAAGCCCCCTTCCCTAGATAGCACTGAGGACAAAGGCAAAGTGCCCTTTTCCAGCTCCTGGCTTTTGGAAAAACAGCTGTGGTACAGAACAGGAGGAAGAGAAAGGTGTGTGCGTCAAAGCAGTACCAAGATCCTGCATGTGTGCACAGACACACAATGGCCCTGTCCAGGCTGCCTCAGAGCTCTAAGGATGTTCTCGTGATACATGTTCCATAATTTCCCAAAGTGATTTACCCAGAGCATCCTCCTGGCAAGGCAAACTGAGCTGGGGCTGCATAACCAGGACAATGCTGTGGKATGGTGCTGGAGGGCCTAAACATCCCCTCCTCTGGTATGGGGCTTCCTTTAATTAACAAACATAAACACAAAACTCCATTTTTCTTACTGTTTTGAATTATGTGCTCTACCCCCAAAGAGCCGGGCAAGTCCTTCAAACAGCTCCCAGCTCCCTCCTCTGCCTGCAGATCCCTGGGATGCCTGTCAGTCTTCAAGAGATGAAAGACTGCAGCCCAGGCAAGCTGCCCAAATCTGCTGATGGCATCTAATTGTGGCCCGCAGGCTGAGCAAGCAGCACTGATTTCGGCGTTGATTAGGCAATAATTTGAGTTTATTATTTTTTCTTGTTTGCTTTCTTCTCAAAATGACAGATGGCAGAAAAATGCTGTGGATGGTCTTGAAGAGACTGACGGCCACACAAAGTCATTCTCCAACCTCATTTGAACCCCRTGCAGGCAGCAGGATAGAGAC
This sequence comes from Malurus melanocephalus, assembly GCF_030028575.1. NCBI lineage: Eukaryota > Metazoa > Chordata > Aves > Passeriformes > Maluridae > Malurus > Malurus melanocephalus. Next base: position 2,005,795 of record NW_026623290.1, read on the forward strand.
AGCATTGGGAAGAAGAGAGAAATCCATCTGCTTTAGCCCTTATCCTGCATGAGCAGAGCTCCACAAGGCTGGGCTCTCTTGGTGGGGTCACCTAAAGCAGGGGGATGTTGCTGTTGCCTGAAGGATGAGCCCTCCCTCGAGTGATGCTGTTCAGGGTATGTTTTTTGGCTCTCCCATTACACGGGGTGTCTGCAGGGCAGTCTCAGCCGTACAAACCAGGAAACAAAAGATCTATGGTTAGAAATGAGCTGAAATCCCCAAACAATGCCTGGGCTCTAATTGCTGGAACACTGTTGACAGTTGAGTGTTCTCATTCCAGCTACGTGGTCGGACCAGTATTCTGCCCTGCCCCAGAGCAGCCCTTAGACACCTGGAAAAAGGCAGCACAGAGGAGCGTTTTAAAACAAAAAGCAGCCTGCTAAGGTACTGTAGCCACCASCAGCTATGCTTTGTGGTTACTCTAGCAAAAGAGTAATGTAGAGCTTTTCTAATCTATGGCATTACTGAAATGGCAGAGGCTCCGGAAAAGCAGATTGCAAAGCCCTTGTGCAGCCTCAAGAGGCAGCAGTTCTGTCCCACCTGCTGTCCCCAGCCCCTCTCCCCATGAGTGGAGGCCGGGAACAAAGGCTAATGGCTTTTCTGATAGTCTCACCTTGCTGCACTGCCTGGCACTGCCCCTCCTTATCAACCCGCACATCAGCACTTTGTCACTGCAGTGCCATCGGGGCTGGCATGCTCCACTGGCTGCCCATGCTGGGAGAGCCCATTAAAGCCCAGCGTGTCTTCAGGCTCCTTTTTGGGCCAGGATAACCCTGGGAAGGCTGACGGGGCCATGCCAGCACTTGTGTCTGCAGCAATGTGGGCAGAGCACCTCCTGTGAAGGGTTAGAACACCACTGAATCCACCCCACAAGGTACCCAACTGTGTGGTGGGACACATGGGGCACGTTTCACYGTCACAATATCAAGGTGCTTAAAAGCCCTGTTGGAAACTTCAGGCTGCTGTGAGCTTGCTCCACCATGGAATTTTGCCCATCATGCCCAGCACCCTTAAGAGCTGACAGGTTTCCCCAAAAAATCAGTGGGATGATGCTGGGGAAGAAGGCACATTTGCCTTTCTGCTTAAGTGATGTGGGACTAGGTCTGGCAGTGGCCTTGGGTGAGGGTTGTACAATACTGGTCCCAGCTGGGTCTYGCCCAGTTTCTCAGTTTTACGAGCACTAAAAATGTATGAAGGATGCAGAGACAAAATCTAAAGCACACAGAAATCCCTCCCTCTTGCCTGGAGGCCTTGGGACAGCTTCACCCTGGATAGGAGGGCATAGGTGCTCCCCAGAATTAGTGGCCACTAATTAGGGGTCACTAAGMCACTAGTGGTAGCCTTTGGGCATATGGGGTGGAGAGGACACTGGAGGATTTGGGGAGGCTTGGAAGCCTTCATGCAGCACCAGGGAGACTCAGGGCACTGCCCACTATCAAAGGTGACTTGTAGCTTTTGCAGGTCCTTGAGGAATGACCTGAAAGCAAAGCATCTGAGTCAATACAAAACAAAAGGGTTTTTGGTGGTTTTTTGTGGTTTTTTTTTTTTTTTACTGGCTCAGCAGAAAGGAAAACTTTCCACTGGGGCAGGACAGAGTGGTGCTATGGTGGGAGATCAGTTCACATTTGTCTGGGTTTTCTCAGCCTTTGTTTCAGCCCCCACCGGTGAGAATCCCTCAGAGATAAATGTTGGAAATTGGACAAAATAAAGCGAGACTTTTTTAAGCAAAAAAAAAAAAATCCTGTCTGGATCAAAGCGTCAGCCACACGTGAGCCAAATTTACAAATGATTTTTCTCGTGCCGTCTCCTTCCTCCYAAGAAACAGCATTTATCAGCAAGTAACTGATTGTCCAGAAAGAACCCAAGGACTGTTTGAGAGGGAAACTGGTGTCCTTGTGGAGCAGGCAGAGAGGGCAAATGTCTCTGTGGGCAGCACAAGAAGCAGAGATGTGAGCAGCTCTGGCTGTCACACTGGGAAACACTGTCACCTGTGCCCAGCCAACACCTCTGCTGGCTTTCCCAAGAGCTGGACAGGCTTCCAGAGCTGCAGTRGGCAGGAAAAGAGAAGGAGTTTGAGTAGCCCACAGCAATTTCTGTGGTGGAAACTGTCAAGAGTTTGTTGGGAAACTCCCCTTTGCCCTGGGTTTGTTTCTGGTTTTAGAAGGACAGTGATAAGGCAGGTTTTGGTCACACTCTGCTAAGTGTCCTCAGTGGGCTGCTGGGACAGATGCCAGCGGCTGGATAACGGCAGTGACATGGTGTGGGTGGCTCTTCTCAGGGCTCAAACAGCAGAGTGATCYACTGGCAAGCAGCATGAGGCATCAACCCCTGGCCAGGAGAAGAAACCCACATCTCCCCAGAGATCCCACATCGCCCAGGCTGCCCTCTGCACTTTCCACCAGGGAGTCCTTCGTCCTTCTCCTGCTCTTGGTGGCACCAGAGTGGATCAGCTCCTCGTTCCAGCTCATTAAACCCACTCGTGTTCAGGCACCAGCAGAGCCCAATGGGCGGCTCAGCGCCTGCTTGTCTTTGTTGCTCTATAAATACCACTGGCTGCTGGTGCCACTGGTTCGGGCTGGGGCGTTCAGGCTCTGCAGGAGCGGATTCCTGGGTGGCTCTGCCCTGTGGGGCTTCCTCTGCTGTCACCCAGTGTGACACTGTGGGCAGGATGAGCTGCAAGCCCTGCAGGGAGGGGATGCTCCTGGACAACCCGGGGTCTTTGTCCTGAACAAGCTCAGACCCTATACCTTTCACAAAACCATTAAGGTTCTAACAAACCTTTATAATCAGGCCCAACGATCAACACAGCACTATCACTGTAACCCCCAAACCACATCACCCAGCCTTTTGAACACCTCCAGYGGTGGTGACTCCACCTGAACAACCTATTTTAATTCCTGACCACCCGAACAGTGATTTTTTTTTTTTTCTAATATGCAATCTGAATTTGAATCTTATTTTCATCCATAGGGGCCCTGGGCTGTCTCTGCTGCTCTCCGGGGAGGGGGATGTTGTATCGGCACGACTCTGAGGGTAGGTTTTGCCTGTCCGCTCCTGTCCCTTCTGCTCGGGGGCGGTTGATCGGTAACGGGGATGGGGAGGTGGCGGTGTGGGGACAGGCGTGGGGCTCTAGCGGCACTAGAGGAGCCTGCCCGGTGCAGGGCGGGCCGGTGTCGCGGCTCAGCCCCGGTGTCCCTCAGCGCTCCGGTGACCGCGGCCATCACCGCCCGTTCTGTGGGCCCCCCCGCCCAACGAGGTGACGCCATGACACCACACCCCCTGACGTCATCAACGCGCGCGCCACGCCGGCTTTAAATTTTAAACCGGTGACGGCGACCAATCGGCTCGTTGCGCGCGCTGGCCCCGCCCACCTCCGTCTCGGGGTTTCTCCAATGGGATGGCCGCGCACCCTCCCGACCGACCAATCAGCGGAGAGCGCCGCGCGAGCCACGAGTCGCTCCGCCTTCCCGCTCTCCGTTTTCCGCCAATGGGAGGGCGAGGCGGGGAGAAGTGGGCGGGGCGGGCGTGTGGCGGCAGCCAATGGGGGCGCGCGCGAGGCGAGGGCGCGAGCGGGCGGGCGATGGCGGCGGCGGCGTGAGGGGCCCGCGCCATGTCGTGCTCGCACAGCGCCGTGTTCCTGCTCGACACCGCCAGCCCCGCCCGCCGCCAGCGGCTCCAGCGCGGCGCCCTCCGCCTCCTCGCCCTCCTGGCCTGCCGCTTCGGCCTCTCCCGCCTCCGCTGGGCTTTCCGCTTCTTCGACTCGCTCGGCGGCCGCGGCGGCGCCTCGCGGGGCGGTGGGTTCCGCCCGCCGGGACCCCGCGCCTGGGAGCGGTTCGAGGAGGAGCTGGCGGAGCGGCTCGGGGCACGGGTCCCCGCCGCCCTGCCCGGCCCCGCGCCGCGCGCTGCCCTCACGCACAATGGGCTCAAGGAGACGCTGCTCGACTTCCAGTGGGATCGGCCGGAGATCGCGTCCCCCGCCAAGCCGGCCCGCAGGAGCCGCAGGACGGGGCTGGCTGCCCGAGAGCYCCCGGAGGCGCCGCCGGAGGGTTTCGTGAACGCCGTGTTCCTTTTCTCCCCCTGCCCGCACTCGCGGAGGGAGCTCCGGCAGTTCGTGTCGGGGAACGACGCCCCCTCCTCCCCCGGAGAGCCGCCCACGGCGCAGGARCTGGCCGAGAAACTCCTGCCCAAGAGTGTGCAGGAGTTGCTTGCGGAGCAGAAAATCACCCTGTTCTGGGTGGACACTGCCGACTGSGCTCAGGTAACGAGGTTRCACCGCACACCTTTCAGCTGTGAGYGCTTGCGGGACATCTGCCGTGCTGCTTTCTGGCATTAGTAGTTTTTGGATGATAGGGAACCGCGCCAAGGTTCGCTTCTGCCACATAATCTTCAGCAAGGGACTGAAATCTGAAATGAAATAGTCTATGTGGAGATTGAGTACAGCTGCTGTAGAGTAACTGTACAGTATTTATTGATGTGATGTCTTGTGCTTTGACTTAGGGGGAGTTACAGCTGTTCAGAACTGCAGATAAGCAGCCTGATAGTTCAGGTGTGTAGATAACAGATTAAAAAAATCAGCTTGAAAATATTGCTAGCTTTTTAATTCACTGGGAATGGTATTCACTTTATCAGGTTCCTATGAAGGTTGATGAAGTCCATAAAAAAACTCAGAAATCATTGTGTTTAGATGCACTGGATACGTTTCATATGCTAGCTTTGCTAAAAGCATTCAGTCTATTGCTTGTCTGAAGGTTGTCTCACTGCCRATCTTAACTTGAGGCCTCTCTGTTACTTTTATTTCAGCTGATGGAATGCCCGGATCATGGTGGCTACTGGACAATGTTTGAAGTGATTTGTCAGATGGGTGGCACCATTTTGCCAGCTGAAACTTTGGTGCACTGTTTGAGTCACCCTAGTCCGGATGTTTCTCCTGGCTTAACTGGAGACTTCAGGTTTCCAGTGCCACAGGCTGTGCCTTGGACCTCGCTTCTGCCACTGGATGCAACTTTGAACTGCTTGTTCTCCAGGCCCTCTGTGTATCGATCAGTGTTTCCCCAGCAAGRAGGAACATTGTTTCTCAATATGCCTGGTAATGAAAAAAAARGAAAAAAAATATATAGATGTGCATAGTAATAGCTGATCTCCAATACAGGGTCCCTGATGAATTTCTCTTGTGAATAGTATGTGTAAAAGTAACTTCAGATATTTAAAAACCTAGGTTGTTTTTTTTTTTGTTTTTTTTTTTAAGTTCAGCTTGTGCTCTGCTTCTTCTGATATGAGACCTGTTAGTCTGTGTTTCTGATTCAGCCTTTTCAGTTTTCCATGCTCCTAGAAGTTTGGATAAAGAGCTCTTTGCAGGTCCCACCTTATAGAGGTGTACTCCCTTTTCTTACACGATTATTCAGTTTAGGAAAAATAAGAACATGGATAAAATGTTCAAAAGAAAAGAGATTAGCGTTAAAACAGCATGCAGTGTGCACGGGCTCATGCACTCAACTCTTCGAGAGGTTGGGAAGGTCAGTTCTGTAACACACTGTAGAGTATATTCTCTGTTTAATCTTGCAGCACACTTTTTTACACCGAAGTTGTCTCTTTACCTAGATGGAAAAACCCTTTTTACTCGCTTTCAGAATTTTACTTTATCCTATCCTTGCACAGGAGGGGAGAAGCAGGAAAGCTGTGCYGTGATCCTGGAACCTCTTGCCATGAGCCAAAGACAACTGCTGTGTCCAGTCAGCATCTTCCTGAAAGGAAGCTTGGAGGGTTGGAGCTTGGCACAGGCTGGCCACTTCCTCACAGAGAGCTGGATCCTGCAGAGCTCCCAGGCTGAGCAGGGACAATGTGACAGGTCTCTGTTTCATCAGCTGTTGAGGAGTCTGGTGGCTGAACGGCTGCACATGGTAAATCTTCCTCTTTGCCTTAAACTCATACCTGTTCTGAAATGAATTGTGACAACACGGGTGGCAGTATTGTGTTGTGAAGACAATAATAGTGGTAATTGCTGTACTGCAGATTGCTCATTTGAAGCTAAATTCAGAACACTCTTATGGAGAACGTGTAACTCTAAAACAAGTAAAGCATCTGTGCTCCTTAAGTCTCTGTATTTCTAGATAATGTGAAATTTTCTCTTTTCCCTTATTTTTTTTCTTTTTAAATGTAGGTTGCTGAGGTRTCTCTGTCTGAAACTTGGTGCCCCTGCACTGCTATTCTGTCACCGCTTTCTGAGGATATTGCAGTTCTGACTGTGCTTGGTCCTGAGAAGACTGCTGGAATTCAGGGATGCAGCCTTGAAAGAGCTGTAGTGGAAGACTCCTCCCAAGACTGTGCTACTCACCTGCCAGAGATTGTGAATAGTGTGTTGAGTAAAATTGACATATCAGTGGAAGATTCTCTGGCCAGTCTGGGTAGGTGTCAGGAAGTGCAAAACTCATCTTTTGATCATCTCTGGAGACAAGTTTTTAAAAGGGAGRCTTCCTAAAATGTGTCACATAGGCCATCCCTGGCCAGTAAAACCTTTGGGTGGGACTATAGCAGGGAGGCWGCTTTTACTGATGTTTTATGTTAGAGTGAATCTTCTGTTATGATGTATTATCTATGAAATTTCCTCTCCAGAATCGAAGGTTTGGGAACCTCTGCCTTAGGGGCTCCACTAAGGCTGGATCCTTTTGCCACTTAGTTTAGCTGTTCTAATTTTTGTGTATGTGTGTATCTGCTTACAGGAGAAGAAACTGCAGTGCCAGAGTGGGTCCAACGGGAACTGTCCCATACAGGGGGCTGGCATCCTTCAGTGCTGGAAGCGTGGTATCCTGCATCAAATGYTTGTGGAGCAAGCTCAGATCTGATGGAGTCATTCAGGTATTTTTCTGAAACATGTCTCTGAGCAATAATCAAAGATTTYTGCTTCATATTAAGGGAGGATGGCTGTAGCATTGCTTAGAGTTCTAGAATTAAATGTTTCTCTGTTGCTTTTATTTCTATATTCAGTTTACTGTTGGCTTATCTCTTGGTGTATAGACAAACTGGGAACAGGATGTTTGGGTATCAATTTGTGTGGATAAGTTTCAGGAGTGATACAGTCACTTAAAATTACCTTAAGCTACTTGGGAAATGACAGACTTTAGTTTTTATGGGATGGTAAGATCCAGTGCAAGACACTGAAGAYGTGGAGGTGTTCTCACAGTTGGTATTTATTTGAAATGGATAAGCTTGCTTTCTTCAAACAACTTGCTGAGTAAAACAAAAGAGAGCCTAATGCAGGGTAGTTTAGAAAGCACAAAGCTGCTCATTTAGTTTTGTGGTACAGGTCAGTGCCATATCCATTGTACATTATTGTAATGCTTCTTTCCAGCTTGGTGTGAYCCTTTTAAAAGGCTGGTCTGGGTTTTCTGTATCTCTTAAGTGTCTTGAGGAACACGTGCTGGAAGAGTTACTTGTGTGTGCTACTTGCACTATATTGTTGCAGTGTGGAACCTAGAAAAACCTTGTTTCTGTTCACAGGGAAGAAGGGATATGCCTCCTATTCTCAGCTTTTTTTGATAACTGTATGGTTCTGTATTGTATAGGCTCCTGCAGGTTCCTTGTGCTAACAGGAAGGATGATGCAGACCAGTCTGATGTGGAGCTCTCAGAAAGTCTGTCTGAGCTGTACCAGAGAAAATTCAGTGAAACCTCTGCTGCAGCTGGACCAGGAAATAACAAAAAAAGGCGTATGTATACTTTGGGATCATATGTGCATGTTGTCAATAAAAGATGATGCATGAACTCTAGAGATCTSTACTCTAAGTAGTAGCATGCTTTAGATATTTTTGTTTAGGGACAATATAATTTACTTATTAGTATTGGGTTTGTCCTGTAGCAGAACCCAAATTACTGTAATTCAAGGCTATGCAGTGACTGACAAAGCTGTTAAAAGCAGCATGCAGAGTTCTGCAGTTTAATTAGCTATTGAAACAGAGACTGCTCCAACTACTAGCAAATAKTGCAGCCTCTCAACTTTATTCTAATTAGAGAAGTAAACCACTTTTTTTCTAGAAAAGTTTAATCRTTGCATTTCTCTACACTAACCACAGTTGATTTTACCCTAATGTCATGTATCCTCAAGTCCTGTTCTGTCAGCTGTTTCTATTTCTGTGACATAAGATCACTTCCTATATATATAACYTCTTATTACACCTATATAAGTTCTTATGCAGGACAATATGCCCCTACTTGTTTTTTTTTGGAGAAGTAGCTGCCTGCTATGCTGCCTGTACGTTGATTTCATGAAGAAATGTCAGGCTTTTGGGCCTGTTTTTTCTGTTGGAGATTACTAATTCCACTTCACAGTAATGCAGAATTCAGTGTTGTGCTCTACCTTGGGTGGAGTTTCTGCCCCAGCCTGATGGTAGAACTCCTTTTTTTTTTGTGGCATTGCAGGTGGGGTTCCCCGAACTCCGGTCAGGCAGAAGATGAAGACCATGTCCAGATCCCTGCAGATGCTCAATGTAGCAAGACTGAATGTGAAAGCTCAGAAGTTTCAACCTGATGCTGTGCCACCTACAGTGAATGAGAAGGTTTCACAGAAGCTTTCAGCGAAAAGATTMGATGAAAAGGTGGAAGGAAAGGAAAAGGCACTTAAGATACCAATTGGTGCGTGTTAAATCCTGTTATTTTGCTATAAGCAATAAGGCTTTATCTTTTTATCAGTTTACTGATTAGGCAGAAATAAAGGGCATTTCTTGACTGCTACAGTAGCCTGARAGTTTGCTGACCTTAAGCAAACTTTGTTGATTATAAGATTGATTTAGCTTATAATATGTCATGGGTCTGGATCTGGTGCTGCTTCTGTTAGTGTTCTGTGGTCTGGATGCATCTTTGCTGGAGAAAATATTTATTATCACCTCCTCTGGTCCCCTCTTCAGCTGCGGTGAGCATTTTACCAGTAAGGTGTGGGGAACAGGCCTTTAGTTAACAGATCATTTTCCTTGCAGACTTCCAAACAGAGGAGGAGCTGCAGTCCCACTTGACTGAGATCTACCAGAAGGCTGTTACTGAGGGAATTCCATCATCTGCATGTGCCCAGAATATGATCATGGCCATTAAAAGGTTCTTGAAAGTACAAAATGCCAAAGAGAAAGAGGTAGGTAAGAACATGTGGGCAGGGTTGTTACAGATCTGGAAGTTAGAATTTTTACTATTTTGGGCTCTTTTTCCTTCATATCCTCTGAAGTTTTATGTGCAGTTGCACCATGATAACTGAYTGCTTCTGTCTGTGGGGACTCAATGGTGAAAAACTGGATGTAAAGAATGTAGGAAAATCCATTTCAGTTATCAGTTTACAATTTTGCTAAAGGTTGCAACAGATGTCTTTGCTTTACATTGACCTCCTTCCAAATTCTAATTTCAAAGACAGTATTTTAAAAAATTACATTCTTGCAAACTCTATTTTAAAGAAGGTGCATGGTTTGTTTTTGCATTGCATGGCAAGTCTAGGCCTGGCTTGGCCAGGAAAGAGAAATGATTTGAGGTATTTCTTACAATCTGTAGCACTATTTGTAGGCTTAAAATAATTGAAACCAAAACTGGTAAACCTGTGATCAATTGAACAAAAATACTGTGAGAGACACATCCACAGTGAATCCAGAGTGAAGGCCTGRAGCTGCAAGAAAGTGGCCTCTGATTTCAACCTCTGAGTTGTTCTGTGTCATCATAACTTCGCTACTGAAAGGAAAAGTAATTCCTTTCCTTGAAAGAAAAGGAAAAAAYGGAACTACTTCCAAAGAAATGAGCTGGGGGGATAACTGGAGGACAGGGGAGAAATGTGCCCTTCAGACAGGGAACAGAGTTGAAGTTCTTGCTGTCATTATGTGTCTGCAGGTGGCCTGTRTGGAAAGAGTCAGAAACCATCTCCTGAAGACCAGCAAAATGCTCAGACAGCAGCATGGCTTACAGAAGGAGACCAAAGTCAGAGAGTATGAGATACTGTATTTACTTCAGTTCCTGAGATACTGTGGAGTTGGTTAGCAATTTTTAATGCTGGCTTTTTTTTGTACAACTGGAAAATTATTTACATGGGGCAAATATTTCAAGGAGAATCTCTGGTTGCAGTAAAACCATTTCATTAAATGCAAATAGGGCCATGCTGTGTGATAAGCACTGCAGCCTGTATCTGGAATGAGGCATCTCSCTTGCCACCAAAATTAAATGCTAACTAAATTATGCTGTCAAAAGGAACCACTTCCCTTCCCATTGCTTTTTTTGAGCACACCTTTTGCAGTAAATATGCAGTTTCCATTAGAAAAAGAGGTGGTGGGTAATTACTTGTTTTCTTAGGTGCCGACTTCAGGTATTTTTGCGCCTTGAGTTGTGCCTTCAGTGCCCTTCGCTGCAAAGCAACGCTGAGGAAATGGAGCAGCTGTTAGAGGAGGCAAGTAAAATATAAACCAGGTTGTGTGTCTCTGCATGGCACTAGAAATGCAGACCTGGAACCTTCTTTTCCTTTGATTTTACACTAACACTTTATATTCCTTGTTAAAATACCTGGTGTTGCAGCTGTCACRCCTTAATCCATTTTCCCACCTGACTTTCTTTTCCAGATGACAGATATGCTGCGTATTTTGTGCCTGACTGAAGACCCAGCCTATCTTACAAGGTTTCTAGAGGAAATACTGGAATTGTGAGTTCTTTAGCATGACTTATATGTTACTGGGGAGTGTGGTTTTGGGTGGATGTTGTCTGTGAATGGACAGCAATCAACAGCTTTAATTTACTGCATCTTTGTAATTCCCAGAAATTTAGACATGTTCTCTTTATTGTGTTTACATTTGGTTAAAGAAAAAGTAGCTGACAAGCAAGTAAAATAATTTAAAAACCCAGTTGATATTCAGTTTGTGTTTGTTTGGTTTTTTTTTTTTTAAATTGACATGTAAGAACAAGAATTTAGTTCAGACCTTTGGGCTGAAACACCAGCAGTTTTGAGAAGGAATGTATTTGATGTGGGTTCTCTCTGATGCTCCAGGTATATGAATTCTATCCCGAAGACCCTCGGAGATATTTATTATGGTCTTGGTACACAAATACCTCCAAAGCTGGCATCTGTTCTGCCTTCAGACTTCTTCAGTGATGACTCCATGACTCTGGATAGCAAATCTCCAGGCCTTCCACCCTCTTTATCATCCATCTTAACTCCCAGTGCTGTTTGCACTGAGAGTGATCAGCTGGAGGAGCTGCGCACCAGATCTGCCAAAAAGAGAAGGTAATCATTCCAAACAGGAGGCARCTTTTTGCTGACTATGAAAATACAATCTTGATTCTTTTTTTTTCATCTTATGCAAAAGCAGAGTTCAGGAGTATCTTCCATAAGAAGAAAAGCATATTATGCTGACCTATATTAAAGTTAAAAGTGATTTACTGGAGATCTCTGTGTTGGTGATTCGAATAGGGAATTGTGAATGAGTTGTAATAACAACCTTAATAACAGCTTTTTATATTGCACATCACATCTCAGTGTTGTAGTAAGTGAGGTTTCAATGCAGTTTGCAATTTGAATTTAGGTAAACGTTTCCTGTCTCTTGAGTCAAACCTAAGTTCAATTGTCAGTAGATTGATAACTTTTGATCTTCTTTTAATGCAATTTTTGTCTGTTTTCCAAAGGAATAATGTGTTGGCCAGACACAGGAGCATGACAGAAGCACCACAGAACTTGCGTCAGATTGAGATTCCCAAGGTAGCCAAGAATCCCACCAGAAAGGTAAAGCTCTTCAGAAGGATTGAGTTGTGATGCTTGACTTCAAAAACTCTTGCTCTGTAATCCCTTAGTAAGTGTGCCTCAGCTATACATAGATCTTCTGAAGGAGAAATTGAAATAAATATATAGTTCAGAGTTTGCAGTTAATATTCATAATGAAACATAACATTGAACTGCTGCTGAGGCTGATTTCTGGTTTGTTTCAGGAGAACTCACGTTCTTACCTTGCTGCTGAGAAGTCCCAGCAGATGCCTTCATTGCAGAAAGAGGCAGTGCAAGGTATATTGACTTCTGGCTTGTTCATGGAAAGGTGCATCTTCAGCACATGTTGTCCCTGTAAATTTTACTGAGCCATGATGAAATTCTGCTGAGGCATGCTGGAAATCTGAAGGAAGTTTTGCTGAGTTGTGCGAAAACTTTGAGGGGAAAAAAATATGTGGTATTCTGTGTACACATACAGAAAACTGAAATTCTGCGTCCTCAAAAGAAAACCTTGACTCTTTTAAATTATTTCCATCTTCTCTGTCCTGAAAAGAAAATGGGGACAAGAGCAAACTATATACGGAAACAGGATATATCCCCAGAAACACTTAATAAAAATAAATCTCACGTGTGTTGTCTGAACYGAGATGTGCTTTGGTTGAGATTTTTGTAGTGTGCCTAATGTTCCACGTGGGACACTGACTGGCTGCTTTTTCTGCTATGGCATCTGCTTGTAGCTTATTGCTGCAATAATGCAAATAATACAAGTTCAGAAGAGAAGGCTGGAATGGATTTAAAGGAGGGCATGTTCCAGTAGCAGAAAAAAAAAAMMAACTTTTTGAAGCACTGTAGCCTCTAAAAAGTTGTCTTTCTATGCTGCTATATTGTTCCTATCCCTACTGGCCTGACAAAACTACTGTTGTATTTTTTTTTTCTTCCTCTTTTTAATCTGATCTTTTCTTGCTTTTCTTGCCTCACAGAGGTTACAAAGGTAAGGAGGAACCTCTTCAATGAAGAGATGCTTTCACCATCGAAAAGGTCTCTGAAAAAGATGCTCAGAAGCCAGTCAGTATCTGCTGTGGAAGGCCTAAAATACAAATGCACCAGTGAGGGCACCAAAGGTAGGACATGACTTGGACATGTAGGATTGTAGTGGAAGAGCTTTTGCAAAAATTCCTATTTTTGCATTCTCCATTTAACAATTTACATTTAACAATTCCATTTAACAATTATGCTCTGTTTTTAATAAAGAAGAAAAGGAGGTAATTTCTGTGGTGTTTGGAGGGTCAATAATGATGGTATTGAAATTGAACCCTTTTTTTAACTGAACTCTTTGTATCTCATAAAGACACTGGACTCTGAAATAATGATAGCTTGTGAGTGCTGGGAGACAGCACAGTGTTTTAATTGACTGTCACTCTTCAGCTGAAGCCTGTACAAAACTGTATTTATTTATTTCTTCCAAGTGCTTTATAATTGTGTGAAGTTATAACTCTTGCATGATTTTTAGATCGTCGTAAGTTGTTGACCAAGAGAGTTGCAGAAACACCACTCCATAAGCAGGTGTCCAGGAGACTGCTACACAAGCAGATCAAAGGCCGGTGAGTTCTTTCTGAATTTTTTCAGTAAGTATTGGCAGTCTAATTAATGGCTAATTTTGGGTATGCTAAACCCAAAATGTCTGTTGTTTCTCAAGGTCATCTGATCCAGGTTGTGACACTGGTGTTGTAGAAGAATCTCCAGAGAAGGCCATATATGGTAAGCACTGATTTTTCATTAAAGGTGWTWTGGCTGTATTGTAGCTCATAAGATGAACATGCTTTGATTTGGCTAATTCCATGAGAAGTCAGTCCAGAAGTTGTGCTGCTCTGTTAGTGGAGCACAGCTGCCTCTGATAGAACCAGTTCCTGCTCGCTGCTTTAGCAGTTCTGTACAGTAGAAGTTAGGAAAGAGAGGTAGATAGTAAGTCTTTTAAAAGAAAAAAATATGAAGGACTTGAAGAATGAACAGGAGTCTGAGCTGCTATAATTACTGTCAAACCAGCACATCCTTATTTTTAATGTAACTTCACCATGTTGTACTGTGACCCTATCACTGCCCTGATTTCTGCTGATTTCTTCTGATTCTGTAACAGGCAGCCACCTGGCCCTGAGCAGTGTCTCTTATGTTGGCTACTGCTGTTCCTTATCCCCAGAAGGGAATTAAAAAACAGTGTGTCTGGCCAAGCAGGAAAAATTAAATGGCTAGTGAAAATAGACAAGAGCATTAACCAGYCATTCATCTTGGATGTAACTTGTATTGAACATGGCTTTTGTAGCATTCCTTTTCATATAATTGCTAAAGAGGAATGAGGGTTATCATGACTGAGAGGAGGGGGCATCATAATTTAGAGGGAGATTTGTATGCATAAATATTCCARATCCTCAAGAAAGCTGAGCCTCTCTTCACACGCTTGCCTTCCTGGGTGAGATAGTTATCTGTAGGAAGTTTCTTCTGAGAGTTTGTTCCTTGCAGTTGTGAGCTGTTCCTGATGATGTGCCCATTACTGAAAGAAGGCTCAATTTCCAATGTCCTTGCCTTTTCAGAAGCAGGTCTGAGGAGAAGCCCACGCATCAAACAGCTGTCTTTGAACAGGACCTGCTCTGGTGCTTTCTATTCCACTACACCACCCAGCTCAAAAAATGCACAGCACCTCCACCAGGGACAAGAAAAGGAGAGCTGTAAACTGCAGGATGTAGAAGGTACTGAGTGGGATTTGAGCAGACTGATACTGCTGATCTGAAAAGCTGGCATGGATAGTTCTGAGTTTGATTTGATTTGGCTCTACAAGAGACTGTAAGAAGCTAAGAGCTGTCATGTAATATCTTCTGTAGATAGAAATTCATCCTCAGTAATTATTTTTTAATTGGTAATCTGAATTTTGAGGATGGTAAGGCAGCTATTGCTATGATGAATTCACTGCCAACTTAACAAACCAGTCAGGCCCATCTAACAGAATACTAGTGATTGTCAGTCTGCATTCCTTAAATGCAGTGAAATCCTTGTAAAATATGGAACAGAAATCCTATAGCTTACTTTCAGTCTACTCTGTGGCAGCATAAAGCAATGACTGATGGGATCTTCTTTGCAGGCTTTCTCAGYAGGATTATCAGCTAAAAATGGTGACACTTAGTTCTTTATATTCTACTTATTAGAATCCTTAGTCATGAACCAGAACTATCTAAAGCTACAAGCTATAAATAGAATAAGAGGCCGAGGTATTTTGTACCCTTTTTTACCRTTGGAGCACTCTTTCTACAGATGGATATTAATTTCATAATGGGAGATAATAATTCTGGTGAAGCTTTAACACTTGGCAAGAAWAGAACATGCCAGGCATATGAGCTTTTTACACTACTTTTCCACACATCTGAARTGATTCAGACAATTGTGGCATGTTACTTTGTATTAGTTAAATTGTACTGTTCCATTTTATAGGCCTTAACCAGCTTTCAGAGAAGCCCCCTGTCCAAACTCCCAAGAGGTTTTTCTTTGGTGCAGTCATTGACGTGTGTAGTCCTGCAGTGAAGCATTCACCTGGAAGTAGGAGAGCAAGAAAAGATTCCTTACACTTAGAGGAGCTCACCTCATGTCAGGTAGAGACAGTTACTTCCCTTTCTCTTTTTTCCTATCCTCTTAAAATTAATGTTTAGTTAGACCCTTGCATCTTAAATTTAGTGTTTGTTAAGTCTAATCAAATGCGGTTGTATGTTTCCAATATTGGGAAATAAATGTGAAGATGGGTAGATAATACTGTTTGAGTAGAACAATCATGATTCCTTAATTTATTTTTTTTTTCTCTGCAGACTCCTAGGAAAACACCTCATAAATTTGCCCAGAAGCTACTGAATTCTGCCAGTAAGCTCCCAAGGAGATCGCCTCGCTTTGTCCACAGGACACCACAGAAGCTGGAGAAGACACCTGGCAAAAGTCCAGCAGCTAAGCAGACTGTAGCTAAATGTTTGGGAAAGTAYTTTTCTCCTCCTTCACCAAGGGTCAAGTCTCCATCTGCACAAACTGACTGTAAGAGGGTTCACTTACTGCGAGTTACTGCTGAGGATTGTTCTGCAGCACGAACACTTTCTTCTCCTTGCAAAGAGTCTGGTGTGCAAACACCACATCGTGGAGGGTTTACAGCACTTCATGCCTCAGTATTACCTCCAGCAGATTCAAATCAGCCTGCTTCTTCCCCCTCTGCCATCCAAGAAAGGTGTTTTACAGAACTTCAGACTCCAAGGCGTTCCTTGAGACACCTCTCAAAATTAACATCGCCAGTTAGTGCTCGGAGGCAAATACTCACAAGGGAGATTCAGGTACAGTTGGATCTGTTATCTCAAGCACCTAAAAGGACTCCCAGGAAACAGGAAGATCCAGGTACAAAGTTATGTACCAGCCCATTGAGAACAGAAATACCTCAGCTTGCTGTGAGGCCAGAGCCTCTCTGCAGTTCTCTGCTCCATGAAAGTTCCACAAACACGGTGACAATCTGCTCTCCTTYCCACACTCAGGCTGGGGAGTCTGACTGGGAACCTGCTGCATCTAAACCACCTTCTCAGAAGACTCCAGGTGTTACTGGCACTTCACTGAGGTCCCTGCTTCACACATCCAAGCAGGCCAAACGTGAACCAGGTTCTAGAGGAGAGAGCCTCACACTTGCATGTGCAACACTTTCAGAAAATAAAGACAGTCATCAYGATAGTGGTGGTAACTGTTCTACAGACAGCCTTCAGCTTCATCAGTYCCAAGTTACTGAAAATATCCCTGTATCAGGGGAAAATAAGCAGATGGACAGAGTGTCTCAAAAGTCTCCTTCAAGGGAGGACTTGGAAAACCATTTGTCACCAAAGCGTTTTGCTGGAGGGCAGGAACATGCACAGAATGCTGAGAGAGACTGTGAGCCATCAGTTAAGGGGGAGAACTGCAGTGCAAACACCTGTGAGTCCTTCCTARGTGATTTGCAAGCAGTTAATGATGACTTGGAAGCAAGAACTCCACTGAGGGAAGAATCTATGGGGCCRAAGGCTCCAAGTCTGAAGAGACGCTCCAGATTTGCCCTGAATACTTCACCTCCTATGCAAAAATCGCCTCCTGCCTATTCCTTACGCTGCACTGCAGACAGGAKGCAGCGGGAGGCTGCAGCACGGATGGGAGAGCCTCAGTTTGTAGCCAAGTTCTCTAGTCCTGAGAGTCATTGCAAWCTGCCTTCTGCCAGCCCACCGACGTATGAAGTGGAAATTGAAATGCAAGCTTCAGGCCTGCCCAAACTTCGCATTAAGAAAATTGGCTCTTGCTCGTCGTTGGAAGTTCAACCTGAAGCAAGTGCCAGCAAACCCAAGGGAGGAGAGAGCCCCTTCAGTGATCTTGCTATGACCTGGTGCAGCAAGCACCCAGGAAAACTAGCAGCTGCCTGTGTTTCTCCATCCTGCTGTCGTTCTTTCCACAGCACACCTGGGAAAGGTGCAGGACAGACCTACATATGCCAGTCCTACACCCCTACAAGCTGTGCCTCTAATGTCACCTCCCCGTTCCCCTTGGAAGCAGGAGTTCTTCAGACACCTTCTCCAAAGCAGAAGGGGAAGACTACCCCTGAAGCCATCAATGATTGGCCTCGRAGGAAGAGAGCAGCAGGCAGCACTGCCAGTGTGAGCTGTGGTCAGAACGAGAGGAGTGCTGATGAAAAGACATGGGTGTCAAGAGGCAGAGAGAGAACAATGAGGATCTCGGAACAYTGCAGCAGCAAAGTAACAAATTCTCTTGGGGAATTTGAACTGGAAGGGATTTGCAGGCTCCAGGATCAGGCATCTCCCAGTGACTCTGAACCAAGGGCTGATGAGGACTCTGCTGTGGGAACTTTCGGCCTGAAATCTCGGAAGAGGGTCTTTACTTATCTATCACCAGAAAAGGAGGAGAATCACAGTGCCAAGAGATCATGTGCTGATAGGTGCAGYTTGGATCCTAGTGGCTTTTCCACAGATGAGAGCAACAGAAGCAAATCAAGGACAGACTCAGTATTTCCTGAGAAACCAGGAGCCTGTGCTCTCAAAACACTGGAGCAGCACAGTTGTCTAGGGGATGATGATGTCTTCCTTTTGTCAGGTAATTAAATGGCATGAAAGACACTCCATTGAAATTCAAATAGGGTTAAAAATGGGGGTTAGATAAAAACTAGAACACCATTGTTTTCTGTGTAATTATCTGAGGGAAAATGAGGTGAAAGAGGAGTGGCTTGTAGATGACATGGAAGATAATTATGTGGAGAGGCAGAATGAGAAGTATTAATGATGGAAGAGATTGGAGAAATATGAAAGAAGCTGGAGGAACTAAAAGGAAAGTTTGAGAACTTGAGGGGAGTGGTTCCCAGTTGCATTCAGCTGGTGATTTACTCAGATTGTGTTGATGCAAATGTTTCTGCCCAGCTCTGAAGAGCTTCCAGCTCTGAAGCCAATAGTTTTAAGTCTGAGACTATTGCAGTCTTGGCTGCTTCAGTGTAGAGTGGAGCCTTAGTGGGGTTAGTCCTGGGGATGTTGGTCYATATTGGTGCTCCAGTTCTCTCTGCCTGTGGTGGTGGTGCTGTTGAAAGTGCGTACCAGAAATTATTCCATTCTAGCAGTAATGTATCAGTAGGTGCATTGGTTTAGGCTGCTTCTTTGCTTTTGCTGTGGGTGCAGACCATTCAKCTGACCTTGGTGAAACAGGCTGTAAACAAGGCCTTTTGAATTTCCAATACTTAATCCAATATTGTTGTAGAAATTACATGTTACAGGGGATTRTGGCAGGTGGTGTTCTGTAGTCATTGCACTAAGCTTTGGTTTCTATTTCCTCTTGCAAGCAAAAATTTGTGTACAGGGGCAGTGTCAGATATACTCCACAATATCACAGGGAAAAAAGGCCAGACTTAAGCAACATTAATCCTTGTTCAGGACATGAAATAATACCACTGTTCAGCCTTAATATGATCCTGTAAGAGAAATTCTGTACCTACAGATCTTGTGTATTTCTAGATCATTGTGGTTATAACCRTTTTCTTCCAAGATATGAGTTACCCATATTTAATACAAGTGAAGTGCTCTTCTTCTAAACCAGCTAAGAAAATTAAATGTGCTAAGAGCTAATTCCAGACTGCCATTTACCTTTCTTGTATGCCAAAACCCCAGTGTGCCAGCCTAGAGTTCGTTTCAGATAAACTCAAAGTATCACGTGTACTGATGGCAGCTTTGAGGTAGCACAAAGGCTGTGTGTGAGATRTAACACTCAAGTTTTTGAGTGTTTTTGCTGCAGCATCTCTCTGTGCTTCTCCAGGCTCGACTCCACCKGTGAAGAGTGCACTTTCTGCCAGCAGTCTTCGAGCCCTGACCCAGTCTCCACTGCTGTCCCCACCGCCAGCTCGGAGGAAGCGTGTTCWAGGTAAGCACACGTGAGGAAAGGCTGGGCTTGAGCAGACTGGCTGTGCTCTGCTTGCCTCCAGCTAATAAGAACAAAATGGTGCTTTGCTAGGCACTGGGATTTGGGCAGAAAACCTGTGAATGTATTTGCCACTGCTGTATTCAGTGTCTCAGTCTCACACTTAGAAGAAACTTGGCATGAAGTGGGAAGTTTGGAAGGAGAGGTGCAGTGAACAGAGAGTAGCTAAGTGAGAAGAGCAGCTTCCAGTTCTTGTTGTCTTCACTTGGTGTTTGGCTTCTTGGAATCACCAGTGAATTATCTAAACTTTCATGTATTTTTTTTCTTTTTGTAGATCAAGAATCTGATGCTGTCCAAGTTAGTGCCAACCAAGAGCTGTCTCCATTGCATGTCATGGTTTCCAGGAGGCATCCCCTCAGCAGGACTTACTCACGGAAAAAGCTGCTCAGCTGAAGTTTGGAGCCAGGACAGCATGGGAAGCTTTTTATTATCCAGGCTGTACAACACACCTTTTAACAAAGACCTGTATTTGGTGCTGGACTGGAGCTGGCTTTGTGCTGCTAGGAGACTGGATCCAAGCACATGGTGGTAGAAGAAAGGACCACTCTAAAAATTTATGGTTTTTTAAACAACTCTTGCAGCATCTTTTCGTCGATTGAAAGCTTAGAGTGAGTTCTGCAGTGAAGGTTCAATTCTCCCAGGTCAAGAGGGAGAATTGTCTTTCTACATCTTTCTTGTAAAATAAACTGAGATGTATTTTCATTGTGTCCCTTAATCCAAAATCTGTCTTTGGCTTGAGGGATGGGGGGCTGCAGGAAGGAGGATGCTGGAGGCGAATGGGTACAGAACAAGCTGCGTGCTCCTGCTGTGTCTTGTCCTGATACTAAATGGATCCCTCTGTTAATTGCATCCAGTTTGCCACAGCTTAGTGGGAAAGTAACAAGCGGATTAATTAATTAGCCAAATGCCAAGAGTACAGAAAAGGGGAAAGATAATTTAACTGGGAACATCTTTGTAGATCATGAATGGTTTGGTGTATCCGCTCCTGGCTGCTGTTGGATCAGCAGATGCTGATGGAATTACTTCATTGTCCTTTTCTGCAAACTTGCAGTAAGCCAGAGAGAATTGGCTGGGGAAGTGTCCTTGAGAAGTAAAACTTGGATGGAATAACTGGAGATGACAGTTTCAAGACTACTCCTTACCAAACTGAGTCATGGATGGAATAGTGATTTAGTTGCCTATGACACATTTGTGTTCTAACCCCATGAAGAGAGCAGGAGCAGTGGTTCAGTGCCTGAGATGTAACCTACAGGGGCTAAAATTGYGCATGATCTTGGAAGGGCTGAWTTTTTTTTTTTCCCCTTRGGATAGTGATCTGTTTGTGCTTGACAGGATCTCAGGGAAGTCACCTCACTGTGTCTACTAACAGGAAACGGAGAGCTATGAACATGGTGTGAGGTCATCCCAAAACCAGGCATGGTAATGCAGAGGTTTGTGAGGTGGTTTCAAGGCTTTGAAAGAGTAGATGGGATTGAGTGGAGCATTTTGCCTGGACRCACTTGCAGGAAAGCTGTTAAGTTTCCTGCTGGGAAGGGGGGTGGAATCCTGTGCTTAACAGAGATTGTTTTGCTCTGGGAGAGCTGCACCTGCTTCAAGGATGTGGACTGACACAAACATGGAGCTCCAAATCTATCACTTCCAAGTCRGATTGATTATTTTCCCTATTGAAGAATTATCCCCGTTTTCAACAGCAGGAAAYAAAGTCTCTGAACTTAATCTTGTGCAGCTCAGCCACATCCAGAGCCCTCAATAATATCCCCACTCGCTCTAACACCACTACAGGCAAGGTCAAGGATGTAGGAAGATCAGAAGGTGGTTCTTACATCAGATGCTAGCTTTTGACTTGCTGTGCTACTCTTTAAGTAGTGGTGGTGGTAGCTGTTCTCATGCTTCCAGGCTGAAGCAGTGGATTGGTTTTTAGGGTCAGAGGTCAAGCAGCCATTTGCTTCTGCCCCTTGCCCTTCTTAAAGCAGATCTCTGGGCTTTCATTTCTTTCTCTGCCACAGTTAAACTTCTGTCCCCTTTCCTGTGCTGTCAGTGTTAAGCTGCAGGAGTGTATTTCGTCTCCCTTAAATCCAGACTGGAAGTTCTCTCAAGAATATGAAAACCCTGCTTAAGGCAGCTTATAAGCTGCAACAGAAAAACAACCAGAGTTGCTTTTATCRTGGATGGTTCAGACAATTCTGCTGCTGGCTGGAGATGCTTTTCCTGTGGCAGCTTAAAGCAAGAGACCTACTAGGTCTGGCTGGGACTACTTAAAGCAGATATTTAAACATTAGGGCAACACTGTGACAGCAGCTGACTGTCCATGCAGTGAGATTTAAACACAACTCCTTTCCTACATACCCAGAATAAGTGGCCCCTCTGACACATAAGACTTCATAAAACTCACTCTGCTTTATTAGAAAAGTTATAGTAGAAATGTAAAAAAACCAACAATACTACAAAAATCTATGTACAAATTCTGCAGGACTGCAGAGCATCTCCCTCCAAGGCTGCAGGGCTGCACAAGCCCTTCAGCCACGGTTTCCACATTGTAAACAAGTTTTTAGTGTTAACAGGCCTGGAAGGAAGGTGTCTCCTGCTTCACAGTGCTCAAATTGCTGAGGGAGCAGAGAAAAAGCATCCTGTCAGTGCTGTCTGGACTGTCAGCAACGTGGAGAATGTAGGCTGGTGCTCCCATACCTTACACACTCAGTTCCTTGATCATGACAAGTCCCATCTTTCTCTTCCTCAAGCCTCTGAAATGTAACAGGGCTGTAGCCAGGCTGGCTCTGGGGGCCAGGGCAGTGTTCAGCCCTGTCTAGAGCGGGTTTTTCCTCACGTCTATGATGGCAGGGTGATAAGGCACGGGGCTCACGGTCAGGCTRGCTCTGCGCAGCTCCCGCCGGGGTTTGGCAGCAGGAGCCGGGCCCCGGGGTGGGTGCAGCTCCAGGGGCTGCCCCGCTCTCAGCGAATGCTCTGTGTCCCTCTGCCGAAAATCGCCGGGGCTGTCGTTGGGCAGCGAGGAACGTCTCCATGTGGAGGGCAGAGGGGCGTGCACCAGGTCCCTGCTCTCATCCCGGAGCCGAGGGCTCTCYTCAGTGACAGCCAGAGGCACGGGCTGTTCTCTGAGGCTGGATTCCTCACCGCTCCCGAGCTCGGGGGCAGCTCTGTCCCCAGCACCGTGAATGTTCCTCTCCATCCCTGCTGGGAAAGATTGAGGGGACAGTGAGGTGAGTATCAGGGTCTTGACTTTTCTGTCTCCTGYGTAAGAGTTGCTGAAGGATCTATCCATGCACTGCTCTGGACTGCTCCAAGCTCTCACTGCCAGGCATGGGAATTAAACTCCCTTTGAACTTGGCAGGGAACAGCAAAGCCCTAGCCTGGGTTTCCCCTCACCTTTGTTCTGTCCAGGATGRAGGCTCATGTTGCTCAGTCTCTGGTTCAGCTCCTGGTTTGCCCACATGTAACGGCTCAGCTCCTTTTCCAGCAYTTGAATCCTCGCCTCATACTGCAGCTTGCTGCTGGCCAGCCCCTCGTCCATGTGCTCTACAAGAAAAAACAAACCCATTTCAGCCTGGGAGCCCTGGGAAAGGCAAAAACAGTGGCACTGCTGCCCCTTTGGAGGTTACCACGGCTCTGCTGCAGCAATAACTGCATGTTCTGCTCGTGCTCCTTCTGCTGCAGGGTGAGCTGGCGGTCCATCTCCAGGCGCTGGCGCTCCACGGCCGCCTCCAGCCAGTACACCAGCTGCTGCTGCTCCTCCAGCTGCATCTCCAGCTCCGAGAAGGCGATGTGCTGCCTGTGCTGATCCTCTCGCAGCGTCACCACCTGGCCAGGGCCCAAGAGCAAGGAAAACCTCAGCTCCTTCACGCCTGGGAAGATTTGCTGCCCCCACCCTGAGCTTTAGTCAAGTTAGTTTTTTGGTACAGCTTACAAAGGTTAGTAGTGCTGGGATGTCAGAGGTGCCTCGCAGAGGGAAGAGCACTGATGTGGCAGAACCACTGCAGGGATCCATGCATCCTATGACTAGTTAAGCCCCTGTCCCAGCTGGGGCTCATGGTGCTGTAGCTTTGTRGCCTGACTTTACAGGGCAAAACTACAGTATGATGCAAGGAGAAAGCTCGAAACTGAGGAAAACAAGAGTTTGATCAGATCATCATTTCTGTTAACAAGTGCTTTCAAGCTGTGTCATGTTCATYATGTGTTCTGGCTGGCTAATAACGCAATCACAGCCAGTAAATGAAAYACAGCTCCCACGAGCACCGAGGACAGGGCTCCCACCTTGTCAAAGTACTTGCAGAGCAGAGCTCGGGTCTCGGAGGAGGACAGGTAGCTGAGCTTGGCCATGAGGTTCATCTCACACTGGGACAGCAGGCTGGCCGAGGCCCGCAGGACTCGCTGCCTGCACGTGATGGACTCATTCTTGTACTCAATGGCTGCATCCAGAGCCTCGATTGCCTCATCCAGCTGGAACAAGATCCGCTCCTCCTGCCAGGGCAGAGCTGCAGTTAGCAGGGAGCAAAGGGTTTGCTCTGTCTCACCCTGCCCTAACCTTYCTTGTCATCTCAGCAGTGCTGGTGAGAAGCTGGGATTGGGGGAGCATCTGCTAATGAWCTTGTGCTGAGGTTTTTACTTCTCTCATGCTCCCCAGCCCCAGCAGAGGTACCTCTGGCGACAGCAGGGTGCCCTGACGCAGCTTGCTGTCGAGCTCCAGCCTCTGCTTGAGCAGCTGGTCCTTCTCCTGGCGCAGGCTGTTGATCTCCTGGCGGATCTGCTGCTGGTCGTGGGCGCTGCCGTGGCGCAGCTGCCCGTTCTTCTCGGTCAGCTCCTTCTCCAGGTGCTCCAGGCGGCTGGACACACGGACTATGTCATCTGTCAGGGCCTGCAGCAGAGGATGCTCAAGGGGATCTGCTCCAAAGGCAAGCCCAGCCCTCAGCCCCGTTCCACTCCCTSTGTAGGTCAAGTGACCCCCAGGCAGGTGTAAGCCAAGGGCTACCAAACCAACAAGCTCAGAGGCACAGCACAACCACACTCTTCAGAGAGACAGATTTCCTCTCCCTTTCCCAACACACCTCATCCTGGCCTGCAGCCCTCTGCCAGACCCAGGAGGGCACCCAGGTCTTCCAGGCTGCACCTCTGCTGGAAATCAAGGAGCTGAGGTGTCACCCTCCTGTCGTACCTGGCTGGAGCGCAGCCGTTTGCTCTCCAGGCCGTTCTTCTCCTGCAGCAGGGCTTCCTTTTTGGCCACAATAGCTTCCCGCTTCCTCAGCTCATCTTCCAGCTCATCCAGGGCCCGGCGCTGCTCGAGAACTTTATCCATCTCCATGTCCAGCCACTTCTTCTGTTCCTCAATTTTCTGATGGAGGGAGAGGCAAAGGACATGTGTGTRTGCTGGACTAATGAGCAGTGGGATTGAGATCAAAACAAGAACCTTGATTCCATCTCTGCTAACTCCCACAGCCTGGACTCTGTTGGTTTTATCCTTCCAGTTCCTCCAAGAGGCACACCTAAACTAAATTCCCAGCTGCCAATGAGTTCTTGGAGGGCACATCTCCCACCACCCTTCTGCTAACAGRCAAAATTTCAAAGCTTCTTTAGAAATGCTGTGATTTAGAAGAGATCCTGGTCCTGGGGGTAAGGCAAGATCTCTGCTACTCAATGCAAATGACATTATGTKCTGTCCTTCTCAAAGGTGGGATGGGCTCTGGTCTCTATTTTCAAATCTCCCCTGCCAGCCTCCAGTGTGCCAACCAACCCCTCTGAAGAGTAGAGGAGACAGCCTTGCTGTCTGTACCTGCTGCTGYTCCAGGCTGATCACAGAACCGTTGCTGCCACTCCGGCGCTTCCTTTGGAAAGCTGCAATTTCCTCTGTTTTGATGCGCAGGATTTTCTGGTGCTGCTCGTGCTTCAGTTCCAGTTCCTGCGTGTGAAAGAGCAGCCATGAGCACAGAAGAAGCAGATGTTTCCCTGTGGCCAGGGGCAGAGGGACAGATTATGTTCTCCTCCATCTCTTTGGACACTCTCCATCTCCATACTCTCCAAGACAATAACAGACCCCATCAGAGCCTGCCCATCATTACCATCACAAAAACCACAGAAACACGGCTGTCCCTGCCCTCTCCTACCTTGACTCGGTGCTGTCCCTTGTTCACCTCGGTCTCCAGCCGCCGTTTCTGCTCGCTCTCCTCCCGCAGCCGCCKCTGGAGCTGCCCCTGCTGCCGCCGCATCAGCTCGATGTTCCTCTCCAGCTCCTGCACGCGCTTCTCGCTCTGCGCCGACAGCGACACCAGCCTCTCCGTCGCCTGCTTCTTCCTGCACAGAACCTGCCAGAGGGGGAAAACCTCCCTTGGCCTCGGCATCTCCCCGTTCCCTCTGCAGAGATCCCCCAGCTCTGCCCCAGCTCTGCCCCTCACCTGTGCCTTGCTCTGCGCGGCCGCCACGCGCGTGCGGTACTCCTGCAGCTTGCGCTTCTCCCCGGGGTCCCAGGGTTCTTTGCCCTCCAGCTCCTGCAGCTGCTTCTGGCTGTCGCTCAGCTCTGCCCGTACCTGCTCCGCTTCCTGCTCCAGCTCACTGATCTTCTGGCTGTACTGCCTGTTCAGAGCCTGGGCGTCCTTGCCTGCAACACAGCCCCCTCTCTCTCAGCCACGAGCCTGACCCTTCCTCCCTYTCCCAAAGGATTTATGGCTATGGGGACTGAATGTTCCCTTTTCCTCAGGCACTCCAGAGAATAAAGAAACCGGTGGGAAGGGTTTCTGTCAGCTGGAGGGATGGAGAAACAAAGCTCTGGTGCTTATAGGGGAAGAAATTGAGCACAAGCAAAACAGGGAGAGAAAAAGGAAGCAAAGACCAAGCACCACGACTAGGAGGAGGTTTCATGGGAAAGGGGTGCATATTCCCACCAGTAGCTCTGCACCTGTCTTAATGAGCTCYGTGATCAGCTCCTCCTTCATGCGGATGTTGATGGCCAGCTCTCGGATCTTCTGCTGCGCTTGCACCAGCCTCCACTCAGAGTCCTTCCCTGGCAGSCGCTCCCAGGCACCAAGCAGCGACTCCCGCTTCCCACACACCTCTGGAACACAGATTCCCAGCTAAGGAACGTCCTGTCCCAGCAGCTAGGTGACAGAAGGACGATCTGATCTTGGATCTGTAGCCAGAGTTTGGCACAGCATTGCCCAGAGTCACCTGCAGCTTCCACCACAACACACACCCCTGGCAGACCCTGGAGGTCCAAGTTTCTCCCTAACAAAAGCACTGGACTGTCAACTGCTCCATTTTTGTCCTTTGAGCTGACCCAGGTGGGACATTAAAATCACCCAATGAAGCACTGCCAGGCCACGGAAGATTGTCCAGCAACCTTTGGTTTCTACTTGCCTTTTAACAGCTCCAACTGCTCCTCCTGAATCGAGTGGGTATTGCCTCCACTCGGCTCCTCATTCAACTTGAAAATCTCTTTCTTGCTCAAATTTTGGATCCCATTTCTGGAAGGAGAAACAAATGAATCACTTGRGTCTGGGCACTGCTAAAGCTGTTCCCATTGAGGACCCTCATGACCCACAGGCTTCAGAGGGAGATGGAAACAACAGCTGCAGTCAGGAAAGGTGACAATTAGCTCTCCAGGGAGCAGTGAGGTGTCTCAGCACCATCGCTGGCCCCACAGGCAGAATTTGCCCCACCAGAAATGGACATGAGAGCAGAGCACAGGGCTGGGACAGCCTCCACTCACCGGCGCTGGGACAGGGATCTTTTCCGTTCCCACTCCTCCAGCTCCTCTCCTGAGGACACTTCTGACGGCTTCTCCGAGTCCTGGCTGAGCTCYCTCCTCAGCACCACCTCTCTGAGCTCAGGATCACCCCCTGGGCGCTGTGTGTGGTTTGGGTGCCAGCCTGCCAGCTCCTCCTTCTGCAAGGAGCAGTTGCTGCTGAGCTTCTGGGGCACAGAATCAGAAAGAGAGGGAACAAGTTGTGTGAGAGACAGCGTTAGAAAAGGSAGCTCCCAGCTGAGCATCACTGCTGGACAGAAAGAAAAGCAACAAAATGGAGTTGAGTGTGTTTTCAGGAGAACTGGTGTGTTGCCAGAGCCAGCTGCCTGTGCTATTGCTGCTTAGGCACTGAGCAAATCCGGGAGTCACCCATAACATCAAAGTAAAAGCCTCAGTTTTGAAGCTGGGCTATTTGTGCCAGAGCTGTAAAACTCAATGTGAACACTGAGCACAGTCCTCTGGATTACACTGCTGACAAGGGGCACGTTCAACAGCAGGGAAAAAGCATTTCCTACAGTGGAGAGCAGCCAGTGAAGAGGCAGCAGTGCTTTAATGGCACAGCCTCATGCCCTCACCTTCCTGCAGAGAGCTCTCCCACTCTGCTCAGGAAGCAGCCCCGAGGGAACCCCACCAAGGCCRTGGCACGGGGCAGTGTCCAGTGGGGCTGTGTGAGGCCTCTGGCTGGCAGTCACCAGGGGAAGGTTTTCCAGCAGTCCTGGCAYGCACAGGTTTGGCACTGCCATCTCCAATCGCACATGGAGCTCTGAGATCTTATCCTGCTGCTCCTGCAGTTTGTCACTCTAGGGAGAACGAGAAAAATGTGGTTACATACGTGTTGATTTGGGACCTACTGCAGAGGAACCTGCAAGCTGGGCTGAGTGCCTCTGGGCAGGAAGGAGAGGAGTGGGGCAGGTCCCTGCAAAGAGAGAAGAGCCCACAAATACCTGCAGCTTATACTGTTCCATGGCATCCTCCAGGGCAGCCAGGAAATCACGGTTCTCCTCCTCCAGGCGTTCCACTTGCCTCTGCAGCTTGGCCACCTGCTCATCTTTGATGGACTCACCCTTCTCGGCACTCACCTGCTCCCCAGAATAAAAGAGAGGCAGCATCAGCATCCACCTTTTTTCTTCCCTTCCCATGCTGGACTCTGCAAGGACACAACAGCTCTGCAGACCCAGATTTTTCCTGTGAAATCGATGTCTGAGCTGCATCTGAATCGCAGCATGGACCATGTCCTTCTGCCTGCCTAGGGCCTCCTGGACAGGTTTTTTTCTCCTCCTCTCTCTCTCCTGACCCTGCCATCACATGGTGCTGTAGCCATGAGAYGAACCCACCCTCAGAACTGCAGCACCCCACCATTACCTGGGCTTTTGCCAGCTTAGAYCCTCGTGCCTCGGGGCCCTGCTCCTCCATGGAGGTGCTCTCAATGCCGCTATCCAGCCCGGCCGAGCTCAGCTCGCTCCTCTGGCTCTCCACAGCACACAGCCACTCCTTGACACGCAGCACCTGCTCCACGGTGAGGTTGCTGTCCTCCTGCAGCTCCGTCAGCAGGYGGTGCGCGGCGTCGGTGCAGGTGCGGTAATGGGCGCACTCTGCCAGCAGCCGGGCAGTGGCGTCGGGC
The DNA here is from genome assembly GCF_030028575.1 of Malurus melanocephalus. Taxonomy (NCBI): domain Eukaryota; kingdom Metazoa; phylum Chordata; class Aves; order Passeriformes; family Maluridae; genus Malurus; species Malurus melanocephalus. Next base: position 2,034,402 of record NW_026623290.1, read on the forward strand.
ACACCKCGCTTGGCGCTGCCCGAGCGGTGGATGGTGCGCGTCTCGGAGCGCTGCCGCTGCTCCAGAGCCTTCTGCAGGTTCTTGATCTGCAGGTGCAGCTCCTCGATGTGCTCCGTCTCCTTGYGGCAGTTCACCACCGCCTTGTTCTGGATGTTCTGTGCCCGGTTGGCGTAGTTCAGCGTGTTGAGGCTCTCGTCGAAGTCCGAGGAGGAGGGGCTGACGCAGGCGATCATCACGGTCTGGGCGTTCCCCCCRAGAGAGTCCTTCAGGATCCTAAGGAAGAGCATGGGGATTCAAACAAAATAACACAGGAAACAGAGYGTTTTCAACCCCTTTCAGAGGCTAAGCCCAAGGAAAATGATGTTCTTGCTCTCTAGTTGGTTTGGCACTAGTGAGGTGAGTGGAATCATGAAGCAGAGGATTAAYGGTTTGTACCACAGCAAATTTCCATCCAAAGAATTCCTGAGGTTGGGAGCACCCTGATTCTCTGATCGCTGTGCTGCCAGGGGTCCTGCTGGAGATTGCAAAGGCCACCTGCTCGAGCTAAGAACTAACTGCAGACCATTAAACAAGCCTGCTGGAAGTAGTTTTTGTTCCCTGCCAGGCAGAAAGGGCAGGATAACCCACAGTGACACCTCATCTCAGCTTCAGCAGCACGACTCACGCAAGCCTCATCATCTTCAATGAGCTGGGCCTGTCATTTTTATCCTGGCCTCACTGCTCCTCAAGATWCCCTACAGGAAAACCCACAGAGAGGGCAGATCTGTAAACTGAGCCCATGAGATGTGGGGRGTACCTGGTGATTTTGGAGTCCCTGTACGGGATGTGGGTGGTCTTTCTCCGAGGATCACCCAAGGCACTGATGACGTTGCCCAAGGCCAGGAGGCCACAGTTGATCTGGATACTCTCCTTYAGCCTCTCCCCCGTGTTTCCCGTCTTCACAATTCGCTCTGAGCCCGCCAGGTCCACAAAATGAAACTTGGACACCAGGACCTGTCCGGCGGCGGGCACAGCGGCGGGGCAGTGGTGCAGGGGCAGCCGGCCGGCCCCACGCCGCTGCTCCATGGTCACCGTGAAGATGGTGTGCGAGCGGCTCGACTGCCTGTTGATGTGCGTGGCTCCCGTGTGCTTGGCCGTGTTCCCCATCTCCAGCAGGCTCAGCACCTCGTCCAGCCCCTCCACCTCCGACTCCTTCACGCCGCAGAGCACTGCAAAGCAAAGRCAGCGGTGGCTGGGAGGGATGGGCTTCCCAGGACGCAGCTCCTCTGCACAGCCTGGTGCTGTGTCCTCCCCTGACCAGCTTTCAGGACAGCAAACTGCTGCAGGACACAAAGGGATGG
>NW_026623290.1:2035958-2036969 GCF_030028575.1 Malurus melanocephalus
TGCACAGCCCTGGCTCACAACACGGGGACAAAAGGAGCCCGTGCACAGCCACACGTACCAATGTTGCCCTTGTCATCCTCCCGGATCTGGATGTCTTTGCTGGCTGTGTCCACCTGCAGCAAGTCCCGAAACTCCTCCTTGTACACTTCCAGGTAGGACACTCGGACCGTGTAGTCGATCAGGTCGTTCTCGTCGATGAGCCTGAAGGTCTCGGCCATGGCTCGTGGGATGATGCCCTGCTCATCTTCGTTGATGGAAGCTGGCAAAGAGAGGCAGGACAGGGTCACGGAGAGCAGGGAATGTCCAGGCTGGCTGGGGACAGAGCTGTGGTCAGAAACCTGCCTGCAGCACACGTCAGCTGGAAAGGAGCAGCCTCACAACTCTCCCACAGCTCAGCCCTCACAGCCTGGGTTAAACACCCCACAAGACTTTTGGGCAAATCCTACCCCACTGTTGTGGATTCCAGCAAAGCTGCTTGTTTCCAGTCCTAACTCAAGCAGGAGAAAGCACTTTAGCATTTTAGTAAGAATCAAACACCATGCCTGCAGCTACACTGTGCTGTCCTTTGAAGCCAGCATGACTCCACAACTTTTCTCAGCTCTGAAGTTTTTTTTTTTAGTGCTTGCAGCTTGCTTGTTTCTGGCCACAGCACTCTGCTGTCTGAATTTTAAATGTTTTTCATCTTCAACAGCCATACAAAATGGGATACTGAAAACAAAGGTAGGGAAACAATTTAGTGTTTCCAAATTATGCAATTAACTAAAGACGATGGCAACATTTACAGTACAACCTCTGTAAGAAATCACAATGCCATTAAACCAGCATGAAAAGTTTTTCTCTTTCCCAATTTCCTTCATATAAAGAAATTAACACGATTAACTCTTGCAAACCTCCCTCTACTTCAGGTTTATTTCAGGACCTAGGACTATCCCCACCACCCCCAGAGCTGGTGGAAGACCAGGTCCTGTCACTTATCCTGCAGTGAGAGAGGAGAAACCTACACAGTGTGAT
>NW_026623290.1:2038741-2077409 GCF_030028575.1 Malurus melanocephalus
ATGCAGCCGGTCCTCTCCGCACCTCGGCGGGGGCGGGAGGCGCCCGTGGGCTGCGGGAGTTGCGCGGCGGCTCCCGGGTGATGCTCCATCACTCTTGGGATGCCTCATCACTCGTAAGGGACTCCATCCCTCGTGGGATGCTGCGTCACGTGCGAAGCAGCGCTCCGTTAATCGTGAGGTGTTCCGTCTCTGGTGAAACAAAGTTCCACCAGCCGTGAGATGCTCCATCAGTCACGAGGGGCTGGCATCYCTCATGAGCTGCTTCATCGCTGACACCCCGGCACTTGTGACATCCTCCACTCCTCGCAGACATCCCCACGGCCACCGGGGGAAGGGACGGGGGTCTGCGTGGCCCTGGCGAGGCACAAAGTTCTCGGGGTGGGGGCGTGGGCACCACCGGGGATGCATTTTGCGGAGCAGCTGGTGCAGACAGCTGGTGCTTCCCGGCCGCCCGCCRCGCTGGGGGCTGGCAGGGCCGGCTCAGCCACTGACGTATGTTCAGGACAATCTGAGCGATGACAAAGTTTTTCATCCGGCTGCCTGCAGTTCCCTCTGCACCGCCCCTGCGGCTGCGGGGAGGGGAATGGGCCTGGCGGGTCCCCTGGGTGCCGTGGGAAGCGCTGGGCTGTCGGCGGTGCTGAGCSGAGTTGTACACACGCGGCTGCGGCTGCCGGACGGGCACGGCCACGGGCACGGCCACGGACGGGCATGGGGCTCCGGCTGCCCCTCCGCCGCAGCACCAGCTTCACCCCCGAGCACCCTGCCCTCACCGAGCTGCCCGGCCCCGCTGCCCTCAAGGTGGAAGCGAACGTCCTTGTCATGGGAGCGGACAACGTAGGGAAATCGGGTAAGCACTGARCTGGAACAGGGCTGAAAACTGCAGCAGGGTTAGGAGGACCAGCCCATGGAGAAAATTGGTGGGATGGGGCTGAGCCTTGGGGTGCAGCTGTGATTCAMGGTGGGGAAGCTGAGCACAGCCTTGTCGGCAGCGGGTGAGTGAAAGGGAAGGTATTTTCCATGAGCTGCAGTTTGCTGATGCTCCGGGTCCTGCTGCTGCTTGGGTTMKTGCTGTGCTGCTGTGCTCACAGASCTGCTGGTGGCTGGGGGAAGCTCAGAGGTCATTCCCGCTTGTAGGAGTTCACAAGGGGATGGTGCCTGACTCTGCTGAGGATTTGGAAAGGAGAACCCTCCAGGTTTGGGGATGTTCTGATGGTTCYTGTCCTTCCCTCTGCAGCTCTGACYGTGCGTTTCCTGACCCGGCGCTTTATTGGGGAGTACGGAGACATGGGTGAGTGCCAGGCCAGTTCCCACCAGGGACTGGGGTCGAGACACAGCCCTGCTCCTGCCTGCAGGATTTCATGGCAGCCCATCCTCTGCTGCCTTGCTCCAGAGCCTTTGGCTGCTCCCAGGGGCTCGATGTTGTATTTACTCGGTGACCCATCTCTTTGCTCCAGAACTGCCTCTCTGGGGTGYAGAAAGTTCAGGGTGACAGCTGGTGACACCATGAAGATGACTATTTTTTTTTTTTTCTTTTTTTTTTGGGCGGCAGAATTCATCTACAGCCACAACCTGACTGTGGATGGCCGAGAGATTCTCTTCCACATCTGGGATGTTCCCAGTTCCCAGGTGAGAGGGCTCCACTCCTATCACCTATTTCTGCCCTGGGGACAAAAAAAACCCTTTACTGGAAATTACCTATGGGGAACCAAGGGCTGGGAGGTCCAGTTGAGCACAGCTCTCGAATATGAGGGTCCATAGGTGGCTGAACCCTTCTCACCTGCCAAGCACAGGGCAGCAGCGTTGCTGACAGGGTAGCAATTGTCACCTCAGCTCATGGCCCTCTGGCTGAGAGCACTGGAGCTGAGCCACTGATGCCAATACAGGACTGTGCTGAAGAAGGGCTGCTAGCAGGTCCCCACACTGTTGTCACCTACAGCCTGCAGTGCTTGGCAGCTGGGGAGGGTTAGGGTTAGCCTGTGATGCTGAAAGCTGAGACCTTGCTGAGGTCTGCCAGGTGCTGCTCTGCCTTCCTTGGTACTCCTCTTTCTCTCTGCCCTCCTTGGTACTCCTCTTTCTCTCTGCCCTTTTGTTGTTCCCTAACATCCCTATCCCTATCTGCCCTCTTCTAGCAGGCAGCTGTGGAGGAAGGGAGCCCAGTTTAACAACCCTTCCATTTCTCTTTCCCCAGGAGCAGACAGAGGATGGCTCCTCGGAGGAGAAGCGAATCCAGTGGGCAGACAGCTTTGTCCTGGTCTACAGTATCTGTGACCGTGCCAGCTTCAACATGCTGCCCCTCAAAATCCAGTTCATCAAGGCAGCCAAGGAGGGACAGAGCCAGGAGAAGGTGCCCATTGTCATCGTGGGCAACAAACGGGACCTRCACCACCAGCGGGCGGTGTCCAGCGAGGAGGGGCGGCTGCTGGCCCTCTCTTTGGACTGTGGTTTCTACGAGGTCTCTGCAGCTGAGGCTTATCACGGGGCCCTCATGGTGTTCCACGGACTGGCCAAGCGCATCCCGGACACCAAGCTGGCCCTCAAGAAGGGYACAGGGATCCGTGGCATCGTCAAGACCGTGTCGGCTGTGTTTGCCCGCAAGCGAACGGACTCGCTCTGAGCTGCAGCAGGGGTGGTGCTGCTCTCTGCACTGCCCAGCTGGGCCAGCCCTCCTCACTGTGTGCCCATGGAGGTGCCCATGGTGTGTCTTTCCATATAKATGACGGGTTCCTTGCTGTCCTGCTGATGTCGGGGTCTGGGTGTCCTGCCATGCATGGCTGGTGCAGCTGAGGACTGTGGTGTGTTCCCCTCGGCTCTGCCATGGGACAGTCTCATCTCTTYGCTGCACCAGCTTTTTAGGTGCCTCCTGCTCTCTCCTTCTTTCCTCCAACACTGGAAACCACGGCGTGATTTTGCCAAAGCTCCAGGCAGCAGCACCCCGAGCTCCTGCAGCTGGAGCTGCCCAGGCTGTCAGTGAGCAGGGAGGATACCCCGTCTCTCCACTCCTACCCTGGGATCCTTCTTGCTGTTCAACACTCATCAGGATCCTCCTGAGTACCCCTGGAGCACCCATGAACTGAGAGGAGGGGGATTCTCCGCTGGGGAGGCACTGGTGATCTCCACGTGTGTTTCACTGTGTAAAAGTGTCCCAGAGCCCACAGCACCAGCCATCCTGGAGTGCTTTGGTGAGGGCTGTGCCTCCCATCCCCCTGCCTTGCTTTGGAGCTGTCCTGCTCGTGGCCCTCTCCCCCACAGCCTGTCAGCRATCCCAGCCGTTTCCCCCGTGCTGAACAGGCTGTGCCTGGGAACAGCCAGGCACGGGGCTGGTTCCCAGGGTGGGAATGCACCACGAGCCTTCCCAAGCCGCTCCTGTAAGGCTGCCTGTCCCCGGGGASGACAGGAGGTGGGGAAAGGGGTCGCTGGGCTCCTCACTGAACYCTTCTGCTGCTGGGAGGCTTTTCCCTTGCACCTCCCAAACCCTTCCCTGTGTGCCCTGGGAGAGCAGCGTGCTGGAAGAGGGTTTGTGCGTGCTGTATGGACACTGATTTYTCTGCTGTGTTCTTCTGGAAATGCAATAAATTGTCTTTGGCAGGAAGCCACGGCTCCTTGGAGCTGTGAATTTGTACTTGGGGCATGGGAAGAGACACGAACAGCGCTGGGCATGAGCACCCACTGTCCCTGCAGCTACCCACAGGGAATGGAACAGGATGTTTCCTGCACCCACTCCCTTGGCCCTGAGCTGGGGTCTCTGTTTCATGGTTTGGTGTCTCAGTCCCACACAGCAGCRGAGCAGATGGGCTGTTTGTGATTGCAGCTTTATTGTTGCAGCAGATACAACGAGGTGTGGGAAGCCAGGCCATCCTGTGGGAGAGGGGCTCCAGGAGCTCCAAAAGGCTGTTCTCACCAGCCTTTTTCCTGACCCCAACATCCATCCCACCACCAGCTGGGAGGGAAGTACCCAGGGATATCCCGCTCATGAATCCTGCTSGTTGGTGGGGATGCTCAGCCCCTCCATGGAGGAGCAATCTGTGGCCAGGGACAGATGTGAGGGGGGATGRAGGGAGGAAGGATGGGGAAACAGGCTTGCTGTGGTGATGTTTGACAGCTTTGCTGTCCTCCCTGCTCTCTCTGTGCTGTTCTCAATGTCTAGCCCACCTAAATTCACTCTGTCCGCTGCGCAGGGTCCAAGGTAGCCTAGTGCCAGCCCTGGCTGTCCCTTTCTTCTGRTCTCACCACTCTTTCCCCATCTCCTTCACCCTCCTAGTCCCACCTTTCCAACAGCAGGGCTTTTGGTTGCCGTTATTCCCCCATCCTGGTGCTCAGAACAAAGCCATCCCATGGCCTGTGTACCACATGAAGCTCCTGTCTGGGAACAGGGGTGCGTGTGGGCAGCTGGCAGGGGCCAGGCTAAGCGTGCTGCGGGGATTTGAGAGGGGCTGGCAGTGCCTGTCCCCACGCTGGCTCAGTCCTTCTTGAAGACGGGGCTGTAGAAGTTGCCGTAGTAGGCGCGGCTGTACACGGACTCGGGGCTGAAGCGGTAGGAGCCCTCGCTGACGCGCCGGTTGTAGGGGGAGAAGGCGGATTTCCGTGGGAAGGGGTACTCGGGGTCGAAGGCAGGGCTGCGGTAGTAGCTGTGCCGCAGGAAGAGCGGGTCCTCGAGCCCCAGGAAGGACAGGGGGTGGTGGCCGCGGTACAGCCGCCAGTCACTCCTCAGCTGCGATTTCTCCTCGCTGGAGGGGGCAGCGGGCTTGGCCTCCTCCTCCTCCTCCTCCTCCTTCTTCTCTTTCTTCTCCTGGTTGGTCTTGTTGCCCCTGGATGCTTCTTCTTCCTTCACCGACTGTCTGCGGAGCTGAGGGATGGGCTCAGCACCCAGCCAGGCTGTGCYCCCTGCCAGCCCTGCTCCTCCTGTGCTACACAGCCCCCCTTATCCCCTGGGATCAGCCAGTTAGCCCCAGAGCGGAGGGGAGGGTGCGACTTGCAGCTCTTGGGCAGCTGTGGTGGAGAAATAGTGCCAGGGGAGCAACAGGCTGAGGTAAAGGAGAGGGGATGAGAGGGGATGTGGTCTCAGCCTAAACTTTCACCTTCCCAGGGATGGGGTCACACCCCGGCTCACATGAACTGTGTGAAGGTGCCACCACTGCCTGACCTGTTTGTTCCACTGGGGGACTCACTGTCATGGCTTGAGGGATGCTTGGGAGGAGGGTGGGACCCTCCTGGTACCCCCTGACATTGCTCATGGGAGGAAATTCAGCAAAATGGGGTTTGCTGGAGATGGACAGGGCCTGTCTGGGGACAAACTCACCGGCACGTAGCTGTACAGGGTGCCCAGCAGATGCTTAGGGGCACTGACGAGGGTCCCCCCCAGAGCATCCACTGTCTCCATGGCCCTGGACAGCCTGCGGGGGGTGAAGAGGATGAACCCCTCTGCCGCATCCCAGGCCACGGCCGGCACCTTCTTGACGCTGGAGATGCCGGAGGCGCAGGCGGTTTGCAGGTTGTGAGCCACGCTGCCCACCAGCCCSGGCTCCTGCCCTGCCTGCGAGAGACACCAGCTCAGCTCCCGGCCGCGATCCCTGCCCTCCCGGCCCCTCTGGGGTGGTCCTCGCTTCCCCATCCCCTTTGCAGCTCTAAGCTGAGGGATTCAGGCTCGCTGCCCCGCAAAGGCACCGCGGCACTTTGCAGCAGGGTCTGTCCGTGTCCCCAGCAGCTCCCCCCTGTCCCGGCCCCGCGGGACCCTCTGTCCGGGCTGTGTTTCCGCTGCCGGCAGAGGCGAAGGGCAGCGACCCCAACCTGCCGCTTCCCGTCCCCAGGTCCCAGCGGAGCCCATCTGGGCGCTGTTCCCAGCCCGCCGGCTGACCCCAGCTCTCGCTGCTGCCACCGCGGCTGGGGAGTTTTCAGGGGAGTTATGTGCACATCCCACAGCTCCAAAAGGGTTTTGGACACACAAACCAGGGTGRCTTSGCCTGGTGCTGCTCACAGCCCCCARTTTTGGGGGATCAGGGAGGGACTGCTGGGGCTGTCCCACTGCCAACCCCTTCTTTCCTCCTCTGAGCTGCAGTTTCAGGGTTGAGCAGGGATGGGAGCCTGCTCCCCAAAAGCGTGGAGGAACAGCCTCCATGCTTGCATAGGAGAATGCTTTGGAGCATCCCCAGCTCACTCCTGCTGTTCTCGGTACCTTGGTGTGGTTGGTGTCTTTCTTGCCTGCCTTCTCCTGTTTCTGTGGCGGTGCCTTGCTGGGCTGCCAGCTCAGCCAGCCGGTGCTGCCCTGCCGGTCACTGCGGGTCTGGGGGGTGACCCTCGGCTTGGCCAGCCTGCCCTGCACGGGAGAGAACAGCCATCTGTCAGAGGGAGCTGGCTGGGCCCATCCATCCCATCCCTGAGGAGTTCTTAGGGGTGCCCAAGGAGCAGGGAGTTCATTTGTGCATCTGGGGAGAAACCCTGAGGGCAGATCCCAGGGAGCTCTGGGATTTTGGCACGGGTCAGGGAAGATGTTCCCACTGCACCACGGGGTGGGGGAGGCACCTCCTTCTCCCCATCCCCTCTGGCTTTCTGCAGGGCCTTTTTGCTTTAGGAAGGATGTTATGGCAAGGCCATAAATCAACAACTACACACTGGGAGCTGCTAAAAATAACTTGTCCCGCTGATGTGGTACATGGTCGTGTGTGAACATCACACAGGAACCGCCAGCCCCAGCTCGTCCTGTGAGCAGGGGAAACGTACTCWGCTCTCAGGATTGCTCCAAGAGCCTGAAATGTCTCATCAGAAAGCAGAACCCACTCAGGAAAGGATCTGGGGGAGCAGGAACCCAGCAGTGGGTTCTGGCACTCACCACGATGGGGATCCAGGAGGCCAGCTCCTGCCCTTTGGTTTTGGCACGCTGGAGGCTTTGCGTGGTTTGCTGGTAAGCGCGGTGGGACACGGTGCTGACCAAAGCACCAATCCGGCCCAGGGTGCTGGGAGCACTGGGAGCACTGGGAGCACTGGGAGCACTGGGAATGCTGTGAGTGCTGGGAGTGCTGCGAGTGCTGGGAGCGCTGCGAGTGCTGGCTGTGCTGGGAGCCTTGGGAGCACTGGGAGCACTGGGAGCTCTGGGAGTGCTGGGAGCACTGGGAGCTCTGGGAGCACTGGGAGCACTGGAAGCACTGGGAGCACTGGGCTGCTGCTGGGAGACCTTTGGTGTTGACAGATGTTTCTTTTTGGGCTTCTGATCTAAAGGCAGAAGAACAGGGTTACAGCCTGGTGGAACAACCCTCCTAGGCAGCCTTATGGCAAAGCCCAGGGACTGCCTCCTGCCCCAAACACCCCACAAGCAAGGAGACACCCAGCCAGCTGTCACCAGACTCTRTCAGAGGGGATTTGGGCATCAGGATTACCTGCTTCTTCATCCTCCTCCGGCAGCAGGTATTCCATCAGCTTCTCCAGCCCTCCCAGGGCCGTGTCGACCCCTGCAGCTGCCATCTGGGTCACCGAGTTCCTCCTCGTGTACTTGGCTGTTGTTTCCACTGTGCTCTTGGTGGCCTCATAGCCCTCTGCTGCCAGCTCTATGATCTTATCCATGGAGCTGCCAATGGTGCTTTTGGCACTTTGCAGGGGGCAGGAGATGGTGTCCTTCAGTTCAGATGCGAGCTGTGGGCAGAGCGATGGGGAACAGCCCTGCTGGTGTGCTTGGGGTGGCATGGGACAGCCAGAGGGACCACAGGGATCCCAGTCATGCCCATGCCATAAACAGCTCCAAGAGGGGTATAACAGCTCTCTCCAACCTGCCCTGGAGGTAGCTGGCAGGGATGGGACACMGGCCATTGTTGGCCTATATTTGGGAGCCCTCTGGGCTGCAGAAGCCCCTTGGAAGARCCCTTAGTTGGAGATGCTGCCTTGTTTCCCAGCCAGCAGCCCTCCACCATCCAGAAATAAAACTACTAAATCTAGAGGAGATATCCTGTGGGCTCTTCAAAGGGGCTGKGGCTGTCTCAAATTGTCCTGCCTGTGACTTACCTTGTCGACGGGGTAGTGGAGGGCAGGGATCTTCTCCTCCAGGTGGTCCAAGCCCCGGCAAGCCAGGCTGTTGGCCACAGCGACTGCCTCGGGCGAAAGCATGGTTAGAAAAACCCCTGGGCTGTCCCCCTGCACATCCCTGTGGCACAGCACTCACACTGCGGCTCCAGGCGGCGCACCACGGGCTCCATGCCCCACATGGCCAGGGCACCGGCGCCCTGCACGCCCCGCTCGTACACCTGGCACACCGAGGCCATCAGCGGGTGCGCCTCCTTGGTGCTGCTGTAGGTTCTCTGCAGGCTCTCGCAGGTGGAGCTCACCACGGGCAGCTGCAGCACCCTCTGCAGCACGTTCTCCTGCTCGGGGCAGAGGGACAGGGGTGAGCCRGCAGCACTCCCTGAGGAATGTCCCATTACCCACACACTGCTGGTTCTGTGACTGGGGGATCTCAGCTGCACAGGAGGAGGAGGATTTCTCAAACCCCACTGGGGTGTTCCAGGTATGCTGTGTAAGGACAAGCATGCTGAGGGAGCAGGGACACCACAGGCAGTGGCCCARTGTCCCAAATGCTCCTCCAATGTCCCAAACCCAAATGTTCGGGTGCTCCCTCTGGCTTTCCACCCCGGTRGAAACCTCCACTTTCCTGGTGGAAACCTCCGTGACTGCTGGAGGTTTGGGGACTAAATGGGGCACAGATGGAGGACAGGCACAGCTGGCAGCTGTCACTCAGGGCTCCCATCTGCTCAAGGTTAACTTTTTTGTATCTGAACAATTTAATTTCAATGTTTATCCTCTCCCTTTGGTGATGCTCTGTACTATTGAAGGTAAAGGTCCATATAAAGAGAATATGGTGACATGTGGAACAGCATAAGATGTGTCTGGGATTCATCCAGCAGAGTCAACACACACTGCCTGCCCCCCTTGGCACATCTCTCCCTCTCYCTGCACCCACCTTGGCACTTCCATTCTGCAGAGCCTGAGTCTTCTTCACGGTCATTGTGGCACATCCACCTGCAAAGCAAAGTTGGGAGCCGCAGACTCTGCCTGAAGGCAGGGCTGTGTTTGGGCTCCCTGCTCACTCCTGCACCCCAAACACAGCAGCTGGGCTGGCACAAACCTCCCATGGATGCAATGGACGTGGCATTGCCCAACGCTTGACTTTTCACCAATTACTGTAAAACCAATGCCTCCACACAGCCCTCCCCTGCTCRTGTGTCTGAACACCCAGAGATACAAAAAATCAGTCGAGAGGCATCTGGTTTGGAGAAGGTATGGTCAGGATAAAGGGCGGTGGCAAAGCAAACTCAGAGCAAGCAGCATGCTAACAGATGTGCACGAGAAGGGGTGAGAAGGAGGGAGGAGCAGGCAGAAGAGCAGGGGGTAGGGATGTGGTGAGATGTCCAGCTGTGGTCAGCATCTCCCTTGCACACATTCCTCATAAAACCAGCACTCATCCCTATAAAAATACAGCTCCAGCCCCAGCAGAGACCCCCTTTTTTTAGCAGCAGATGAAATTCTGGAAATCTAGAGAGAGTGGGTGACCCTCGGTCCCGCTGAAGCTGTCCTGCAGCACCCAGTGGGCACAGGCTACTCACCGAGGGCCAGCCTGTCCCCAGCAGAGCAGAGCAGAGCAGAGCAGAGCAGAGTGGGGTCTGCACTGTCCCTTCACAGCAGCTCCTGTGAGGGTGATGCTCCGTGCTCTGGCCACTACCACCACCATGAGGCCCCACCTCCCAGTGGCGTGGGCTTGGGGGCTGACGGATTGCAGTGGAAACGGGCCAAGGAGCTCCCTGAAACCACGTAATTGGGAACAGATGACGGCAGAAAATCCCCTTTGTCACCTCCCTGCAGAGTCCAGAAGCTGCAGCACGGCTGAAATTCTCCAGGGTTTGATACTGCTCCCTCCACAGAAGATGAGAAGAAGCTGCCCTTGGACCTCACCACCTTGAAAGCAACACACCATGAGCAGACAGGGAGAAGGTGAAGAGTCAGGCAGGGTTTCCTAAGGATTAAAACCTTCCTGTATTTCTGTAAGCCCTGTTATGCCTCATTATGGACCAGGATATGGTCCTAACATAGACCAAGAACATGGTTTCTCCCCAGGAGAGTTTACTAAGCACAAGGAGCAGGAGGCAAACGTGGGGGGACATATTCTGCTCGAAACAATCTGGTTTGGTCAGGTTTGCAGTTTCTGAGATGATTCATGAGGCTTTTGGTGAGGAGGCTTTAGCTGACGATCAGGGCAGAGAGTACATTAGGAAAGCTCTAGGCATTTAGGGTAGACCAGGTTGGATCTCTGGAGATCACCTCATTCAACTCTTGCTCAAAGCAGGGCTAGTCTCAAAACCAGATCAGACTAAATCTTGTCCAGTTTTAAAAACCTCCAGGGAGAAGGTTCCCCTCTCTCTGGGGCCCATTTCCTGGGCTAACCATACTAATAGTTAAACCATTTTTCCTAATGTCCAGCTGGAATTTTCTCTGCTGCAATTTGTGCCTGACATGTCCTATCCTTGCTCTGTGCACATCTGAGCAGAGTTTGTGCTCCAGYCGGTGATGGTGCAGCCTGTGCTCCATGCCCCTAAATGCCTCACCATGATCCTCGGCTGGACTTTAGTTAACATCTCTCTTGTGATGGTGGGACCAAAACAGGACACGGTTCCCCAAATGTAGACTCAAAAATGCTTTGTAGAACAGCTGCCCTCCCTGCTCTCMCTGAAATGCTGCCCTTCCATCACCTTGCTGCATGGGAGGCACACTGAGGGCTCACACACCATCATCAACAAATCCATTTGTGGTACWGACTGAAAAAAACCCCACACCACCTGTGTGTGGCCATGCCAGGCCTTGGTTATTGACTACAGATKAGCCAAACTCATGAGATGAGGACAACGTGGTGGGAAGAGGACAAATGTCAGAGGAGAGGACAATAACCTTGGGGGTTATTGTGGGGGATCAGTGCAGATAAGAGGTCCAGGGCTGCTCTGTGTCCTGGACCAGCTGGCCCGAGGCAGGGAGACCCTTGGCATGTGGCTCAGAATACCCACAGCTCTCCAGGACCCCCATGCAGGACACAGAGGTGAACCCCCAAACATGGTTCCCTGCTCCTGGCTGCATGGCTCGTGCATGGGGATGGGGTGGGAGGATTCTCAGGGGTAYGGRAAAGCCACAGAAGGGAGGAAAATAMCCCCTTCCCTTCCCAAAGAGCCYAGAGCTYRCTGCCAGCTCACTGTGCCTGCCTGGCTGGGYACAGAGGCACATGAATGTGCTGGGCTGCCTCCAGCTGGGTGCTGGGGTCACTCACAGCCCTCCAGACACAGGGACAAAGGGCACCAGCCTGCTTAAAATTCACTCTCTTGGCACTGAGATTTTTCCAGCCCTGCTGGCCTGGCTGAAAGTGCAGAGGGCACGGCAACCTCCTCTCTGCCTTGTTTGGAGCCAGGAGCAGCAGCCAACAGAGCCTTTGCCCTACTGACGCCTGTGCTCACCCCCTCCCCTTCCTCTRGGGCAAAGGCTGTGCCAGCCCCGGCTCTGCAGGGCAAAGGCACCACAGCCTGCCTGCCCCACAGCTCCAGCTCACACCAGAAACACTTCCTGTGCTCCTGCAGGACACCCTCAGAGCTCACTGGATCTGCAGGCTGCAGGGAAGCAGATTCACAACCCCACATCTGCAGTCTGCTCCATACTCATTAATATACCATGGTGAGGGGATGAGCCAGACCCCCAAAGCCCTGCAAGGCACCTTTTCACTTTGGTCTAGGAGGAGGCTGGAGAGGTATCTGATTCATTTCTGTGCAGGATCAGCAACCTCATAACCACTGCTGTCAGATGTATGTCCAGTTTCTTTATAAGGACTGTCCTCCTGGGCAATCTATTTAGATTTTTATTTTACTTGCAGGTCAGAAAAAAGGTGTGATTTAATTCTTTGCTGCAACATAAATGTATTMCCTCCTGCGTGGATTTAAAGACTGATTTATTGCCTTGCTCTTGGCAGAAAAGCTCTCAGACACTCGAAGGCTTCTCACACCCTTCCCCAGTCACACTTCTTCTATAGAACCAGTTAATTTGATATCTCCCTGGAGATGTTGGTTTTTAACTTTAGGCTGCTCTTGACACTCACCTGGGAATCCCCAAAGGCTTACATATTTCCTGAAATGTCATGCCAAGCACAGTGCTAACRTTAGGAAGGCCTTGTCTGGAAGCAGAAGAGATGACCACTCTCCTACTGTTTCCATTACAAAATGTGCATGAGGCCACTAATCCAGAAGGAAACTGTTACTAAAGCATTCCTGAATGCTGTGATTTAKACACTGTTCATCAGCTGACATTCTGGAGCTTCCAACTTTGCAAGACTCACTGCTCACAGGGGTAGGAGCTAACAGTGAGCTCAGTTTAATGGTTATCCTGGCTCCATCCCTRCCACCTCTGCCCGAGATGTTCCCCTTTGTTCCTCACTGAACTGGCATTTTCCATTAAAGCATGACCATCCAAATGAAAGGATGTTTGTAATTTACTGAAATGCAGCTGCCCCTGTTCCATTCAGCCAGCTGTGCCTACACTGGCTGTAAGGTCCAACTCTCACTGCTGGTACTCCAGGGCAGCTGATGGCAACTCCCAAAACATCACCTTGTTTCAATTCAGGGCATTCTATGGATGTGTTTTCCCTGATATTCATGAATTTCTTAATTTTTGCAGCTGAAATGATGACTCTAAATTAGCTGGATGAATGTATCTGCCAACTGGCTACTGCAAAAGGAGAGTTCTAGAACTCGACCATAGRCAATGCTTCTTGACAGTGTCACCCTTCATAAAATTCAGAGATGGGAAAAATCCTCCCTCCTTCAGCATCTCCTCACACCACCTTTCAAGTTACAAACACAGACAGTGTCACACTCATCACAGTTTTTTTTATTGCTCATGTTCAAACATCTTCTTCTTATTCCAGGTGCTGTTATTAGAAACAGATACAAAAAAAGGCACTAAAAGGATTTTCTCCATATGATCATGATCCTATGGCTTCAGTGACATTACATTAAAGTACCTTAAATCACCACCCTCCAGCTGAGCAGCAGAAGGCAAATATTAGTGCTTAACATCCAGTAAACAGAGGTACTCCTATATGAGAATGGGACAGGAGGRCTGAGACAGGCTGAAAACTCACCCCCATCTCCCCCATTAAGGCTGTAGGTGCTAAACCACACCAGTCCCTCCAGGAGAMTCCTCAAAGCCTGGCTCAGGGCTTTTCAGGGTGTGCCTGCAGGGCACAGGGAGGGGTAGATTGGGCTACATCACTGTATCAATGCCCTTCCCTGCAAAGTGCAAGAGAGAAAGCAGTTTGCTAACCAGTGAAAGTATTTTGCAAAGTATTTTGCATCTKTGAGCTCCCCTGAGGGGGACTGAAAACAGTTTTTTTTGCAATAAGATGGAATTCTGTAGGCAAAAGGTGGTCAAACSTTCCCTGTCAGATCAAGACTCCTCTTGCTTCCTTCAAGGGGTAGCAACACACTGGGATAATGATCAAATCTGACCAAGGGAGGGATGGGTTCCACATTGCCAGGAGATGAAAGACAAAAGGAGAATTAAAAAAAAAATCCATTGTTATAAAGGAGAAGCAGCCTTGGATATAACAWATCCCATGCACAATGCTCCATGTTGCCCTGAACTGACAGTGTGCTCTACTTTTAATGCTATTCATTTCCATATTAAAAAKAAGAGCTGCTGAAGGCCACATCTGGTCTTCAAACACACTTAATTATCCTGCCGAGCAACCTCTTTCTTTTCAAACATTTTATTGGCAGGCTAACAGTTCATATTCAAACTGGAAGTAATTCTAAGCCCAACCAGAATAATTTCAGGTAAACTGGAGCACTGCCCCACCTGCCTATTTAATTCCATATCCTTTGCCTTTTAATAAAGGAGACCCGCACCTTTTAATTTCTGTTTTTAGATAGCATMAAAAATAATAAGAGAGTAGTCAGGTTAGAGTAGTCTGTTCACATCTCCTGGCAGATTAAACAAGGAGTTCTTACACCAGGAAGCAGCAGAACACACAGGCCTAACTCTGATGAAGAAATACATTAAATTTATCTCCTATATAACTTGCAATTTTTTCTCAGATGGTGTCAAACTGGTACTCTGCAAAGTCAGGARCAGCAAAAACTGCATGCCATGCTAGACAGCTGGACACAGCATTTCTCTTTCAACCCAGTCACACTGCCAGGCATCGCTGCCAGTGAGGTCAGTGATGAACARTAACGCATTTGCAGGGCAAACATGAGGCATTTTCAAATGGTTGAGCCCATTCAGCCAGTGAGGGATGACACAAGCAATCTTGTGGTCATGAGCAGGGAGGACAGGGAGCACCAGATAGGAAAATCTAAACCAGGAATGCCCAAATCCAGTAAGAAGCTTTTCTTCTCACAGGGGATTCTGATATTATCATGACCAATGCCATTCTTGTCCCTCCTGGAGCTCACACAACCAGAAACACATCCTTGCAGTTTTTGTGACTCAACAAGCTCTGAGCCAGGCTTCTYTCCTTAACTGCAGGTTCCAAGCTCCTCATTATACTGGAACTTTTCATGTTAAATTAAAAGAGCAAAACAAGCTCCTTATCACAAAGATGATTAATGGAAAATTGTTGTGCTTGCAGTTACAGGGGTTTGGGAAATTAATGKGCTGTCCTGTATCAAAGCCCACAGCTGTGGCCTGCTGGAGCAGTCAAAGTCACTGGCCAATGGTCCTTGGCTCACAGTATCAAAGGAAATGAAGAAAGTGCAGATTTCTTGGGACAGGAGTTGGCACTCACTAGACTACAGCTCCAGCATCACCAGTGCACACCACAGAGATCCAGGAGATCCAGRTGCCATCACACTGCACTCAGAGAGTGCCTGCAGGACACAGGATCCATAACCCAAACCCAGCAGAACACTCATCCCTGACTCCAGGCCATTCTAAGTTCAGCTCCTAACCTGCCTTAGCCCACTACAGACAATCTGATTGTAGGGACCTTGGATTAGTGAAGTGAAGCTTTCCAGTGTAAACACGATTAGGCATGAGTCATATACCTATTACAGTTGCCTATGAAGATATTTCACAACCCTGTATTAAAATAAAGGAATATTTTCTTAYCTAGCAGCCAAGTTCCAAGTCCTCTTTCTGTTTGTGAAATATTACCCTGCCTTTTCCTATCTCCACTCCATCAGGGAGWGTATCATGGAGCCAAACTCATCTGCTAAGGCACAAGGAGGGAAAAAGGGCAGAATTCACTTATTCAGAGGACAAAATTAATCTTGAGGTTATTATAAGACGTGTTCATTCGAAAGTGCCATGTGAAGATAAAAATCTATCAGAGGATCAAAGCTGCAGCTTCATACTATGCAGCTCCTTTAATGTCATTGTTTCAGCTTCAGATGTGGGCTTGCTAATGTGAGGATCCCCACCAGGGAGGAGAGGATTCCACAGAAGCCAATCACTCCTGGGTTGGTCTTGTAGATTCCCAGGGCATCCAAAGGGCCTGAGAGATCACAGAGGTTYTTCACCAAGTCCAGCAGCAAAGGAGGATTCCTTTTTAGCACCTGAAAGAGCTGGAGGAGAAAACCCTGCAAACCATCACTTTTCCCACCATTTAGCTCCTCATCGTGTTTCTGCCAGAAGCAATTCTCCCTCGTCTTTTCCTCCAGCGCAGCTTGTTCCAGCCTCCAGAAGATCTCATACCAGTCCCTGGCCAGATTAATCAGCAGTGAGTAATAGTAGCACTTGGTAGCCCAATTSTGCCACTTGGGTTTGTCGATGTCCGGCTGGAGGCCGACGCTCCTCAGCCAGAGCACGGCRTCACACACGAAGTACAGGGCCCGGCTGAGGTGGGAGGCAGTGAGGCAGAARCGAGGAACCACCTCTGGCAGCTCTGCAGTTCTCCTGGCTGCCACCAAGGCGTGCACCATGTTGCCCAGTCTGAGCACTGCAAGAAACCCCACAAAGGTTAGCACGGCCTGGCCTTGCGCAGGACTCGGCCTGCCACTGTCCACGTGGACTTTAAAGAAATTTAGATGGCTTTGGGTATCTGGATGGTTAAGCATTGTGAGGAAAGGGGTGTAAACATCTCAGTTCTGTGCAAACATCACCAGCCATGACCTACACATTTGCAGCCTCTCCTGCCACTCTGTCCTCACACCGGGGTGCCCTCTGGACCAGTATCATCCTCAGCTCTGCAGGGCTCAGTGCCAGCAAATAAAAAACACAAACAGAGCCTCTAATTTCAGCTGCACATCTCACTGGCTTTCACCTCACTCTGTGGACAGAACATGTTACTGCATTAATCCTATTGCAACCACAAGCTACARCTTTCCTAAGTGTCTGTGAAAGCTGGTGATTCACGTGCTGAGCACAGAGACCAAAGTCCCTCCTCAGCCATGAATCAGTCACAGGGACATGTAGCTGCCTGCAAACTGTGTAGAACAGTGTATTCCATTTCCAGCCACAATATATGGCAAAGCTGATTTCACCCACTGCACACTTTGGGTTTTTTCCYGCTGAATGTTAATGCAATATTATGCAAAACACTTTTTACACCCTGCTGCCTTGTCACAGTGACAGATGTTGGCAGCACCCAAGCTTGGTGGAATTGCAAGAGCCCTGAATTTAGGCCTGATGTCTGTTAAGTGATTTGTTTAGCAGAAGCAAGTGAATTATGGCTATGCTGATAAAGCAATTGGCCTCCCCTCTAGAAATTACCATACTCTGGAGCTAATGGAATAATAAACAAATCCATGGCAATATAACAGATTAGAATATTTGCCTCATAGATCGCAGCAGTTCCAGGATTGAGCAACTGAGAAGTGGGTGGAAGACCAAGCTGAAAACAAGTGATACAAACATTGTAACAGCTGTAACCATCGTGGATGCAACCGTGACACACGGTGGAGTGATGCAAACTGTCAGGCTGTGAGAGAAGTGTGGAAGGGTATGTGATTTAGTAGAGTATAAATGCTAAAGAAAATTAATATGTTAAGTAGGATATAAAAGCCATATTGAAGGATGGTCCTTAAGAGGGTGATTTTTTGGCATGATGATCTTTTAATGCTGGGCTGTCTCAACCCATCAGCTGGAAGGACTAATGAGCACACAGTGAGCCAGCCTGGCCTTGYAACCCTGCTCTGTCCTTGAACAGAGATGACAACTTGGCCTCTGCAGCAACAGCTGTTAACTTACTCCTCTCGTCCTTCCAGCAGTAATTCCGATTGCCTAACTGGAGAGGAGGCAGAGGAAGTAAAAAGTTCCTATTTGGCCTTGCCTAACYTGGCAAGCCATGGCAGGGATAAGGCCTATTGACAAATTTGTAAATATACTAGAAGAGGTTTTGTGGCTCAAGGTAAGTTAACTACAGAAAACACAAGGCCAGGATCTRTTTTGCTGGAAGAAGCAAGTGAAGATCTTATCCCTCTAGACACCAGGTACTTACTTTTCCGGCCAGAGCTCATGCTAGATTCCAACTGCTTGAGTTTCATTACCAGCTTCTTTTTATCGGCCTTATTCTCTATTAAATAGCTAAGCAACATGCATGTGTACTGAGTGGCTCTGGAAGGGAAAAAACGAGGAGAGGGGGACACAGGTGAGACACGGACAATCACAGGATGGCAGCAGCAGGGCAGGTTTATTTCACAGAATCACAGCATTGTCAGGGTTGGAAGGGATTTCTGGAGATCAYGAGGTCATGCCTCACTCTCAAGGCAGGGTCACCTGGAGCAGGTGACACAGGAACATATCCAGGTGTCTTTGGGATGTCTCCGGAGAGAGAGACTCCAGGACCTCCGGTGCTCTGCCACCCGCAATGGAAAGAAGTTCTTCCTCACGCTGAGGTCAAACTCCTTGTGTTTTAATTAACGGCCATTACTCCTGGTCCTGCCGCGAGGCACCAGCTTACAGAGCGTGGCACCGTCCTGTGACACCGGCCTTGGGAACGGAAGGTGCCCGCGCCGGGCAGGGCTGTGAGGGGAAGGACCGCGGCCCGGCGGGACGGGCCCTGCCTCGGTGCTGGGGGAGCCCCGAGGGGACGCCTGTCCCCACACTCACCGGAAGAGCTGGTCGCGGCCCTGGCTGCGGTTGGTGAAGTTCACGAAGCCGTCCATGGCTCGGCAGCACCGCGGGAGGATCGCGGGGGCCGCGGCCGCTCCGCCCCGCTGCGCTCGGGCCCCGCCCCGCTGCGGAACGTTCCGCTGCGCGCCGCGTTCCCGGCCGGGCTGCGGCACTGTTACCACGGCAACCGTCAACAGCGGGGCAGCGGCGGTGTCACCGCTAAAGGCTTCCCCCGGCCGGGAGCCGGCGGCAGCGCAGCGCCCGCGGAGGATCCTCCCGGGACAGCCGGAGGAGCTCAGCCCGGCCATTCGGACTCCAAACCGGCCCTTCGGACCCCAAACCGGCCCTTCGGACCCCAACCCGGCCCTTCAGACCCCGGCCCCGCTCCCAGGTCAGCCCCTGTGAAGGGGGTGGGCCCGGGTGAGCATGGCCCCCCAGCAGAGGTGAAGCTCAAAACCACCCGGTGCCTTGGAAACGGAGTATAAAACTTCCAGTGGGAGCACCTGCTTCCCAAGTGAATTGTCGGGATTTTATGCAGGCCGAATAAGTCTGTTAATGAAGCTAATATTTTTGAATGTTTTGTCATAATTCTTATATAAACTTGTTGCAAAGTGTTCAGGCTCCCTTTCCCTGTGGGCAGCCTGCAGATCCCTGKGTGGCTGAAATCCCCAGAGCAGGACAAAACCCCAGGGTGACAGAGGTGACACAAGGAGAAATGAGCTGGGTAGAACACGGCCATCAATATTGAAARGAACCCCCCTTAGCCATCATTAATCATCTTTTCCCCCATTACCTCATGAAATAAGATATTGTAGGCTTCTTCGTTCTTCTGCATCCAGGGTGATTCCTGCAGCCGTGGTGCGTTTTGCATCTGGAAGGGTAGAACCATGGCAGTGAATACCCCGGAGCGTCTCCGGGAAATTCCCTCACCGTCTGAAAAGGACTGGCAAAAGGATGATGAGGAAGACTTCTTCCTGCTGGATCCTGATCGAGAGCGTGATGCATTGCCTCAGCCCTTCAGGATGATCAGGAAACTGCTGATGCAGGTTTTTGAGAGTGCTATGGAAATCATTGAAAGAAGGGAGATGCTCCGAGAAGCACAAAACCTRAAAGTCCAGCCCAGAAAATGCTTTCCTACAGCTTCATTCCAGGTACAGAGCCTCTCACAGCAGAGACAGCATTAGCCACCGTGGCAGATTTTGTCATTCTTCTCTTCATCACCTTCCTCAGAATCCACCACCATCTCACTGGTTCACTTTAAAAGCCTGCAGCTTCTAAGCTTGCCTGACAGGTTCTGCTTCCCACTCAACTATCACACTGCTCTGAAAAGAGAGAAGCAGGTATTAAACACTAAATTCCCCTTCAGATTCCCAGGCTGGCTCCACCCTCATTTGCAGAGGAGAAGGTAATTAGTCAGTAGCACACAAGTGGGCAAGCTCAGCTCTGTGTTATGGTGAGCAGAATGACAGTGCTGCCTTCCCCATTATTGTGTGGGGGTGTCCAGGAGGATGCACTGCTGTCTGCTGGTGTTCTGTGATTGCCTGGAGGAGCTCAGCACCCCATCACAACTCTGCATGAGAGTTGGAGGGCTGAATTCTCCTGAGTTCTTGGCCTTTAAAGCCCCTTCTGTTCRTGGGAAAGGAAAAAGTGGGAGCAAACTTTCTCATTCCTAACACAGACCAATCTCTGTGACAGAGATGAGACAGCTCCCCTGCTCTTCTAGGGAAGGAACGCATCAAAATGTTTCCCTTGTAGAATAAATCAGCAGTTTCTCGTGAATAGGTCAGGGATATATCCATCAGCATGGCTGATGTGTCCTCCACTGGGAAGGAGTTGGGTACACTCATCTTTTCCCTCTCTTGGCAGGTAACTGGAAGAGCCAATTGCCTTGCACTGTCTGGAAAATACATCTTTGTTGGCCTGTCCATGGGTCTGACTGCCTTCAGCAAGGGAAACTTGAAGGATGTCTGTGCTTGGGATGCAGCCAAGACAGAGATCTGTGCCATCCATGCCTCGGATTTAGGGAACGAGTGCCACGTCCTGCTTGCTGTGGATGAAATGGGTTAGTGTGATGTGGATTTCCTTGCCCTGGTGGGGGATCACTGAATTGGCAGCAGTGCTACAGAAGAATGTGAGATCAGGAGGAACAGTAGAATGGCTGATAGGTTTCCTGGAAAGCCCTGTGAAGAGGGTGTTGGATAACTAACAGATTGCAGGGTAACAGGGTGGCCTTAGGGCCTTATGATTAGCAGAGGGTGTGGGTTTGGTGACCTCTCTGGAGCAGCAGAGGCAGCTGCAGAGCTGWGGGTGAAGCACAATAAATTTTAGGAACATCTTGAGCTGGGCAGAAAGAGCCATTTCTTGGTATGACCATCCCTGCCTGTGACCTGTCCCTGCATCTGTTATTAGTTCATTAGTTCATCTGAATTCATCAATTCTGGTGAAGATACTTTTCAGACTGGCTAATCAATCCATCTCTGTGCACCATCAAATGTTTACTGGTGCTRGTATAAGGAAGCCAGCAAAAGTTTAGTGCTGGAAAAGTGGGTTATTTTTCCCTGGGCCCAGGRAAAATTGTACTCCCGTTCAATCTCCTGCACATGTTGTACCAGTTATCTCCCAAAAGCACGGCTAACATTTGYTCACTTTTCTCTCCCTCCTCCTGCTACTTTCGTATTTCTGTTTCAGGGCTTGTCTGGCTCCTCTTCTTTCACAAGGAAAGCTTCCTTCTCACTAAAGTCCTAAATGAAGTGGTGAGTACTGAGCTAATTCCATAAACACTTGCCACAGACTGGGAAGTAATCAATCATGAGGAGTATTAATTGCCCTCAGAAGTTTATTCATAGGCARCAGCACTCCAAGACTGCTGCCCAATATTTATCCTTGTTCTTCCAACAATCTGCCTGAACTGCTGAGAGCCACGGAGCTCTCTGAATCGGTGATGTTGCTTTGATCAGCCCATTTTCCCTTGGCAGGCAGATATCAGCCAGAGAAGCGCTTGTGTGGAGGTGGTGCTGTCCCGCCGAGGTGATTATGCAGGAATCCTGCTGCAAGGCAAGTGCAGGCACTGCTGTGTTTGGCGATTCTTGTGTTCTGAGAGAGGGGCAGCAGCAATATCTTTGAAATCTGTAAGTGTTCTGGGTACCCGGGATTGTGTTACAACCATCCCAGTCTCTCCTCCAGCTYACAGAGCTGCCCCTGCCACTCCCTGTCCCCTCCTCGGTGTGGATCAGGACTGATCCCAAAAGTGAGCTGTTTGGAACTGGTCAGTGCAGTTCCCAGCTCCCAGGAGGCTCAGTGAAAGCCCGTTTCCCTCTCCAGAACTACCAAACTCAGTTCTTCCTCTGGTTTGCTATGGCTCATTTTTATACAGGAAAGATGTAGACCTGGAGAATTTTATCTGTAGACATAGGCCAGAGAGCACAGAGAACCTCTAAAAATACTGCAAGAAACTCCTTGCTGCAACATTCTTGGCAGACAGATTTTCTGGACCCATGTTTGGTGGACTCTGCCTGGACACCTGCTGAAAATGAGATGTGTAGCATTTACAGAGAACTAATGTGAGACCATGTCTCACTTTCTGCTTTCTACTCTACAACTCAGAGGCTACAAGTCAAATTCTTAGCTGAGTTGCTTCATGGTATTTCTTTGGTGGAAAAGACCTTGAGGACTTGAGCTGGAGGTTGAGATGTTAGTCTCAGTCAAGCATGTCAAGCCTCAAGTGAAGGGGAGGTGGGCTGCATGGAATTCACRGAGATTTTATATTTAAAAAAATGCACAGATCTTTTTATAACTATATAAGGTAACAGAGRCTGTTTGCCCAAAAGACCTTTTCTCCTTGTTTTCAATTGCTTAACATGTTTTCCCAATGCAGACAGCACAAAAGCTTGGCTGGAGATCTACCAATTGCCTAAGGATTCCTGGCTGACAGAGATGGAAAAGAAAGCAGTTGCTGCAGAAGCGCTGGCTTGCAGTGAGAGCTTCTCTTCTGAGGTACAAAACWGTTCCATCTCCCTCTGTGCTATTTTTTCTTACAACTTTTTGCTCACAGGTATTCTCCCAAGCCTTGCTGCTGTAGATAGTGACAGCAAAACCCAGCCTGAAAATTGCTGTTGGCCCAGAGAAATGGTGTGTCTCTACAGCTGCTGCAGCTGCCCATCCCACATTTCATAAGGCCTTTGTCTTATTGGGACATGTTTACTCTCCCAAGACAGGCTTTCCAAAGAGATTCCCCTGGTCCCAGGGTTAGTGTTGCTGCTGCCCCTCCCTGAAACTGGCAGCTCATTTCTGGGCAGCATTGCTCCATCGGAGGGGGCCCTGTGTAAGGGTATTCCCACATGGCTTCTCCCTGATGTTACTGGGGGAAGGTGAAGAGGAATCAGGCAGGATCCTCCRTTTGGGAGTCTGGCCCTGAAGCAGGGTTTGTGTTTTAGGTACAAGAGGAGCCTGGTGGGGTCATGGCCTCACCCACCTGAGCAGGGCAGAGTCTCTGCCTGTGTGCACCAACCACTGTCACCACTGGTTCTTCAGCAGAAAACTCAGGAGCTGCATGGAGATGGTTCTGCAGAGATGGTCACTGGCCTCAGTGACTGTYCTGAGCTCACATGGGAGATTTTAAGAACTGAGCCAATGCTTAACTCTCTTCTCTATCACTTTCCTTCAGCTGGATTTCATCTCTCAGCACACAGACACCTCCTGCCCAGCACCTTGAGCTAACCCTCTGTGATACCTSCCTCCTAACTCTTTCCTCTTCCTTCAGCAAAGACATTGAAGAGGSAACTTCTTCTCAGCCTCAACTTTAGGACAAAAACCCCACTCAACTCAGCAAAGTTAAAAACCAACACTCAGGCATTCCCCCTTGCTGATTCCATGTAAATGACCCACRTTCCTGCCCCTTCCTTGTCAGACATGGCTGTTTACTAAGCCAGCCTTTTTCCTTTTTCTGTTTAGCCCAATGTCAGTGTGTGTGGGGTGATGCTGGTGGGCACACACTGGTGTTGGTCCCCTGTTACCTTTTCCTATTCCCAGCCAAGCATAAGAGACCTTCTCCAGTCCTGGGCTCTGTGAAGTAAAACCTGGTTCTTGCTTTCAGCAGACACTCTGCAACCTTTAGTCCAGCTTATTCTGTTTCCCTTTATTTTTTTCCTTTATTTTTTTTTTTTTTAATGAGCACTGATGTGACTCACACAGGCCTGTGCTGCAATAGGGATAATTCAGAGATGGCACAAAGATAGAAGTCTGGGCAGGATATCCTTGTAATGTAATTAAGAGAGCAGTGACCCCTCTCAAGCTTCTCTGTTTTGGCCTGAAGAATGACCCTAAACCCACTGTCTCCCAGATAGTCCCAACYCACCTTTGCATTCACATTCTTTAGGAAGCATTTGATTCCCATGCACAGGTAGAMACTCCTCAGCAGAGCACACAAGCCAGTTCTCAGGTGGGCACTTTTCTGTTGCAGGAGCCTCCTGTGTCTGCAATCCAAGCTGATGTACAGCTGGATCTCCCAGTGCTGCTGCTGACAGTGAGGCCACCCAAACCCATTACAGGTCAGGACTGATTCTGTATGTGCAGCCTGTTTCAGGTGCCAAAAGATTGGTGGCCCCTAGAAATACAGAACAGGTCAGAAAGTTTCAGTTACATGATCTCTGGTCCCTTCCTGACCYGTCTTTCTAGTTACACGTAACCCTGCAGTGGGAGTTGCTTCCTACCAGACCATCTCACATGTCACCTTTGCCAGCACAAAATACTTCAGGGTGTCTCAGAGAGGGTGTTATTACACCCTTGGCTTCAGTGTCATTGGAGAGGGAGCAGGCTGCTTCCTAGATCCTAAAAGCACCCCTAGTTCATCACCCTGAGTCCTGGATTTACAGAAAAATACCAAGCACGAGGAAAGAACARATTTTGTGCTGGGAAAATGCCACAGAAAGGCAAGGTGAGCAAGGTCCTCAGAGTCTTGCCCCAATCCCTGCCTTCAAATACTGGAAAATGGACAAGTGATGTGGAAAATCCCACAAAAGATAAAGAATATTCTGCTTCAAGACAATGCCACCCCCAGATGCCTCCATGGTGTCTGCTTCATGGTTKCTGCTCCTGCAGGGCTGTGCCTTTTCCCTCTGTGTTCCAAACCCAGGCACGAGTTTCAAAGGCCCCGTGGATGCCCTGAAGGARGTGGATGATGGCAGCATGCTTGGCTTGGGGTACAACCACCTGATCAAGGATTCCCAGTGGGAGCTGCAGGAAGCAATCTTCCGTAGCACTTACCGGGAGTATCTGGAGGCTGAGGGTGTGACCAAGGAGGAGATCCCCAGGTGAGAGGGAGCACCAGCCACGATTTCAGCCCATAAATCATCAGCACAGGGCACTTAGCACGTGTAGATGGAAGCCTCTGTCTTAGTTTTGCTTCCTTCATCCCAAGGCTTCAGGGCAGGGGCTGGAGCCATTCCAATTTATCAAAGYTTTTCTTTTACATATATTCCTTCCTTTTTTTTCAGACATGCTACCTTTCATTTCCTCCTGCCTAGCCGGATCCTGATGGGACCTGAAATGAAARTGCAGCCAGGTAATCCAAATGGACAAAAAGCTGTTAATCTGTGAAGCACAGACTTTGCATGACATTGAGCTCCTGTGAGAGCTCAGTGAGTCTTGCTTGCATCCACTTTGTAAATTCCATCTCCAAGGACATAAGCCTGGGTAAACTGTTAGCCCCAAGACTTTTAACTTACTGGCATGGAGTGAAAAAAAAAAAAAAAAAAAAAAAAACCAAAACAGCTTACCTCCATAGTTTAAAAAATCCCATTACATCCATCTCCAAAAAAAACCCCAAACCAAAACACCCCCACGCCCCACCAAAAAAAAATAAAAAGGAGGCATATAGCCAGGGTAAAAATGACAAACAAAGGGAGAGGTGGTTCTGGTTTAGTTTCTGTGTGAGCAGAGTTTCTGTTAATGAGACCTTTCTAAATGGTGTTTTGGTGTCCTGGATTGTTCTGTTCTTTGTTCCCAGTCTTCCTCTCTTTTTGTCATCCCCTTCTCTGTACCAGATATTCCAGTTGGCATCGGTGTGCACTGGGATGGAAATCACAATTTCTGCTTGTACTTACTTAACCGTTCACTCAAGGAGAAAGGAGGTAAGAAAGTTTTGCTTTCTCCAGCAAAGAGATTTCTGTGGCCAGTGGCTGTCATTCTGCCAGGTCTTTATGATTCAGGGAGATGAGGAATTGGGAGGAGAGCTGACTCACATCTTGTGGGTTAGGCTGGCATTTGGATTGTGGGGCTCTGTGTTGCACAAGCTGGCAGTGTTTTCAGTGAAGTCACTCTGGCAGGAGGCTGCAGAACAGTGCCTGTTTTGTGGGGAAAATGGATGCWAGTACCATGAGAAATAACACTCTGCACCTTCTTACAGTTGTCTCTYTTTACATCATTCTATTTAGGTTCTGATCTGAAGCCTGATGTTGTGTGGCCGTGTGCAGCTCCAATTGCATGCTCAGCTGTCAGCTCCTGCTCCAGGTACCTGGCACTGGCAGGTGAAGATGCAACAATAACTATTTGGGATAAACACCTAGGTGAGCTTGCCCTTTGGGACTGTGTGTTGGYATCACTGTGGATGAAGTGCACTTTTGCCTGGGAATTTGAAGCTCTGGCTCTGTGAACAGGGGGTTGATAATGAGTTTARAAGCAAATCTGAAGATAGTTTGGGTTCAGAAGTTGCCAGCACAGAATGACTGCCCTGGCTCTTTCAGAGCCATCCCCACCCATGGCAATGCAGGGGCTGGAACTGCCATAGCAAGRACTGATGACAGTGTTGCCCTGAGGCTGTGAGACAGTGACAGTCACTGCCTTGCCCCTGCACTTTCAGATCATCTTTGAGATGGTTGTGATCACAGTTCAGGCTGCCATCAGTGTCAGTGTCATCCTGCCACGATGCAGGGACTGTCCCAGAAGAAGAATCTTCTGCTATCAAGATTGTTTTGGTGGCTGCTCCCTCTGAGCAGACCACAGTACAAACTGAGCTTTCCTTGGATAAATTACCAGCTCCTTTTTTTTTCCTTCCTCAGGATACCCTCTGTCTGTGACTGCCATTCTAGAGGAACGTTTCATCCGTAGTATCCACTTTCTGTGTGATTCTGCAGCTGCCAGTGATGAGACACCTATTACAGATCCTGTCTGTCCCATCCTACAGCTTCTAGTGCTGTGTACAGACAGCTCTTTCTATTTGGTGAAAGCACCCAGGCTCGGGAAGTCCAGCATCACACTCCTGGCAGACAGGTGAGGTACACTCTGATAGACCTCATTCCAGGCAAAGAAGCCATGGTTCCAGTGGTCATGGGACCCCCAAATTTCTGTGGAGTAGAGAAATTTCTACTGCTTTTACCCAGAGGGCTCTGTCATGCTGCTGTCAGCAGCAAGTGTGGTTTTGCTAGTGCTAAAATCCAAAGGTTATGCCAGAATTAGGGGTGTTTCTGGGTTCTTCTGTGTACCAGAACACAAACACCTATAGCACAGCTCCAGGGCTGATATTGAGCTATTTGTGTCTCTGTCAGGTATTCAGGGGAACCTTTTCTTCTCTCTTCTATTCTTAACAGAGCAACTTCCCCCTACAAGTCAGAATAAACATTTCTTGCCATCTTTCTATCATTTTTGTGTCTTCTTATCCCCTTGGTTTGAGGAGAATGAAAGCTATTGCTCCCAAAGACTCTGGATTCATGCCTCCATGGCAGGCAGGGGATTTGTATCTCCAGTGTAGTTCCTTGGCAGATTTGCCTGAGGAGTTCCTGCCCAGGAGGAGACACTTTGTCTCTATCAGGAAGGGACTTGGTTGGGACTTTAGGTCACCCAGCATGCCACAAACTGTCACTGTCATTATCACAACCTCTCAGTACATGCCAGGTACATGCAGCATAAACCTGTGTCTCTTTTACAGGCCTGAAGATCCAAATCTTACTGTCAGTGCAGTGGTGCCTGTCCAGGCCTTCCCCAGTGCAGTGAGTATTACTGCCAGATCCCTTAGCAAGGGACATGTCCAGCAAAGGGTCTTGTTTCCAGCAAAGACTGTAACTGGGTGCCTACAAGTTAACAAACAGGGCAATCAGATATGGTTCTTCCCTCACATCCTTTCCCAGGCTCCAAATATTTTTACCATGAAGACTTCCTGTGTGTAGCTGGTAATGCTCAAAGGATTTTTCTTCCGTGATCTTGCTCAGTATCACCTCACACCCTTGCCCTCTAACTGGCCACTGAGGTGCACATGGTCRGGTCCAAATGAGAGGTGAACACAAGTTCAGCCAGACCTTGAAGTGGGCTCAGAAAATTTTCAGGCATGGGGACAAAAGGACTAAAAGCCACTCACCATAACAGCCATGCAGAAGGCTGGATCTAGCTCATTTATTTTCCAATCCCAACCTCCAGCATTTTCAGTCCGAGTTCTCTGTAAGGCCTGACTTTATCTCTGTTGCCCTATGACTATTGGGCAGGCAAAGAAAATTGCATCATAATTGGGGATGTGAAGTCCTGAATGTCATTCCATGTCCTTTACAGAAAATGCTTTTCAATTCTTTTACATCTGTGTGTCAATTTTGCTGCTTCAGGCCCTGATCTTCTCCTGGGATGGCACGGTGGCCCTGATGAACACTGAAACATCACAAATGGTTCACTGCTTCTATATTCCACCTCCTCATGCTGTAGCATCCTCCTGGCAGCCAGTGTTTGCAGTGGACAATGTGACCTGCTGCTTGGTACTTCGAGGTGGGTGACACCTTGGAGTGCTCATAGATACACCACCATTGGGTGCATTCAGCTGTGCACTGATCATTGATTGCTTTTTTTGGATGACTCCTGATGCAGTAGTTCACTGTTCTTGTTTCTGTCTAGGAGATGAGCAGCAGCARCCAGATGAATCAGTCCAGAGCAAAGACATTCATAGCACAATCTTCCTTTTTGACTTCAATTTCTACCCACTGAGGGATGCTTTTCCAAAGAAACCAGATTTGCCTCTCAAATCCTTTCAGGAACTGCAATGGATTGAGAGATGTAACATTTTCTTAGCTGATAGGTTTCGCCTTCTGCCTGAGAGGTAAGTGCACCTGCATTATTACAGGCTGTGGTGTTGCTGAGTTCATGCAAGGTCTCACCCTGGAGCTTCTGAGTTGTTCTGTGTGCTGAAAGAGATTTGTGTGGGTAAGGTTGGTGTTCAGGTAGATGGATTCCTGACAGCCCCCAGAACCCCTGTCCTTTCTGTCCTTCCTGAAACAACTTCAGCTGTAAGTCAGGATGCTTGGAGCAGGCTTGGTGTTCCAGATAGAAAAGGCTTGCAAGTTCGAATGTTTTTTTTTTTTTTTCATTAAACAGTTTGTGCAAGTTTGTCAGGGAATATGATCATCACGTGTTTGCATCTTCCACTGGATCCCACAGCCAGGCAGAACTGGGATCTCTTTGTACCTCTCCTCTGCCCTGCATTCCCGGGTTCGTTCGGTGTTTAAGTGGGTTTGTGCTGGAGGTTCCTCCCTTTAAGAAGGTCGGATGATGCCTTGTGTGATGTCGCCACTAGATGACACTGTGACACATATTTTTGGGGTCCTTTGCCTTGAATTCTGCTGGGAACCTGGCGCTACATCCCTGTCAATATTTTGCATTTTCTTTTCACGATGCCTTAATTCTCCAATATGAAACGAAACAGGTGGGTGCAGGTATGAGCTCGCAGCACATATCACCTGKCAGCCTTCCCTAATTCCTTGTCTCCAGGGTGAATCCTGTGGAGTTGTCCTAGCTAAGTGCAGAAAAGTTTCATCCTGTCCTACCTGCCACCAGTTCTGTCCCTCCTTCTTATAAAGCTGGAGAGAAGACTCTTGTCTGCCTTATACCAGAAAAATGGGGAAACACCACCTGCAGGGATATGCTGCTCCCTGGAACTGAGAGCTGAAGCCAGAACAGTGCAAATACAACTGCAGTGTGATCTGTGTCTAGAGAGTTTATAGGCAACAAGAAATTCAGAGGTCATTGCTGTCAGGAACACTAAACTTTAGTGCTGATTGCCATGAGGGAATCACTGAGGTTTTTGGAGACAAGAAGTAGAACTGCCTAATTTGTATTGAGCCCCAGGGGCCCTCGGGGGAGTTGTCTGAACACCTGGAGAATGTCAGGTACTGTTTTTGGTTTAACCACCCTTTCTCCCCCTGTTTTAGGCAGCAGGTACTGCTGGAAATGGAGGAGCAGCAATACTGGGATTGTCTGCAGACACAAGCAGCTGCTATGGACAGTGARATACAGAAAGCAAAGGGAGAGAAGAAGAAGTAGCCAGCCTTGCATCCTGAGGGCCAGGCTCATGATCCAGCACTGACATTTTAACAGACACTGTTCCACTYATCTCTGTCCCAGAGACCTGGAGCATCAGAGCAGTCTGGTGTGTCACAATAATACACAGGACCTTAATGAAACCTTTCCTCCAATAAAAGTCTCTTGCTCTTCATAGCACCAGCATTTTGTCACTCTGATTTTCTGTGTGTTGCTGGAGCTCACCTGTGGGTCTCATTTTCTGCTCCTACACAGATGGACAGCCAGCAGCATCCTTGTGCTTAACAAGACATCTGATCCTTTCAAAGCAGGCAGCAAATGGGCTGTGGAGGTGTCATCCCCCAAAGCATGGCAGTGCTGAGAAGCAGTGACACTGCAGCGTGTGACAGGCCTGACGCAGGATGTTCTGCAGTCCAGTTKTTCCTTTTGACTTCAAAACAGGCAGTTTTGGGACAAAACTGCTTAGGAATTACAGCCTGGAAACAGTGTGAGAAAGCTTCAGTCTTTTTGCAACTGATTGTGCTTCCAGGATGAATGCCTAACCCACAAAGAATCTGACAGATCTCCCAGGAGCTACTCCAATTTGTGTGCATGGGAGAGGGTTTTATTTTTGCTTTTTTTTTTTTTTTTTTTTTTCCCAGGTCTCCCTCTAGTGCCTCCCACAAAGGCTCAGCAGAGCATCAATGCAGGGTGCCATGGATTCAGCACAGACTGAGCTGTGTAGATGCTCTCATGCCAAGGTACCATCTCAGTTTTTCAAGTTGTCTTGTTTTGGGCTGAGTTTTGATGAGAGGTTTCAGCTCATCCTGTGGAGACAGAGTCAGCCAGAAGGTTGGGGAGGTAGGAAAAGGGAGAAGCATTTTATTTGTTTCACAGTCTCGATGCCTGGCTTTGCTCTGGAGAAGGACAAGCTATTTGAATTGAACCTTCTATTTGCCACCTTTGTGAAGGCTCTGAGGGCTGCAGTAAAAGCTTTTGTGCTGTCATTTTCCATCTGCCATGGATTACAGCTTCACAGCTCATCTGATTGTTACGGATATTGGGACTGGGCTGTGTGAGCTCCTGCCATCTGCCTCARTGCAAAGTCAGGTGGGTGAGCCCAAACCACCCTCAATGCCTGTTTAAACTCAGCCACCTGGGTCAGCACTGGAGAGAACACGGACCAATCCTTGATCCTTCCTTCTCTTCTTGCTGCAGGGGCCATACAACTTAATTATTTTATTTTCATGGTACTTTCAGAAATAATAGGCCCTCTGCTGTAGCTAGGCATAGGGGATTACTCCAGGCAGGAATTCCTATTTCTGCATTGCTTCCCATGSTGCAGGAAGCCAGCACAGCTAATACAGGACCCCTCAAACAGCACTGGGTCTAGTTCTTGCTATTTGGGCAAAAAGGACGTGTGGATCTGTGCCATCAATCCTGCCYCCATCTACTTTCCATCCACAAGAGGAATGCCCATCCATCAGAAGAGGCAGGACGGGATCTGCTGAACAGTCAGATGTACTGTGCATGCACCAGTTCATGTGTATTCATCTCAAGATGTACTTATTTGTTCGCAGTTCGAATTTGCTCTAAGATTCTAATCATGTGCTTGGCCAAGATAACCAGGAGCTGGCAGGCTTCACAGAGAAAGGAAAACAACAAGCAGCTGCAGGAGGCTGATGAAGAGCCTTTGTTTTAACTCATTATTTCAGCAGGGGACCATTTGTTTCCTGCTTCTTCGAGGGATACAGAAGAATTGGCATGGTCAGYGTGTTGACATGTGTGTTGGTGATGGAGCTCTGTGCTGAGCTCCAGAGCACSTTCTGGAGACAAACACAGACACCTGATTGCTTATCCAAAGACAATGCACTTGGCACCAATGCCTTCATTCCAGGCACTCTGTGAGTGGCTGGAACTCTGCTCCAATTTCAGCTGTTCTGCTGCTGGAAACTGCAGAAAGGCCCTGAGTAGTATCATTTATACATACATACATACATACATATATATATATATATATATATTTATTTCACCATCAAAAGATGGAACTGTGAACTCTGGCTGGGCCGGCTCCTAGCTCAGTGCCAAGTTCAGTGAACTCAGAGGTGCTGCCAGGGTATAATAGGAACAATTTGGTTCTGTATTTTAAAAAAGTAAAAGGAAGTTAAAAGATCAGTTGATGGCTGGAGAAGGCTGGAGGGAGGAGGGATGCTCAGATCCACAGAGAGGCGCTCGAGCAGCATCATTCCATCGCAGCCGGGTTCCTGCCCAGCCGGACGGGGATGGTTTCTCTGCACGAGAAGGGAGACGAGGCTGCCGCTTAATCTCGCTGAATTATCTGCTGTTCTCTGCAAGAAGMCAAATGTCATCTTACTTCTTTGCGTACTTGCTTGTGCTGCGAAAGCAAAGGAAATCAGAGGATGATCTGATCTGATTCCCCCGCTCCCAGGCCAGCAAAAGTTTGGGCTGTTTGGGTAAGCAGATCTGTGTCTGTGGGAAGGAGCRTGGTCCCTGGAAGAGCTGAAGGGCTGTGTGCTCTGAGATCTGCACTCCTCGCTGCCTGTGTTACCAGTTTTGCCACAATAATCACATATCCTGTAATGTCTCACCACATCAACCTGAAGCCACCCTACAGAGGAAGCTGCAAAGAATTCTGTGTCCTGCCTGGGGGAAATAATGTCCCTGCAAGACACTGTGGGACATGCAGTGGTGCCTGGGACAGGACAGTCCAGCAAGTGCTTGCTCAGTTTGTTCTGGTGATAGCAAAGGAAGAACAAGCTGCCTCCTCTGCTGGACAAATTTGTGTCTAGAGGTAGAACAGGTACTGCATCCCATTCCTAATTTCTGAAATAGCTCTCCTTGTCCAAACTAGTGTCGCCTCATTGCCTCTAATGCCAGTTCCCTGTACCAGGGTGCAGTTTCTCATCTTGCTCTGAGTCCAGGCTTGGATTGTGCTGTTCAGCCAAGCCGTGCAGATCAACCCTTTCAATCTTCCCTAATGCGTTGTGCCAGACATCTCAGTCTGCTTTAATYTGGGGCTTCTGCAAACCCTTCCAGTTTGTCCCTGTTTCTGTTCCAGTTTGATGACATCCAGTGTTTCTGGTACTGCTCTGTCTAGMACCTGGTACAATATTCATGTGTGGTCTCATATGGGGAGCCAGGTTCTGCTGGCCTTGATACCAGATTTTGCAAGAGCAGGACAGTTGGCTGGGATGAGAAACGAGCCACGTTTTTGAGGGCAAGATAGAGGATGAGGCTGGCTGAGCTTTGCTAAGGGTGCTGGAGAGATAAGAGATTTGCACCGTGATGAGGATGACGCTGTGTTTTGGCTCATGCCCCGTGGATTTCCAGGCACTCCACACAGCTGAACACAGGCAGTGCTTGTGCTCTGAGGAACTCACACCCAGCACAAGCCAAGGGCYGGGCCTGGGCTGTAGAGGAGTGGATTTATCGTGCTGAAGGGGAGGATTTGCCCTTGCAGGAGCCAGGTGTTCATGTGGCACCCTCTGTGCAGTGCCATGCGCTGGCTCTGCCCCAGCAAAAGCCATGGTTTAAGAAGGGGAAGGCCAGTGRCTCATGTCACTGCAGGGCTACAGATCAGACAGGAGGGAAATGTGCAGTGTCTGAGGACTCAATGGGCTGTGCTGCCAAGTTTGAAACGCTCCCACTGCCTCCAGCTCATCACACTGAACAGCTCGTTTTGTTAAASCCTCGGGTCACCCTGCTTGGGCAAACAGCAGCTCTTCTGCAAGTGGAGGGCTGGACTGTCAGAGGGAGAGGGAATAAATTTGTGTTGGGAGAGGGWGTTCACAGGGAAAGGAGATCTCTASGGGGATAACAACAAGTCCTGCACTGAGCAATGAGGAAAATACGCTAATTAGGCAAGGAAGAGGAACCTGCTAGGTTGCAATCCTGACCTAACAACCAATTACAGGATAATATAGCACAGTAATACAGGGTAAACACAAAGCAGAGGATGCTTCTGAATTAATTCCTTTTTGAAATGCAGCAATCATTTAAAAACATCCGGTATCCTGATTTTAAACTGCCCATCACTGACGCCAGCACAGCCTGTGGTCAATTGTCACAGTTGTAAAATGACCTGTGCTGTTTGAATTCGTGCCCTATTTCTAACCTGAATAAGTCACATTGCAGGCCCCAGCTTGGAGATGGAAGGGCCCACCAGGAAAAGGTGTGGGTTTTGAGGGGGGTGTGTTTAAAGCAGAAGGGAGAYTGAAGAGGCTGCAGAGTCCGTGGAGAACCTTAGCAGTGGGTTCAGGTTAGAGGTGAGGGCAATTTGCACGGGCTGTGGATTTTTGTAAATTTGCGTAAGTGCAGATTTCTGAGGAGTCATGCAGCATCCATCAGTGGAGGATTCTCTCCTGGGCAGGGAGATTCACTAGGACAGGGGGCACTCTTGGATTCCTTCTAGCCCAGATTTCCTGTGATTCCCGATTTCTAGAAATGAGATGAATTGGATTCCTGAAGTGTTCCCCACACATTCTGCACTCGGGTCCTTGCTCTCTTCTTGAATTTGCACGGGCTGTGGATTTTTGTAAATTTTCATAAGTGTAGATTTCTGAGGAGTCATGCAGCATCCATCAGTGGAGGATTCTCTCCTAGCCAGTGAGATTCACTAGGACAGGGGGCACTCTTGGATTCCTTCTAGCCCAGATTTCCTGTGATTCCCGATTTCTGGAAGTGAGATGGACCGGATTCCTGAAGTTTCCCCACACATTCTGCACTCGGATCCTTGCTCTCCTTGAAGGCTATAACATACAGAAGGAAATGAGAAAAGCATTTCACACAGTGGCTGAGACAGTGCTGAGAAGCAACTGGGGCAGGGATACAAACCAGGAAAAGGATTTGCAATTGTCCGAATGGGAATGGAATGTTCAATTCCATCACTGGAGCTTTTGCTCCTTATGGATCTCCCCCTTGACAGACTCCTGGCAGAGACAGAGGCAGCGATGGTGGATGAGACAGGACTAAACAGATCTGCCAGGCTCTGCTTCCCTCCTGGTTCAATAACTCGCATCCTTCGTCCTTCCCAGTGAGCTGACAGTGCCTACTATGGTTTTGTCATTTTTTCTCCTAGTCCTGTCTCTGTGGAAGTTCATATTTTAGCAATTCATCTTCTTATAATTATTTCTGCTAAAAGCATTACCAGAAGGTCCCTTGGCACTGGCAAATGTTTGCAAAGGCTCAATTGCGTTGATCAGCATTGCAGACAAGCCCCCTTCCAGCAGATTAAATCAGAGTCAGTGCTGCTGAGTGGAGTAAGAAGGGGTAAGGCAGGTATGAGTGATAAAAGAAGGAAGCTCTGAGTTATTTGCCTTTGCTATGATCACTTTAATCAGTGGTGTGCAGGAACAAGTTGTATTTTTCTTCAGTGCACATTACCAGCGTTGTAAATCATCATTCCTCAGGGATCAGAGAGGCTGAAGTTATTTACTTGTTGGAACCAGAGTGAACAGATAGAGACTTACACATTTCCTTTACAAAATGAATCTGAATCAGAAGCCTTCCTCTTTATATTCTCCACCTCTTGAGGGAAAACCTGAAATCCAGATCTGGACTTTACACTTGCAATCTYGCTAAGATTCTAATCTTCCAGACTGGGGAAAAACTACAAAGCCTAGCTGCCATTTAGGTTACCTGTTCTCCTTTTGTACTTCCATTTAGTCAGCCTTAACAGCAGTTTTTCTTTCTGAACRCATTAAGACAGTCTCATTACAGCATAATTATTTTGTGGAAAGACATGCATCTTGTTGCCTCATACCAGAGCTTCTGGAGGAAAAATGCTAATGCAGTCTGCAGTTTGATTATCGTTGTGCTGACAGTCGTTTTCCCATYTAATTGTGGCTTTGCTTTCATTCTCTGGGAACAGAGAGATGGCTGGAGCCCCTCTTTCAAGGATGCCATGCTGCAGCAAGGAAATATTTAGCAACAGACACATAAAAGGCACGAAATGAAATACAAAGAATTGTTGGTGAGAAGATCAGCCAATTAATGCCTTCAGCTGCTGCAGCACAAACCCCCCCATATTCCCTCCCCCAAAGGTAGATCAAGAGCTGTTATGAATTCCTAAAGCCTCTTTAGAGAATTTAAATGCATCCTCCAGCTCTGAGCTGTGGACTCATGTAGCATTCCAGCAATAATATTTTCCCAAGGATGAACTGTTCCCCAGCAGAATGGCCACTGAGGTGCATTYCATACATAAGGATTTCAAGTTAGCAGGAGCTTATGGTTCTATAAGTAAGGTTTGTATCATCTGTCAGAAAGCTAAACATTTCCCCAAGAAGTTTGTAAAAAATCCTGTGGTTTTCAAATTTGRAATACAACCCCAGCAGTTTTTTCACTTGTCTTTATTATCTAATTACRGGCACAGGGTGAAGAAGGAACAAGAACTCTAARGAAGAAGGTTTTTTTTTTTTTATTTTTAATTTTTCTCAAAGGAGAAATACTGCTGCATTTTGTTTCATTAGTTTAAAAAATGACAAACCTTTTCACTGAAATGGTCTTTCAAGCAAAACTTGTTTCAGTGTTTTCATGCACATYCTCAGTACTTCAGGAAAGWGCAGACATGTGGTTTGTGAAAGAAATTAGAGATTTTGGATTTCCAGGAACATGGAAATTGCCTCCCACTGGCAGCATGCTGCTGAGATAGTATAGAGAGTTAAACTAAATCTACTGAAATCCAGGGCCCTTCTGGGAAGGATGCTGAGGAGGGCAGGGAGCTGCAGGATTTCTCTTTTTCAGGAGCAAATGCGTTTTATGCAATCATTTTAGACCCCCTCTTGGCTTCAGTGCCCTCCCCACAAGAGTGAGGCTGATTATTTGTGCTAATGTCCTCATCTCTGGTGAGCAGTACTGCTGCTATATTTAATATGAGAGAGGGTTATTACAGTATTATCTAGAACGAGCCACAACCATTAGAGGTTGCTCTGTGAATCAAAGCTAGTTTTAATTAAAACTGCCAATAATTTTGAGGTGTTTGACTTCTGGAGTTGAGACAAAGGAACAAGATGCTCAGGTAGTTTCATTTGGTCGTACAATGAATTATTAGAAGGGTGGAATTGGGTTCAGTGGCAGCTGAGCCCTGCAGTTTTTGTGTTGGTGTGAGTCCAGCAGAGCCTGATTGACCTTCCCAATAAATGAATGCATTTGGGAGCAGATTRTCATTTCCACAGCCCATGAAAGGAGATGGTTTCCTCCCTCACACCACTCAACTTGATTTTATTGTGAGACAAAACGTGAAGTGGGACCTCACGTTGCCTGGGATGCCGTTTGAACAAACTCCCTGCTAGCCAGAAATAAAGAACTGGGTCCTCAGAAAGAAATAAAGAGCTGGATCTTCAGAAACTGCTTCATCTGAAGTAAATTCAGGRATTTTTCCAGCTCCCTCCTGTGCTTCAGCAAGTGTGGACATCACATCTGCTCTGCCATGGAACTCGGGGCCATGTCTCCCTTTACCTCACAAGTGTGCTATTAAAAGCCTGGAATGAACATGCAATTAGAGATCAGAGAAGCCTTCTGCAGGAAAGTGCTAATTACTCCAATCAGAGGTTCCTGTGTCTCTCTTTACCCGTTCACATCAGAGTTGAAGCTTTTGATAGTCACAGCAAACTTGGAAGATCCRTTTAAATCCACACCTGATGGATGGTGTGAGTGAATATTCGATCTGCTTTGCTCACACCTTTGCCTGTGTCCTACACAACATCGAGATGTGAGTGCAGCAGAGGTGAGCTTGGGGCTGAATTCAGGCAGTTTGCAGTTTGAAAGGATTTCCCCCTTTTTCATTTGCAGTTTGAAAGGATTTCCCCCTTTTTCATGTGCCTCACACCCCCTGGGACTGAGGATGTGCCTGGTAAAGTACAGAGCACATTCCTGGGAGGAAAAGGGAAAAGATCTGGGATTTCATTCACTTTAGGGCAGTTTTGTGAGGAGGGGACCTCCTCAACCCTAGAATCCAATGGAATAATGAAGAATTAATTCCTCCCACTTCCTCTGCTTTTTCTCCTCAATGTGACATGGTATRTGACAAGTTTTCCTCCCTGATGAAAGTCACTGGGCAATTTCCCCACCTCAGGTACTGATGGGTGCCCTTCCATGTGCTGGTATGTTTRGTACTGAAATCACTTCCTCCAGGARGAAAATCATAATCTCAGGTTTGCCCTTACAGGAGTTTTGCACTCGGATTTACAGCCTGGAGTGCAGAAACAATCCTGTACCATTACATGGCTGGAACAACCTGGAATCCAACCAARCCATCCATCCCATTGTTGAAATAATAGCATTAAAGGCCTTTGTAGGAAACTGWATGAACTTTGGCTTTATTTTGGTGTCTAATCAGTACACATTGAGTCAGAATTAGCACCGTAATATGAGGGAAAAGACAGCATATTTATTTGGGCAAATGCAGGCAGGCAATGATGGTAGGTGTGAGTGATATTCTTTCTTAGCTGTGCCATGAAACCATTTTTTTTCTGAGCCTGAAACTTCAGTCTCGATTTCCTTAATAGCCAATTCTTTCATTTTGTTCTCCTTGTTCAGCCTTAAAAKTTATTTACAAGGTACTTCTAAAAGCATGTGATTTAGGCTGCTCTAATGCTTCGTTTGTTTTTGTCTCATCAAATTGCCTGCTGACCTGCAAGTAGTGGCCAAATCAGACTGAAATTAAAAAGGTGCTGGAATATGCCCCAGTCTCTCCTCAATCAATACCAGCCTAAATTACTGCAAACCTGGAGCCATGGTGCATGTAATACATCATTTTGTAACCCCATAAATTGCTTTTAGCCAGTCTCTTCTGATTTCTCTGTAACAGCCTCTCAGCTGAGACCAGGTGTAGCATCAGTTTTGCATCAGCTGTGTCCCCTACCCRGGGACCATCTCACG
Source organism: Malurus melanocephalus (assembly GCF_030028575.1). NCBI lineage: Eukaryota > Metazoa > Chordata > Aves > Passeriformes > Maluridae > Malurus > Malurus melanocephalus. The sequence continues at coordinate 2,076,962 of NW_026623290.1, forward strand.
GTGGCAGTGGGATGAGCTCAGCCAAATTGTGACATTTTCTCRATGTTTGGTCATTTGGAAGCTGTTTTGAGATGCCTGCCCTCTGTGAATGGCATTCTGAGAGCCAGCACCTGCCTGCCACGGGCTGTGGGTTCTTACAGCATCCTTTCTTCAAGGAAGTAAGRAAGGAAGGTGGAGAGATGATCCTGGAATTTATAATTTCAGCCCTGGATGACATGGTTCCTTCTGGCTAAATGGAGCAGTTCCAACCTCCAGTGGGGATCTCCAAAAGCCACAGCCCTGCAGAGCCCTTGCCACAGCCACAGCTGKGGTGGTGACACCCTGGGCAGAGTGTCCTGCTCGTGGCTCATCCCTTGGCTTGCACAGAGCCCCGTGTGCCTGCAGGAGCAGGTGGCAAAGTTCCCCTCCTCCTGAGAGAGCCCGTGGCTTCTGCTGAGATGGAAATCCT
>NW_026623290.1:2078219-2086042 GCF_030028575.1 Malurus melanocephalus
GTGTCACAAACCCTGCTGTGACAGAGGCCCTGCCCTGCCTGCAGAGCTGCCACCTCTGCAGCTGAGCTGAGAGCAGGGTGGGTTCTGAGAAAGGCCCTTCCCAGAGGCTGTGTCCACAGAGTTATTGTCAAACAGCTTTTGAGAGATGAGTTAARCCCAGCCCAAGCAGAAGCAGGACCAGCCCTGCACCTCTCCAAACAGGACTCTTGCTTATTGATGCTTTCCCCATCCTCAACCCCGTTCTGTGTTTGCTCACACAATGATCCCGTTTTGAGGAGACCCCTCCCCATTTCCCAGGAGCTGTGTTGCAGACAGAACCTGCTCTGGTTTAGCCCCTGCACCCACCCACCCCCTCCCCAGGGCACCCCCAAACTCCCATTGCCTCTGGGGTGACCCTGGGCACYCACGGGCTCCTTGTTCCAGCAAACACAGCATGAGGAGATTGGGCAGGTTGGACAGAGCTCCACTGAAAATAAATATTTCTACAAGGAAATAATGAGAACTTTAGGAAGCGAAGGTTTAACTTTTGGCAGAGAGAAGATGTGTCTCTGTGTGTTTGCTGAGCTGCCAACCATGCTTGGCACTGAGAGCAGCTCCTCTTCTCTTGGCTCTCCTGTTCCACTTTTTCCTGGTGATTGTTTTAAGGAGCTGTTAGGAACTCTTGGAAGATCTATGGAAATGGTTRTAATTAAAGAACAGCCTCGCTCTGTGTTGGTGCAATGAGAAAGTGAAGTGATTCCCCAGGCTGGGAAAGGTTCTATGAACTGAATTACTCTTAAGATGCTCAAAATGTGTTGACTTGAACTGCGCAACTTTTAACACTCTGAAATGTCAATGTAGGCTGCAAAGTGCTCAAAACATTTTCAGATGTYCAGAGGTGGTCAGAGATCAGCTTTCCCTATCAGAAGTATCAAACACCCCCCTCCTTCTACCAAAACACAATCTTTTAATAAACATCTTAATAGGAAAAACATGCCTGCTGTTGGAGGGCAGAAATGCAAATGCCCTAYTTCAAGTTGGCATTTTAAAATGAAATAAAAATTTCCATTTTGGTTTGTTTTCAGTTTTCCCAGGAGGAACGCCATCATTTTCCCACTGGAATAGCAGCCTTCCTTTCAAATGATTTTTACTTTAGAAGAAAAATAATTTTTCTCTTGAGACAGTAGTGGAAGGGTCAGTCTCAGAGAAAACAAAACACTTTTGAGACTCTGGGAGAAAATGCCATYTTTGCCTCCGTGTTCCAATGCCCCTTTGCTGCCCAAGCCCTGTGTATGTCAAGAAAGATGTTTGTATTGGGGCAGGACTCRTGCTAACAGTGGCAGAACAAGCCATGAGTACCTGGCTTTTATTTTTCTAGGAACTTTAAAACCAAATGCAACCCAAATGAAGYCAGGGTGGGATTTCCCAGCTCTGGCTGCTGAGGGTGCAAACACTTTGAGGATATTTTGAGGTTTGCCAATTGTGCTGCCTTTCAGCAGGAGTCGATGGAGGTTTCAAGGTGACACAGAGAGCCCATTCCTGTGGCCTTTTTCTCTTTACAGACTTCAAGTGGATTAAGAGCTGCCCAGAAGTCACTGCACTTTACAAGCAGCACAGTTCTGGATGCAGAGATGCTGCTGGTGGCTTTGGGGGAGRGTGCTGCTTGTCACTGATACTGCAGGGAGCCTAAAAACTCCTCAGATCTYCTGTAACTGAATAAAATGTACTTCCAGCTACAAAATTAATTCATTCTTCTTTCTGTCTGAATGTCAGGAGCAGCATGCTGTAAGGTGGGCAAGCCCTAATGCATTTTTACATATCTTTATTTGAGAACCGCAGTATTTAAAACTTTCTGTTAATAAAAGAGGCCTCTTAATTAATAGAGCTTGTAATAGCCACAGTGGCGTACAGAGCAAAATTTGACAAGAGAAATTACTTCTGCAGAACCACTATAATGAACTTGTGTGCAGATCACAGCACTGATAGGCGTAATGTACTGCATCTGCTTTCAATTTGCAGCTTTGACCTTTCACCGAAAATGAATTTTAATAGGCAATTGACTTAAATAATTCGTATGTGTTCAAATCGATACCGGAACGCGATGGTTAAGTGTTTAAAATAATTGAGGTGTGTGAAAGGGGTTTTTAAAGGTTTGCAGGTTGCCATTAGAAGGCTGGTGTTTGTGGATAGTGGAGCTCAGGTCTGTGGCTGTGTGTGGCCATGGCTTCAGTAAAACTGAGTTTTTGTGGCTCCTGGAGCTGTCCCAGCCCCACAGAGCTCCGTCCTCCTGGCCCTGCATGAGCACCTGGGTGGTCTCAGTGAGCTCATCTTGTCCTTGTGCAAAGGAAAAAACACGTTTTGCAGAGAGTTTTTTTTTCTGCAATGGTCCACAAGAAGGTTGCCTTTGTTTCCCTGTTGACAATTTCATTTGTGGTGATGTTTGGGTAGGAGTAGGGGACATCTCATTGCACCCTGAGGTTTGTGTTGCTGGAGACCTCTTCTTGCTTCTGGAGCTAATGCAAAGAATTTAACCCTGCATGCTGAAAACAGGGGATGAAAAGTGAAGGACAGGAGAGCACACCGTGGTTTGAGGCCTCATTTTGCCAAGTTGTGGCTGCAAACCCACCCTARTGGCCAGGACACGGTGACAACACCCAACTCTGCCCTTCCTGCCACCCCCAGCCCATGGGATGAGGGATTTCTGCTCAGGACAATTGTGATCTGTGAGGCAAAGAAGAGTCCAGGGTTATTTTTCCAGTGTCGAAAAGCAGAGCAAGACTCTGATGCTTTTATTACACAAATGGACTTTTTTTTTTTTAGTGCAAGATGTGTGCTTTGCTGATGAATTGATCCCTAATGCTTTTATTCTTCTACTGCATAGAAAAGTTCTCCTTCATCCAGAAGGGAAAAAAACAAACCCAAAGCACCAAATGTTTTTATTTGTACCATCCCTTTCCTCTTTCTCCTGTGAAGGAAAAATTGTTTGGTCACAAAACTCACACATTTCTTCCCAGGGCAATCCAGGAACGTGGAGTAAAAGCTTTCAAGTAGGGAAGAGGAGCTTTTTTGGGGCATTGAATCCAAACCACCTGACAAATCATTAAGGGCTGTGGGTTTTTTTCCCCATCTCAGAGGSATGGGGTGGTCAGTTGGGGGTTTGCAGGATGAAGAGGAGGGTGGTTGTGAGAAATGGAGCTGCTGAGGAGCCTGAATGGTAAGTGGAGGTGCTCTCTGCTCTGTTTTTTCTTGTCCTTGGAAAAGCTGCTTTCCTTTAAGGCTCCATCTCTTGTTGAGGGGTGCTGAGGAGCAGCAGAGGGCTGTGTTTAGGCACAGCAGGTGAGAAAGCAAACCTCCTGAAATTTGGTGAGGCTCTCTGGTGTTTCAGGGCTGAGTTTGGACAGAGTGGGTTGTGCTAGTGCAAGCAGCTTTTGGGAGAGCTGCCTCACTGGATGCTGGGGGAGCCAAATGTTGACCTGAGGCTGAAATGAGCACCCTGGAGAGATTTTTCTGGTGTGAAGTGCAGTGCTGACCCTGTTGGTGGGTGGTAAATGTGTTCTGTGTCCTGGCACAATTTACTTTTTTTTATGCATTTATCTCAGAAGAGGAGGCTGGCTGTCAGAGCTGGTTCATGTCCTTGACTTAGGTTGGGGGAAGGGCTGTGGGCTCTGGCTTTTGCATTTATGACAAATTTTGCCTATTTGTGTTTTACACTGTAACACTATTTGTGTTTGCTTCTTTCTGGCAACAGAGAGGGGGAACATATGTGTGCATGTTTCATCTTATAAAAAACAGTAAACCCCAAAATCTGGGGGCTTTGCTGCTGCCTGAGGATTTGTGAAAATGCTCCCTGATAGCTCAAGGCAGAGAAGCAGCTTTGCAATGCCTTGYTCTGTCTGGTGAGGCTGTGCCTGGTGGGGACAGCCCAGGGAGGATCCCCTGGTGTTGCTGGGGACCCCAGGCTGTGAGGGGCACGATGCTGGTGTGTGCCAGGACAGCACAAACCCCTGTGAAGGATATGATGCTGATGAGTGCCAGGAAACCACAGAGAAACCCCACAGCTCCAGGGAAGAGCCCAGCATGGCTGATCCATGCCACGAGACATCTCGCACCCAGCACGCCAGGCTCAATCAAGTAGAGCTCTGCTGCGTATTCTGGAGCTAAATTTAAGAGTTTATTTGTAAGGAGTTGCCTCTTTTTTTAGCCCAGATCAGTTCCTCAGTCTGCTTTTGCTGTGCAGCTGCATGTGCAGCTGTATTTGGTGATGAAGGGAGTAGTGCAGGGATGGGATCAGCAGAGCTGYGCTCAATTCACGGCACTGAGCTCTCCTAGGGTTTGAAATGGGAGGGAAGGGTAAGAAATTTGGTCTCTGAGGCTGCTCTGATGCTGGTTGTGGGGATTTTCTGCTGTCCCTGTAGCTGGCACCAGTGGYTGCTCACCCCAAACTGGGCAGGGCTCTGTTCCCTCCTGGGAAACCATTCGGTGTGAGCTGACTCAGTGTGAAAAGCTTGGCTGGACACGCAAAAAGCTGGGGCTGAGCATCAGCTGAGTCCAAATGAGATTTCTCTCCTCTTTYATCTGCTCTTGATCTCAGAGCTGGACTCTCTCAAGTAGACTGAGGTGACAGCAACATCACTGTCTGTATTTTAGCAAATTCTTCTTACTCAGGAGACTCTTCCTCAAAAAGGATGGGCATGACTGTGAGATGTGTTTTGCACACACATTTTTTTTTTAAGAGTTGGAAATTCTGCAAAATAGAAAACGTTTTTAGCTCTATTTCCTCTCACCATAGAACAGCTGCCAGCTCAAATATTTTTGTGGTGCTTCTGTAAATAAGGTTCACAGGTACGACTGATACAGCAATCTATCACCGTGCCAAAGTGGCTGCTCCACTTCAATTTCATCCCTTTGCAGGAAAACCTTCTTTCAGGTATAAGGGAATAATCATAGATTGTTTTCCTTCTTTGGAAAGATAAAGAAACTAAATCTTCCCATCAAACTGAGTTTCTGGCTAATGAATGYGTGTGCAGCCCCTTCAGTGGAGCTGTGGCTCCCAGGAGTGACAAAGATGAGCAGCAGCAAACGGCAGATGGGACAGAAAAGGAGCAGGGGGAGGAATTTACCCTTTTCTCTTTGAGGAGCTGGACATCCTCAGCAGTGCATCTGTCATAACGCTGCCCAGATAATCTATGGTCTGCAGCCTGGAATCTGATAGGATTTGAGAGTGACAGTGTGGAAAATAGAAACTGTCTTGGCGCTGGGTGGGCTGGCAGGGAAAACTCTTCCTGGGGGTGGGATTGACAGCGTGGCAAAACCAATTACCCTGCACCCCTCATCTTACCAGGGYTGTGCCTACACAGACACCACTCCTGATTGTGGTGGTTCTGCTCATGCTCAGTTGGGCTCTTGCCATGTGCTGAGGGTCGCAGCTTTCAGGAATTTTGTGGTCCTGAGTGCTCTACGCAATTCACTCTTAAAAACYGCTTTTTGCAGCTCTGTGTTATGTACTCCAACAGTGCTAAAGCAATGCCTGGAGGAGCAGTGCCTTCTGGAAACATCACTTCACTCCCATATCTTCTGGAAAGTTCATTGCTGCCTTGACAAAATTCAGTTTTTATTTAAAATGATTAATGTCTGTGAATTTAATCAAGGCGTGTTCACACAGCGGCGGCTCTGCCATAATAGCTCGATTTTCAGCAGCTTGTGTCCTGATGCGTGAGGTGTGTTATATTATTTGACAGCAGTGACATTTATATTTGTAATTACTAAATGGTGACAATCCATTGGAAAGCCTGCCCCAYTTGAGGGAAGGAAATGGATGGAAGTGCAGGGCACTGAAAAACACAAAGTGTCACAATACATCAGTGCATCCCGAGATTAAAAAAAGCCATGGATGACATCCTCCTACTAACAAAAGCACATGTGTGTTCCCAAATAAATTGCTGAGTTTTAATTATTTCTTTTGTATTCGTGAAATATTCTCTTCCTGCTTGCTGCCTGGCACAGTTTCCTCTTCATTTCATAGCACAGGAGCATCTTGAAAAGCAGAAGGTGTCGTGCCCACGAGTCAGGGGCYTCTCGGGGTTTGATTTCAGAATGCTGAAATATTGGGCAAGTCAAGCTGGAGCAGAGAACCCAAATCTGATATAAATCTTGATAAATTGGTCAGGGAAAAATGTTTGGAGCTGCTGCTTGTGAAGTGCTGAGATGTAGGATAAACTTATCAGCTGGCAGACAATATTTTGGAGGTGGTTTTGGACTATTAACACTCTGCAGATGGGATCCCTCCCCCTGCAAGAGGGAACTCGGTATTTATCAAAGCACCTGAGAGTGGGTTAGCTGTGAGAGCAGATATCCTGGTCTGCAGCTAATTAAAGGATTTATCTCCTAGTTAAGATGAGATCAATGTCTGGATTTTGTAGGTGTAGGAAGAACAAGGAGCTCTAGATGGAATTTATAGCTTAGCTGATGTGACCTTGGGGTGCATGGTGCCCCTGGGCTGTGCTTGTCCGTGACACCCATCTCCTTTTCTTGTTTGCTTGGGCTGTTTAAACTGTTCCTGCACAGTCTGGGACTCTGTCCTGGCTACATGGGGGCGAAATGGAATCTGCTGGACCTGCAGAACRTGCAGATAACCTCCTGCAGAACTGTTCCTCTGGCAGATACAACACTTCCCCCTGTCCAGTCATCCCTCCAACACTGTCCAGCTGGGGGCTGAGCATTTCCAGCAGCTCTGAGATGTTAACCAACAACTGGCAAGGGTGGTACCCTGATGGGTGTACACCCATCTTCACCATATCTAAGATCTTAGCAGCTTTGGTTTAGTTTGGGCTTTTATTTTTCTTTGCAAAACTGCAGTTGCYGAAGAGGTCGAGCTGTAAATAACAACCTTGTGACTTCCTCAAGTTGGTGTCGCACCTGGAATTTTTCTGGTAGTCATAACAGATATTTCCTTTCCTTGTGTATTGGATTTATCCTTTGCAGGTGCTAATTTATACTGATTGCAGCTCRTCAGCCGTGCATCTTGTCTGCCACAGGGTTTCTTGTCTCTCTGGTTTTTTGAAGGAAATGTGYATTGATGGCTCTCAATGGCTCCCACAGTTCCAGGAGGTGCTGGTGGTGCCAAATCCTTGCAGGGTGCTGAGTCCCAGATACTCCCTGACCATGTTCATAGCTTTAGACTCAGGCAAATATTTCATTATATTAATCCAACAAMGGCAAAAGCAGCACAAGACTTGTGATAGTCTTTTTTTTTTTTTTCCAAAGTAAAAACACTATTAAAAATAAGTGACCTATCATCTCACCATGGGCTCTTCAGTAGGTGGCAAAAAGTGTCCTTCAAATAAGRCTGAAGTCCTCTTCCCCAAGTGGTTTTCTAGTTTTTTTTTAATCAAACTTTCCTTTTGGGAGTGATCTATAAACTCCATCAGTACTTATGTAAAAAGATGTTCATAATTCAAAATGAAGAAATGAAATATTTAGGCAAGATTAATCCTGAAAACATCACTGCTGTAGCTGCACAGTCATTCATCTTATGACATGGACATATTTGCTTGGCTTCAAACTTTTCCTTTAGAAAAAAAAAAAATCGAGCTCCACTGTAGCTTAAAATATTAAAGTGGGGAGAARGGACAAGTTATGGGAAGGAACAATACAGGAATAGAAGCTGATGGTGTTTAAAGTGAAGGTAAAATGCCATATGCCTGGCACAGGAGCAGGAATAATTAGAATTGCTGTGTTTTGAAGGTGGTCCCTGACCATATGTAGCTGCTCAGTGCAGCTCCACAGGTTGCTGTCCTTGCAGAGACAGCAGGACAGGGTGCTTGTGCTGCCTTTCTCACCCTGGG
>NW_026623290.1:2086121-2100736 GCF_030028575.1 Malurus melanocephalus
AAGTCCTGATGTCTCTTTTCGGTGGTCCTTCCATCCCTGGGCACTAAAGCCCTGTGTCATTTTGGGATGGGGGCTCTGCAGAGCTCCCACAGATCCATCCCCACCTCCTCCCGTGCATCTCGTGTGCCTGGCTCTGGATGGAATCCAATCTCCAGGGTCTTGAGGCTGGCAGGTTTTTTTGTTTATTTGTTCTACAGCATTTCCAGAACTAAAGCGTGATTGCTGTTGTGGCAACCTTGAACTTTTGCAGTTTCTCATCTTCCAGCTAAAAAGATTCAGTCTGGCARGAGTCTGGTGAGGCTCTGAGCTGCTTATGAATGCATAGCTTGTACCAATAAGGGAAATTAGCAATTCCTCAAAACCATGCAACAGTTTAGTCAGCTGTTCATTTTCTTGTTGGCTTTTTAAAGTTGAAACTGTCTTAAAAGGCACTGTGGGATTTCACGCTGCCCAGTTTGGGGGCACTGGTGCCCAGACTGAGCTCAGTGGGGTGGAGAGCTGGATGGGATCAGTGCTCCTTCAAGGGCAAGGTCCTGTCAAACCTGCTGGGAAATAGATAAGGAGTAGGAAGTTKTCACTGAGCAGCTTCATGTGGAATCAAAATCCACCCAGACCTCAGGCAGGTGGAGCCACATGGACCTTCCAGAATGTTCTGAGTCCCCATCCTGGGACAACCAACCCAAACAGGGCTTCAAATGAGTGCAGGGGCACAGGGCTAATGGGGAACAGTTGGCACATTGAGCTCAGGCAGCTGGACAGTAAATCCCGAGCCCAGAAGATGCRCAAAATATCTGTGACAGATCCCTGTGGATCTGGAGATGAAGTACAGCGTGTCTTGCAGGCTGTGCAAGTTGCAGCACTCTGCTCTGTGTCCTGGGGTCAGGTACAGAACCTGTCCTTTTATAAACAATTTGGGACTGCTCTGAGGAAGCTGCCCAAATCCTGAGAGTGCTTTAAACATCTTTCAGAGTGAGAGGATGGACCATGGCATTGGAAAAAAGGAAAGCTGTTCTCTTGATGAGCAGCAACCACAGAATCTCTGAATTATCCCCAACCCCAGCTGAGACCTCCCCATCCTTRCTTTGCCTAAATTTGTGCCCACTTTTGAGAGCAAAGCAGTTGTACAGGACATGGCAGCAAATGAGCTCTCAGGTGCTGTTCTTGTCTCTGATTTATCCTTCCAAAAGAGCATCCTGATGTCATTCCCACAGAGAAAGCAGCTCAAGCAGGTTTCTGTATTTACAGCTTGTGGTGCTCTGCAGCCTGACCCCTGCTCTGTGGCAAAACCCTTTCACCATGCAGGATGGTGCTGGAGTGGAGATAAATTAGAGGTCTGAGGGTTTTATTAGACTAAGTAAGAATGATAAAATTGCGCTGGCAACCCTGCAGTTGTATAATTTAACACAAGATTCAATTAGTTTTATCCTGCCCCTAAATTTTTAATTTTTCAGTATATTAAACTTGCTTCCCCCATCTCTCTCCTGAAAAATGTGCAAGTGCTTCGTGGAAATATTCAGTGATGAGGAGAATGAAAAATATGAACAGCTTAGGAGATGCTGCTGGGGCTGTTGGGTCAGGAAAAAAGGGGAGCAGCTGAAAGTTTAACTGAGAGTTTTGGCTCCAGGAAGGATCCCAGTCCTGTTCTGGGAATCTGCAAGCAGGTGGGATCCTTTAATAAGGGATATTTACGTATTTCTCCCTCTCCTATGGGAAAACTTTTCCAGCTATGTCCTCATCTAACACTTAGACACTTAACTAGCCAGTGGATTTGTGCTGGAAATCAAATGTAAAAATTCCTCTTGTGCCCAAATTGCTTTTTGTGTTGCCCATTGTTGGTGGGGTCAGGGGTCACTCCAGCTCTCAGTGTAAAAATAGGCAGGGTCTGATGCTGGTAATCTCCCTGATCTATTCAAAGGCTGCAATTGTACCACTAGACTGCCATTTGCAGACTGAAACGAGTTATTTTTAATCTTCTTTTGTGAGATTAACTMAACACTCGTGGTTCTTTGTACCTGTTACAGTCAGAATGAGATCTTTCCTAAATTGGAATGCCTGGGCCTGAGCAATGACAMTGATCTTCAGCTTCTCCTGAGCAGACCTTCTGTAATAATTGCAGAAACTCATTAGCCTCTCTTGTGGCCCAGTCACATCATCAGCTTGTTCTGTCAACAAATACACAAAAGTTGTCAACTTCCCAGGGCATTTATTGCACTCAAATAGAAACTATTTTTTCCTGTGGATTTTTAAAATTTTTTTCCCCCCCCAGTCTTGTTCCAACATTTTCTCTGAAATGAATATCTTGAAGGATTCAAAAGTCCTGGGAATGTGGCAYTTAAGGATAGTGTTTTAGTGGTGAATGTGGTGGTGCTGTGTTAGTGATTGGACTCCAAAACCTTCGAGTTTTTTCCTCACCTTAGTGGATTCTGTGATTTTAAAGTGGATCAGGGTTTTATCTCTGACTGCTCAGGGACTGTGGTGGTGACTTTTTGAGAAGAGAAATCAAGTGTTTGTCTCTCCTCTCGGGAGGGCTTTAGAGCCCATTGTTGTCCCCTCAGGGGGCACTGCTCAGGTTTTCAGGCTCCAGGCTGCCCTGCTGCTCTTCAAGCTGCCCCAATTTTGAGCCATTTAAATCATAACTGGTAATTTTCCCACAGAGTCCAATGCAAAGCAAGCACAGCCATTCTTAGGCAGTGGGGACTGAGCAAAGCTCAAGGTCAGGTGGCCTCAAGTACCCAAAATTGGCCACTTGTAGCAAGGTACAGCTGATTTTTTTTCTTCTTCTCGCACTGAAGTGACACACAAAGCATTGTCTCCAATCATCAGGTCAATTCCTGTGAAAGAAAGTCTGATCAAACCCTTAATTTATCTTCAATTGATTAGATAGTACTGACATGTCGAGAAGACACTTATAAAGACTACTTCAACCTTAATAAATTCCTGAGAAAAAGAGGACAGTTCTTAATTTTCCAGTTGGCTACATAGAATTTGTTAAAGCCACATTCTGTGAAAATTGGCTCACCCTAGAGAGCTCCAGGTCTATCACATCGTGCCTTAACAAAGGGCCTCAGCAAAAAGCAGATGAGTATCAAAGACTGAAATGGCWGAGTGTGGTGGGTGGTTTAAAATTACATATTAAAGGAATTGTTATTGCCCTTGTGAGTGGTACAGCTCTTTTAGAGCTTTTGGTGCTCTCAGAATGGAGACCTTGGCACCAGGAGGAGGAAAAACAAATTGATACAGCCGGGACTGGTGATTTTTGAATCTGGAAATTAATTTAACTCAGGTTAACCTAGTCCTTCTGTTTTTCCTCTTGGAATCTAGTGCCCCAAAAATGCAACGGGGGCTGTGCAAAGGGCCTGGTCCTCCTCAGGGCTGTGCTCATACTGTCCAAGGAGTCAATCCCAGTGAGACAGAGGRGGTTTAGCTGAAGTGGTGGGTGCTCATTTACAAATGAGACCCTCTGGGCTGACATCAGTGAATGGTCTCGTTCTCTAATGGAGCAGTTATCAGCAGTGGCAATGTGTGTGTTCCTCATGGGTTTGTTTTGTGGATGTCTTGCTCCCTTACTGAGGGAGCTGGGGTTGTGTAGCTGGAGAAAAGRGGACTCAGAGGTGACTTTATTGYTCTCTACAACCTCCTAAAAAGGGCTGTGGGCAGGTGGGGTYGGGCTCTTTCTCYAGGYAGAGCTGGCAGAATGAGAGGATACAGCCTTGAGCTGCRCCWGGGGAAAYAGAGGTTGGATATCAGGAAAAAGTTTATTACAGAAACAGTGATAAAGCACTGGAATGGGCTGTSACCCATGGAGTCACCATCCCTGGMTGAGTTTAAACAAAGATTGGATGTGGTGCTGGGTGCTGTGGTTTAGTTGAGGTGYTGGCCATGGGTTGGACTGGAAGATCTTGAAGGTCTCTTCCAAGCCTGGTGGTTCTGTGATTCTGTAAATCTGCTTTATTTTGCTCTTGGCTAAGCTGATCCTCACAGAGGGGGCTGTTGCATRGCAGGGGTGTTGTGGAAGGAGAGTTTCTCGTGTCTGGGGACGATCCACCCACCTCCAGTGCTGCTCTGGATTCCAGCTCTGTGCAGGGCTGTGCTATTTGGAGAGAAATACTTTCAATATTTGGKAAAGATATCTCCAGTATTGGGTAGGGCTTTCTTTTCTGTTGGAATAGAGTTACTGAATGTATGCACAGAGATGTTTCCAATAGGATTATTTTATAAAGCAGAAAATAAAAAGAAAAARCACTCTCCAGCCTGAGAAACAAGCTGGTTTTTTTCCCTTGAGTTCTTACTGAATATAGAAATGTAAAATTTCTTTTTCTTTAGGAATAACTTTAAGTTTTCTCTTGCAAGGCCAAGTCTGGTCTTTGTGCCATTTTTTCCCTGGTTTCAAGGAGCACTGGGTCCTAATTTGTGACCAYAAACTTTGTACTACGTGAGTTAGAAGAATTAGTTAAAATCTTAATGGGTTATTTCTGGCTGAGGTCTATGGACTTCAGATACTGTAGCTGCAGAATGGAGCATCTTTTAATCAGTTGCAGTTGATTTTTTCTCCTCTTTAGGACTTGAGAGTATGGGAAATCAGTAAAGAAGAAATTAAAAAAAAAAAAAAAGAAAAGCCTTATTCATTCTAGTTTCTGTTTACTTAACTAAGTTCCCCACAAATCATCTATTAAAAGAGAACCAGCTAATAAAAAAAAAAGCAAAGCCTTATTTTTGAGGGCAGATACTCTGATTAATTTTATTTTCTATTTTTTTTTCTTCTTTGTGATCAGTGTTGTTCTTGGTGAGAGCAGGTGAAGGAAGGCTGTTTGTGAAGAATGGGGTGGATGTGCACTGGAGTGGATTAGGGAACTGAATCTGTGGTTTATTTWTCAATTCCCTTGTGATGGCTTAAAGAATCCAAGTGGAAAACTTCAGGCAAACCAAGCTCCCCTTGATCTAGTGGTTTAAAATCAGTGATGGGGAGGGCAGGCAAACACTTAAAGAAATCACTGCCTTGATGTGGACTGTGGCACTTCTGCATGTGGGCAAAAATGATGTGAGATGAGCTCTGATCCCRGATTTTCATCCTTCCCCACCTTGAGCATCACATTCTCAAGGACGAGTTGGAAGCACTGGAGCATTTTGCCTATACTGCAAGTAATGAAAACTTCAGTTCAAATCACTGCATAACTCCAGGACAATTGGAATTTTTTTTCATTTAGAGCAAGTAAATTTCTAGCTCTTGCAGAGAGAAACCTTGAGCTAAGTATAGCCTGAAGCGTTTAAACAGACAGCAGATGAAAATAATGCAACGGTTGCAGCTTTTTTTAATAATGACTCTTAGGGTTTAATTCATGACTTTAAAGCTCTTGGGGTTGGATGTCTGAGGACTCCTGAGGTCTGAGGAACAGCAAGAGGCTGTCCATGGATTGATGAGATGAGGTGAGAGATGAAGGGAACCAGCTGTGCTCGGTGATGGTGGCAGATCCATCGCATTGTCCAAGAGGTGCTGTCTGCAGGTACCTGGGATGCTTTCACCTGGAAAATGTGAGCCTGAACGCTTCAAAAGGGGGTYCTGACCTGATGGATGCAGTCTTCAATTCTCATTTGAGTCAGACTTCATCTCCAGCGTGTGCACATCCTGATTTCCAGCCCCTTCGCTGTGCCCCTGCTCCCATCGTGGCCGTTTGTCCAAATGGAAATTCGTGTTCTTGGTTTGTGCCCTTGGACCTGCACATCAGAGCCATCACCTGGRGGCTCACACAGCTTCTGCATATCAAAGGGCTTTGCTGGAGGTGCACAAAAGTAAAATCTTTGAGCTTAGGTGATGAATGGTGGGGTTTGTGGCTGCAAATCCCTGCGTTTTGCTCTCCACCAAAGCAGCAAGGCAATGTATCCTGGCTGTCAGGGCAGTAATTTGGGCAGGGCTGCCACTGCTGGAGTGGAAATCTGCTCCTTTGTAGCAAACACTGCATGAGATTCTGCCTCCCTCCTCATCTGAATGGAGGGGAAAAAACCCAACCCACTCTGTTTAGCAGGCAAGTCAGCTCTCCTGCAGTCTGATAAATACTCCAGGCTGATAGCCTGGCTTCCCCACAGCAGTGCTCGTAGCCATTTGCCAGCTGCTTGCTCTGACCTGCAGTCACGGTGTCTGGCACCACTCTGCTGTTTTGCAGAGGTGGCACTGTGAGATTTAGCCACAGTCAAGTAATCTGCACCATTGCCTGGAGATCTATTGGGCAAACGGAGCGAGGCAAGAGCCAGAGCTGGAAATTTCCTTATGTTCCCAGTGTGAACTGCAAGAGGTTTGAAAAACAAGGGAAAAAAAAAAAAAAGGACTTTCAAGTCATAGAAAACCACACTCATAAACCAGGCTCCCTACGAGCATCTACTTGGCCTAATGTTGATCTGATTTAAATTAAAATACAGGAGGGAATTTTAAATTAAAATACAGAGCTCTTGAATGGGCTTTTACGTGCTTTGTGTGTAGGAGCAGGACAATTGTGTGTTCCTCTGGCTAAACCAAATTTCAGATTGTTTTCCCAGGTGAGATTTGTTTGGTTAACAGGAACTCAAGGACGTGGGTGAGTCTTGTGCAGCTCCCTGGCTGTTCTTGGCAGTCCTGGTCCCACATAGAAAGGAAAATTGGCAGCTGTGCAGCAAATGTGTGGGTTTGGACCTCTGAGAGGTAACACCTTTGTCCCAACAAAACTTCTGACTGGGTAAAGACCTGTCAGAAAAAAAAAAGTTTGAGCTGTGCTGAGTGTGCAGATTTTTTTTATCACATCCCATAAATATTCTGCAGCAAATAGCAGTGGTTATAAAACAAAAATGTATATGATTTCGTTATCAGCAAAACACTCGCACTGTCACTTGAATTCTCAATCAGAAACTCCGCCAAACCAGCAATTTTTTTTCATTGTTTCAGCCGAGAAAGTTTCTTGGAAACAAAATCGCACTCCAGAATTAATAAACGCTGATCTGAAAGTTCCCTTTTGAAGGGGATGGTTGGCTGGGCAGGAATTCAAGTTCTCTGSTTTGAAAGAGGCAGCGTGTTCTGTTCTGCAGCGCTGGGAGGTGGCACCTGTGGCACCCAGGGTGGCTCCCTGGCACAGCAGCKGCCACCAGAACGTTCAGCATCTCCTGTTCTTTGCCATCAGCTTTGACCCAGACTAGCAAAATGGATTTTTCTCTGCCTTCTTGTGATGTTTGCTCTCTTTAGGTGGTGGTTGGCACTGAGAAGTCTCTGTGTGAGGCAGCACAAACTCAACACGTGTTGCTGCTGCAATCCTGCTGGGTTTGGGTTGGGTTTCTTCCCAGCTGTGGAGAGTGAAGAAGGTACCAGAAACTGTCCTAGGGTAGCTGAGTATTTGTATTCCTATTATCTGCTTATGTTAGAGGAAACAGAAAAGAAAAAAAACTATTTATTTAACAAAACAACAACAGAATAATGTGCCCACAAAGAAGAGAGGAAAGAAAAATTATAAAACAACAACAACAACAACAACAAAAAAAAACCCTGTGGGATCAGCTTTCGATTTTAAAAAGTCTTTGGATTCTTTTTGGAGCTCAGAGCCTCTCTGAATGTTTTCTTCCTGCCCCTCTGGGCTCCTTGGCCTGTCCCCATGAACAAATCAGGTGAGGATGGCCCATCACAAAATCTGGGCCTCTCTTGTGCTGTGAGCTTGGGGTAAAAAAAAAAAACCATTTTCTGAGTGTGGAGCTGGTGGCACAAGGATTTCACAAGAAGCCAGAGCTGCCCCATGAAGAGAGGCATCTCCCAGCTGCTGCAGAGATTTGGGACCACAAAGTGCCTGCTCTGAGTGCCTTGGCTGTTCAAGAAGTCTTCTCTAGTATAAGCATTGATCTGAAGAAAATGCTAGATTGCATCTCCCACCAGCAGATTTTAATTTGAGGACACACTATTTCAGCAATCAGATTTTTTTTGTATATRAACAAAACATTAATTCCAGTGAAACTTACTGAATAAGCGTTAAATATTTTGAGTTTGTTAAGTGTGATATAGGTTGTTTTCAAGAAAGCCTTAATTTAAAAAAGAACTGGAGATTTTTAACTGCTTATCTTCCAGTCTTGGCCAATCATGCTCTGTAGCCAGAATTAAAAAGCATTAGATAAAGTATCTTTCCACTGGAACAGAATGAACATGCAGAAAAGGAAGAGCCTTGGAATATCTCCATGCCTTGAATTTCAAATAGGCTGCTTATCTGATAAAGCTGGAGATACTCATCCAAATTCTCTGAAGTCAGGAGGGCTGGGGTGGGTTGTGAGAAGAACCCTGGCCTCACTCGTGTGAAGCCTTTGCCTGAGYATGAAATGAGTGTTTGATCAAGGGGGAATTTTGTCATCCTGTCTGCACAGGAGCTCTCTGTCAGCGCTGYCCAGACCCTGTGCCAGCCTGCCAGCTAAAGGAGGAGGCACTTTCTGCTCTTGGACCAAACCTGGGGAGTGGTTTGGACTCAAGGACATGCAGTAATACCCTCTTCCAACTCATTGCCAACACTTTTGGAAAGATTTCCRAATGCACTTCTCCAATCCCTAAAACCCTGTCTGAAAGCTCTTTGCCCGCTTCAAACTGCTGTGAAGCATTTTAAGGACAAAAATCTTTTCCTTTCAAATACTACAGGGGTTTAAATCCTCCTCCCACTCATTCCTTGGGCTGCRAAGCAATTATCAGCCCTTGCTAATTTTTATCAGCATTATTAAATGCTTGTAGTCTTAAGCAGATCTTACATTCACCTGATTAGTGAATATTCAGTATTTAAATCCTCTCACAGTGTTGAACTCTTGATCCTGTTGTACTCTTTCAATGTGTCTGTGTTTGATGGCAGATTTGCCATCACCAGGGGTGATGTGCTGCTGTTTCTGGAGCATTTTCAGCTGAGTTATTTTATAGTGCYAAGGAGGCCCAGCCCTCCTGGGTGTTGTCACAGCTTTTTTGAGGACTGAACCTGGCTTTCCAGTGCTCAGGATGATGCACAAGTGGCCCCTCTGTTGGGAAGTGTGTCTGGCTCCTGCCCTCCAAACTGTTTCTCCTGCAAGAGTTTTGCCAGGCTTCTCATCAGCATGGTGAGCTGAGTCAGAAAAATGTAATTCACCATATATTAGGAAGAATAAGCAATTAYCCCTTGTCAATTATGCCTTCAATCAGTGCATATAAACAGCTGGTGGTGCAGAACAGTCTTCACTTAAAATCAGAGAACCTTTTAGGAGCGTTGGCTCATTTCCATATATTTACCAAATTTTCTTGCTATAAAAATATCATGTCTTTAAAAAAAAAAAAAAAGAGAAAGGATCTGTGATTTAATCCTCTTGGTCTCTGGGGCAAATGATGTATTTTTAGGTGTGACTAATTAGCAAACGTGCTGCTCTGAGAAGAGCTCTGTCACTTGAAACGTTACTGTGGTTCTGCAGCTTTGCCTGGCTCAGATGGACAAGGCTCCTGGCCCACAAGTGTCAAACACTTGCCCAGCAGCTTTTTTTGGGAGCCTGGTGCATGGGAACTCTGCAGGGAGATCAGGGGAGCAGCACTGGTGCTGTGTTCGGGGTGATGCTCCTCGGTGAGCGCCACTAATGAGCCATTATCAAACGAGGCATAGCGTGCACGGCAGCTCATTCTGACTTTAATTTCATTTAATAGTTCATAGCGCTGAATTTCAATATTTAACAAGCTTAAACAGAACGAACAACTTGTGTGCTTTTTATGTTAATTGGCAATATTTTGCTGCTGACTGCTCCCGTGCTCTCAGCCCTCCTAACTCTTTCCCTTGACCTTAATTGATGCTCTCCAGGCTCTCTGCTCTGACACAACTGAAATGGTTTATTTCTTTCTCCTGGTTGTTATTGCCCTTAAATAGAGAATATTCACCAAATAGTGAGGGAATGACAGCTGAGTCAGTGGTGATGCCTCCTGAGATGGCTGCACAGTCTGGGGTGGTTCATGGTCAGCCCAGAACCTGCAAAATCTTTAGGGAGAATGTTTGCACTTCCCCTTGAATGGAAATGCATAATTTTAATTGCAGGCAACCAGTATTTCCAAACATAAATGCTTTGAACCACCTGAGGCCGAGTGCAGTTTGCAATTTCAGGCAGAAAGAGGAAAACTGCAGATCTTTTCCATGACTGATACGCTCCATCTACCACAAGAAGTTGGATTCATTTTGCTTTGCTAAATTGTTGCTGTTTTAGGCCAAAATGGACTTTACCAAGGAGTGGAACAAATGATTCCGTTTTGTGTGAGTGTGCAATGGATGGCTTGGGACATGACTGAACTTTTGGGAAGAGGCAAAAAAAATAGCCAACAGCTCTTGGAGATGGTTTTGTGGAGAAAAGGCCCTCAACCCCAGCTCGCAGTGTGGGATTCATTTTTCTCTGCCACCAAAGCCTAAGCAAGGATTGTTTTTCTCCTCTTGAGGGGTGATTGATAAAACAGCAGCAAAAACCCTGCTGAGCACTGACTTCTGTCTGATTAAATTTGAGTCAGAGCCCTTCCTTCTGTCCACGGCCTCTCTGCTTATCACTTGTAAAGTAACAGAGYACGGTGATTTGTCCAGCTGGGGTTCCTCTGAATAGAGTACATCACATTAGAGGGTCTAACAGTGCTGGGAGCACTCCTACAGAACTCATCTGTATGCTCATGGAGTGCCCCTTCCCTCACCTTTCTCCAGGGTACCCATAAAAGCACGGAAACACAGTCTGTGCTCATCATTAAACCAGAGTAGTAAGTGTTACTCCTTCTCGTGGGATTGTGAAAGTAGGGGCTGTGTAAACTCATTTGCACCAGCCAGAGGTTAGAGGGCGGTATCTAAAYTTCATCTTATCACTGTTTTATCACTGGAGTTAATAGATGGTGATAGGTGCAGGCAGCAGRATGATTGATTGGCTCAGGTTAATTTGTGTGCTGACTGGGAGATGTGGTGGGGAAGGGAGACATCCATCACAGGAATGTGTTCTATATATATATATATCTGTATTTATATGTGCTTGGGATCAACTTCTGCTGCTCAGCTTCTCAGGAGGAGCAGAAATTTGAAGCTGTGTCAAACAAAACCAGAATTATTTGTGTCTCTGTCARTGTTTCTCCTTGTCTTGGCTGGATCAGCCTGTTGTGAGTTTGGGAGTTACACGTGTTGGGGTGTGCAGGGRCTGTTCCTGGAGGGTTCCCTGGGGTGGGACACGTCTCATCCAGGCTGTGCAGAGCTGCTCTGTGCTGTTTGTGATGCAGGGACTCACAGGGTCCCCCTGACCTTCACTCTGCATCAGCAGCAGCAGGGATCTCTCTCCAGCAGCCCCAGCCTGGCTTCCCCTCTCCTGCCACAGAAACACCAGGAGTGCAGGAGCATTGACTGCTCTGGCTGCAGAATGAGCTCCCATCAGTCCCATCTGCAGAACAGAGGCAGCAAATCCCCAAAGTGCTGTCAGTGATGCTGACACCGAGCCCTGTGTGGGCATTTTGGCTGTGACCTTCATATGGGGACGGTGGACAAACCCTCATAATCCTCAGAGCTGTGATGGCACCCTGGCAGCAGGGAGGTGCTGGTGGCATCTCTTCCTTCTGCCCTTCCCTCCARGRGTTCCCAGCTCATGGACAGAAGTGCTCAGAGCCACAAACTGAGCAGCAGAGAGTGGTTCACTGCTCCTCCTGGGCTGTGAGTGYTGCAGRAGTGGYTRATGCCATCATTCTCCATCCTGGRGTGCTGATGGAGGCTTGGCAGGGCTGCTCSTCTCCTTGGGRCATCTCTGCAGCTCTGCTCACAGTGGGCTCAGCAACTCCTGGGTGGGAGAGCACAGATCGTGCCAGCCAAAGCTGTTTGTTCTCCGTGGGAAGCTGTGCTAGCAGAAATCGGGATTTACAAGGCCTTGCTGCACAATTATTTAGGAGTGGATTGGTCTCTCCCCTTTCCTCCCTCTGCTCTGGGTTGGTGCAGTCCCTGCTCTGCTCRACTCCAGCCAGATGACCACTGCCAGCTGTAATAACTGTGAGCAATAACATGAAYTGCTGCAGTTTAGCCATTGTTAACTATGTTCTTTATTGAATTTTGCTATAGCTGTGCAATTAAGCTCACCTTAGTATGTTCCAGCTAATGTTTTTATTAAGAAATCCACTGAACCAAAACAAACATAYCCGCACCATCTGACAGACTTGTTTTCCACCAAAGTTAATTAAAGAGGAGGATTCCTCCTGACTTGAATATTTTCTTGCCTTGCACACCTTAAAACCAGCTAATTTTGAACTAATTGGATTGTTAACCATTCTCAACAGAGAGCCATTCTGACTGCAGGGGTTTCCCAAATTCCCGGGGATGTGGTGGCACCACGCAGGTTAAGCAGGGAATATTTTGGTGTGTGGATTTTGACCAGGAAAGGCTGCTTCTCTGAAGCCACGAGCTGTCTGAAGAAACCCCTGAGGGATTTTGGCTTGGGTGAACTCACTTCTAACCTGGAAGACATTGGCTTCCTCTCAACTGTTTTGTCTTCATCTTGGGGGAATTTTGCAGCCTCTGCAGGACTGTTCAATTTGCTGGGTTTTGATGGCAATGTCTCTTTTCAGGTGGATGTTATTGCAAGTGCTGTGGGAACTGTTGTGTCAAGGTGGAGCCAGGTCAGCAAATCCTGCAAATTYTTTAGATGCCCCTGTGTCTAGAGAAGGTTTGCAATATCTGTATTAAGGTAAAAAGASACAGTGAGGAAGGCTTCCAGACAAGTATGTTCCTTCCTATTTTGTTTTTTATTGGTTTTTTTTTTACTTTTTCTAACTATATCACTGCTCCAATAAAATAGAAAGCTTCCAGGAAGAAGCACTGTCTCTCTCTTACCCTTATAGACCAGAGAATATTGATTTCCTCAAATTTTCCAAGGGGAAGATGTGCCCAAAAAGGTGATGAGTGGAGGCAGGGTTGAACACCAGCACCTGAGCTGCACTGGCTTCCCCAGTGCTGTGCCCTGAGGGGTTCAACCAAAAGAAAGAGAGGGAAAAACACGGTAAAGCAGGGTTTTTGGTGCTGCCTTTGTGCCCTGCTGCACAGAACTGTGCAGGTCCAGCTGGGCACTGGAGAGGGCATCTCTGGCTCCAGGGCAGAACAAACCCCTTCTCTCTTCGAGGGCTTCTTCGGTGAAAGTTCTTGCAGGTTTTCAGTGGTCGTATTTTCAGGTATTCCTTCATATGTTCTGGCAGAAATTAAAAAAAAAAACAAAACAAAACAATTGCTAAGTAGTGCCTTTTCTCAAAGCTGTAATTTCAGTTAAATATCAACCCTCATGACAAAATGCTCRTATTTCCCCAAAAGCTAATAGCAGTAAGAGAATAAATAAGAGGAATAATGAGAGTTACAAACTGTATCAGTTTTCTTGTGTCTGTTTAAAACCTCATRTATTAATGTTTTGCATGTAAAACTTCATTCATCTGACCATTTCCATGGACAGCCAGTCTTTCCCAGAGAGATTCTGAGACACTGACTCCAAAGTTTGCAGGAAAACTTTTTCTAAASACCACTGAAGAGACTCTGTCAGCTCTGTCATTCTGTTGAGCTTAACACTGCAATCTCTTTAAAAGCCATCATTACTTCTGCCACCTGTTAAGGGAGTGATTTTTTTTAATCGTGAGAAAGCTGTTTACTGATATTTGAATGTCATCTAAGATTAAAAACTTTATTCAATTACCTTCTGAATGGTACCTCAGTATGATCTGATGATAGACAAGTAGTAATGGGAATTGATTTGATTTTGYCTGAGGAATTCATCACAGGAGGTGAAAAACCAAAATATTCTTCAGCAGTAAATTAATATTCTTCTCTCTCATAAAAGATCAAATGCTTGTGATATTCATATGTTTTAAGCTTGTTGAGATTCAGATTGTGGATGGTCTTGTGAAGTTTTCTATTGCCCTTTGTGAGGAGTAGCTGTTTATTCATTATTTCTGTAATGAACAGTGAGCTCGGGCTCATCAACACTGATTTCCATTTCAGTGTCTGAAACTCTGGTTTCAGAGAGGGCAGAGCCATAAGCAGCTGCATGGCTAAATCTCTTTAAAAAACCAGCTAAACCTTGAATTACATCAGGACTGGACTTTCTTCTGTCTCCCTGTGCAAAGCCAAATTYGGATTTTACATGCTGTTGCTCTCTGCAGATGCTTTCCAGGCTGGTTCAGCACCTTCCCACCCTGTTCCCAGTGTCTCCCCCACTTTCTTCACCGTACCCAAAAGCTGAAAGATGCAATTAATTTAATTGCACAGTGCAATTAAAACAAATTATCTTCAGCATCCTGGAGTGAGTGATGCCCTGGAAAGCCTGGCTTGGCTGCACTGCTCACTTCTTGTCTGTGTTGGTCCTGCAGTGCTCTGTGGAGATACTAAATCCCAAAACCACCAGTTTGGAGAGGGTAGAAGACCCTGCTAAGGCTTCTTGGTGCAGGATTCATCTCCTCTKTAACCTTTCTGATTGTTTGTGTGCTGCTGGTTGTTCCTGCAAACCTGAGACCAGGATGCTTTCGATTAAGACATGCTGGGATGGAGACAGAATGTGCCTGCCTGATGTTTCCAAAATAGGAAGCCTTCCCAGCACTGCCACATTATGGCTTGGAGATGGGAAAATTATGCACTGGCTTCTCAGGAATTTTC
>NW_026623290.1:2100854-2120627 GCF_030028575.1 Malurus melanocephalus
GTTTGTGCAATGCAATGCAGTTTAATTTGAATTTTACAGCAGTTTAGCAGCGCTTGCTGTGTGCAGCCTTTCCGGGGTTTATTTCTTTAATAGCTGTACAGACATTTTCCTGCTGATGAAGTATCTGCCACTTTGCCCATATAGGGGAAACTCTGCTTGCAGCCTTGGAGCTGAAGAGTCACTGTGCCTGGGGAGAAATCAGGGTGGGAATGTGCTCCTGCAAGGTGCCTTTGGAGARAGGTCTCCCAAAGGGCAAGCTGAGGTCCAGAACAGCATCATTCCTGTTTGGAATTGGATTTTCCCAGCGTGGCTCAGGGAAATTGTGCTTTGGGTTTTCCACAGCGGGTTGGGTGTGATTGGTGCTGGGATTGTACTGATCAACAGCCATCAACAAACACTGAATTTCCCTGTCTGGTGRCAGAATGATCCTAATCCTTTCCTTTGCCAATAGTTGTATTTTTCCACACCACAGCTCAGTGCTGCTGGTCCTTATGGGGCAGGGGATTTGGCAWGTGCCTGATGCCCATCTTTGGGGCCTCAGGAGTACCCATAAAATAAAAGTGGAGAATCTGGGCCTCCTCTTTGCCAGCATGAAGTGAACTTTACACCATATCATTGGCAATGATGTGAGTCAGTTTGCAGAGGAGAGAGGATGGACTGAAATTGTGTCAAGAAAAAKCTTTGCTGCAGCTGCAGAGAGGAACTGCAGGCTTGGGGAGCATCAGAAGCTGAATGGTTCAGGACATAAAACTTCCACAAAACTTCCCTCTAACTAAGGACTTGTACACCACTGCCCTTGTCTACTTCAAAGGACAATAAATTGTTAAATTCCCTAAAAAAAAAAGCTCATCTTGCAGGTAGGTTTATTAAGCACCTAAGATGTGAGAATTGAATTTCACCAACTATAGAAACTCAGACTAACCTTAAAAAATGAARCTGCTGCTAAGATAAAAGATGGGAGGGCAAGAACAGAGCATGTGTCTCTTCTGGTCACCTCCTTGGGGAGTTTCTCACTGCCAATAATTTTTGTACCTTTTTTTTTCTATTTCCAACCAGCACTTTCCCATGCAGTTTTATTTCCAGGTTTCTTACAGATGTCCAAATAGATTAGACCTACCACATTTTTCCCGTTGCAAACTGGTTATCTTTTTAAAGGAAGATATTGGATTCAGTCTGGCATGAACTTCTCTTTGTACACCCATGCTACATTTTATACTGCTTTCCATTAACCACCGTATCTTTTAATTATTGTTCCCTTCATAACTTGTTCAGGAAATCTTGCAGTCGGATTAATGGGCTTCTCTTAAACATAGTTTTATATTTGCTGTTTCCTAGCACACGCTGCCATTTATGCCTTGATAGATTTATTTTTTTTAATTATCATTATCCTCAGGATTTACCCAGTCCCCAGAAGTTGAGTGCGTTAAGCTCTGCCTCTTACTGTCACTTCAGATGGGAGCCATTTCCATTTCCATTAACTCATTCATATTAGTCATCCTATTTGTGTCCCAGCCCTCAAAATCCACCTTTTGGAGTGCAATTTGAAGTTAAATTTTCACTTAGGTTTGGGATTGTACCATGTTGTGTTTATTTTCTGTTCTATTCCTGTCACTCCAGAGTTACCAGTGGTAATGCTGCATTGGAGAGGTCTGTGAATGAGGAGCAGGAGAGGTCTGTGAATGAGGAGCAGGAGAGGTCTGTGAATGAGGAGCAGGAGAGGTCTGTGAATGAGGAGCAGGGCATGCAGTGACTCTGGTGCAGCCCTCCTGTCCTCAGGGATTTGTTCTGAATGTGCCAAGAGCAGCCCTTTGCCTTTTTGCCACCTGTTTTATGTGTGAACAGCATCTCTGATTTGTTGGGGCAGCACTGGGTCCTGCCAAAGCCACCTGGACCCTGCAGGCTCCTGCTCTTTGGGGTTGTGCTGTCAYACACATCCCTCAGTGATTTCTCAGCTGCCACATTCAATTCCATACTCAATTACCTCAATGGGCTCAGGAATTGTTAAATTGTTAAAATTGTTAAATCCATCACCTTGAACATGCTGTTTGCAGCGTCCCTGGTGTGTTTCTTCCCTTCCCTGAGCAGCTGATTTGTGTGGGGAAAAGCAGCACTCTGGGAATCCTCTCAGGATTCCCCTTGTTTGAGATGCAGGAAGTTCCCAGGTCTGCTGTGACATTGGTGTCACTTCACATCTTGCGTTTATTTTCTTTCTCCAGCTTTATTGTCCATGCAGGGCACTTTGAACCTTTCAAGCAGTGCTCTTCTCCCATTTCCACTGCCAAAGGAGTAAGGGACAAGGTGTAGTAAAATACATCCTTTTGATGAGCAGTTCTCCACTCACAGTGTGTTTTCATACCCCTTCCCACAAGGTTTGAATGGTTTGAATGCAGAAGGCAGATGGGAGCAATAATTTCAGAAAAGGATGGAATTGACCCCAAGGGAGGCTGTAAATGGGGTGTGCTCAGGGAAAGGGGTTTTATCTGAGCTGGGGCAGAGGGAGGAGTGACTGAGTGGGGGAAAGGAGGGRGGAAAAGAGTCTTCCAGCCAGGATTTTGTGTAGCTTGCTGTCACAGGGGGTAAAGAAGAGGTGTAGAAAAACCCAGCACCCACTGAAAGCAGGACATCTTTTCTAGACCAGACTTTCCCAGTCCCCGTGCTTGGCCAGAAAAYAAGTTTTTATTAAAAGAGGTTCTGGCACTGTGCCTCAGAGCAGAGTGAGAAATGCCTTGAGGTTTCACCAGGCAGAAGAGGAGGAAGAAAAAAGCCATTCTTCCTAATTTGATATTCAGTGCAGCTTGTCCCATGTTTCTTAACACTGCCTTAACACACTCTGGAAGATGCCATTCCCTCCACGCTGCTGTTATTTGCTTTATAGTTATCATTTATTTCTATTTATGCTATCTAAACTGCTCCTGCCCTGGGCATAAGTACAAGACACATTTTTGAGAGGGAGGAGGATMAGCTAAACTGTCTGAGCTCTTTCTGAGCAGGGAATGGCCTTGAGATGACCGTGGAGGTTTTACTGGGTCAGGTCAGGAGTGGGATGGATACAGAGGCAGAGCTGTAGCCCAGTCCCAAATTCTCCCTGTCCTGAGAACCAGGGGAATTTGATCCTGAGGAAATTCAGAGACCTTCATTCTGGTCCTGAGGAAATTCAGAGACCTTCATTCTGGTCCTGAGGAAATTCAGAGGCTTCGTTCTGGTCCTGAGCAAATGCAGAGACCTTCATGCTGGTCCTGAGCAAATGCAGAGACCTTCATTCTGGTCCTGAGGAAATTCAGAGACCTTCATTCTGGTCCTGAGCAAATGCAGAGACCTTCATTCTGGTCCTGAGGAAATTCAGAGACCTTCACAAAGTCCCCTTTCTGCTGGGATCTCCTTCTGTGTCTATTGACCCACAAATTTTGCTCCTGTGAGATGTGATGCCCCAAAGCTCTCCCTGGTGCTGGGGAGGGACAGGGATGCAGCCTTTAGAGATCCAAGTATTGACCAAGGTGTCAGGTGCTGCAAAAACTCTCCTGACCCCACTGAGAGAGGCCAAAATCTCCYGTTAGATGCATCTGAACCCCCTGAAAAAGGGCTGGGGCTGAGCCTGTGGAGATACTTCAGCCCCAGGAAAAACCTTTTTTTTCCCCAAAGGAGAATATGCTGCTTCTACATCTTTCTCTTTGGATGGTTTTAGTGGATGCTTTTCAGGCCCAGTCTGGACACAGGATTGTGTTTACTAGAAAAACCTRTTTTTCTTAACAGCAGTTTAAAAAATGTTCCTGGCTAATGCAGTTTGCCCCTCACAATGGCAAAGAGGGGAGTGTTATTTAAGACAAAGATTTCAATTTTGTTTAAGTCTGGAATCTGCCCTGAAAGAAACGTGCTTGCAATTTTATTTTTTTTCCCCCTTTCTTCCAGGAAAGCATGAGAATGCAGCCTGAAAAACACCAAAGTCTTATTGTGCTTCCAGGCTTTTTCTGTGATCAAAACAAGTCCTTTCAGCTCAGACAGGGATCTGCTTTATATCCAAGCCCAATTTACACTGAGCTTGTTCTACAATGCCCCAAAACATGTTTGTATTGGTATTTTTAAGTAATTAATTGAGGGGTTTGTCGATGTTGTTGCATATGTTAAAATTGGTGAGGTTAAGGGAGAGCAAATGGTTTYGCAGCAGCGTTAATTAGGAGGAAAGAAAATTGCAACAAGTAGGAAATCATGTTAGCAGCCTCCTGGGAATGGATGTGTTCTCAGTCCCACACTGAATGGGGCACTTGGAGGGTTCAAGAGCCAAAAGAACCACGATTTTTGGTCTTTCTGTGCTCAACAGAATAATAGTAAGATATATGATTGAAAAACACAAGCTTGGAAGTGCTTGTAGTTACTTGTGCACAACGATTTGTCTGCATGTGGAGGGTTTTTCCTGTTATAGTAGGGGAGGTTATGATGAAATGGCTTTTGTTTTAAATGAAACCTTTTTGTTTTTAATGAAAAAAAAAGGCTTTAGTCTCGTTCAGAATTTTTTGTGTACAGAAAAAAAACCCCTCAAATTCTGCTTGCTGGACCTGCTGAATTGGGGATTCTGGGGAAGCTGTGCCTGAGGAGGGTGGGGATACAAATTGCCTTGATGAGATTGGGTAGAATAACACAGAAACAAGTCCCTGAGCAAAATATCACTTACAAGCATGGAAATAAAAACTGCAGAGGGTTGCAAAGTGGCAGCTACCGTGAGATGGTGGTGGTTGGCTGGAGCAGTGCTGTGGGCTGAAAAACTTCCTGAGTGCTCCCCTCCAGACCTGCCTGCCTGGAAATGCTCTCTTCTTACTGCTCTAAGTGAAGGGATAATTCATCTGTGTGTTTTTCTTCCTTTTTTTTTTGGTAATTTTTTTTTATTCTCAAACATCGCTAACCCTGCAAATTAAAAAGGGACCCATGAGTAATTAGGCTTTTCTTTTTCCTTTGTTAAGCGAATAAGTGATGGTGACAGCTGAAAAATGCGTGGTTTTTTCCTATCCGAGTCTCCAGACCTTGAAGGTCCCCAAGTACAGGAGAAAATATTCTGAGATACAGATTTTTCTTGGATTCCCCACAGAATACTTTTCTCTGGATTCTCAATTGTCTCTGTCTACACAGGTTATAAATCTAGTTCAGTAGAAGCAAGATTTTACACTGAAACCATTCAAGGAATGGAAACTGATTGATTAACACCACTGTCTCCAAAAGTGATTCTTGTTTCCTCCATCATGTCTTCATCACCTGCAGTTTGCAGATGAATCTTGACTTCACGCTTCACAGTTCTGTCAAAAGCCACACCATCTGTTATGGAAATGCTGGGAGGCACTTGACAAATTTGGATCAGACACCTTTATTTCGCTCTGACATTTTGACACAGGCAAGGCCTAATTGGGTTTTCAGAGCGATGGCCGTTCCTGTGGATAGCATTTTCCCAAAAGTGATGTTCAGAGCCCTTTGCCTCGTTAAGCTCTCAGTGTGGACAAGAATCTCTTGTGTTTCTCTGCACCTTCTTGGCTGTTCCTGCTGTTTGCTCCAAACCCCACATCTGTTCCTTGTCTTTGAGCTCTTGAGCCAAACCTTGGTGTTGAGTTCCTTCAGAGCAGGCTGAGCTGGAATTGAGGAGCCATCTCCAACAGATGCTCCAGAGCTATCCACACCCCTCTGCTTTCACCTTCTTCCTTGGGAAGGGGTTGCTGATGTCTCCTCAGCCCAAATCTCAKCTACATTTGCTTATTTTAATTCCCAGCTCTCACCACCCCTGAACCTTTCCTTCTCTCAGACATCTGCAGAAGGTGCTGCTCCTCCAGAGCCTGGGGCTGTGATTTGGGGTGTGAAATGCCAAACAGGACCCCTGTCCTGCTGCTGGCAGACAAAGGAAGGGGTAACTGCAGCTCCTGAGAAGTGCTGGGGCTCTCAGGGATAATGAGAATGCCTTAGGATCACTGTTAAGTTTCTTCAGTCAGACCTTCTGTTCACCTTCTTTTTTTTAATTGTTCAGCATGTTCTTTTAGTATTTCCAGTCCTTTTATTCTGTCCTGATTTGAGTTGTGAAAGTCTTTCAAGTGATTTTGGCAAGAAATCCACAAGAGCATTGGCTCAATATTCTCCCATGTTTAATATTTTTGATGCAGTTTTTTTTAAAAAAAATTCCATTTTCTTCTTTCTTTTTCTCTTTCGGCTTTTCAACCTTCATTTGTTAAAGGAACCTTTAAAACCAGAGTATATTTCTCATCTGTAATGACATGAATAAATGAATGTAAGCTCTGTGATTAATGTGCCTTTATGTAGTTTTATGGAGTGCATCATCCTGGAAGGGGGGAAAATGCACTTTGTTCTTGTTTTCTAGAGAGAGTRCAGGCAGCTTGAGGCAGCGTCCACTATTTAGGGAGAAGGCAACAGAAATAAAAGAATGAGGATGCTCTGAATGCAGAAAGCAATTAGTAGAAAAGAAAAATCGTTCAGTGAGCCCAGGACTTGTGCAGGGCAGGGGTTTTTTTCTCTCTCTCATTTGCCTTCTCCCAAACTGAAATTGTGATTCCCAGCTGGGGTAAGAGTCCTGCTGTCCTGTGGGTATGGGATGGTGCTGATGTCTGCAGTCATTTTGCTACAGGAGAGGCAGTGAATTAACCTGGGAATAATTTTCCCATCCCACTGGTGCATTCGTGTCCCCTGGACATCCAAAAAATGCTCTGGGGATGTGAGGAGTGTCTYCTCCTTGACAGTTTAACTTAGGCTGGCACTCGCCCTCCAAAGGCTGAGGTCTGTGAGCAGTCAGTAATACAGAAAGTGGCTGTGACACTGACAAAAACCAGTAAAGTGGTGCCAGATCAGGGTAAATCCAAATCCTGTAAAAAAAGGCTGCAGCCAAGATCAATGGCTCTGACATTCAGCTGCTTTTAGCACAGAAATCACATAAGATGTTCACTYAGTAGGAGGAAAGAAGGTTAAAATGGTTTGCTGAGAGAACAATTAGGCAATCCCCACTTCCTTTTTAWTTTTTTATTAAACAAAAGAAAATTCAGTTTTATGGCTGTGCAGGCTCTTTTGCACTGTTTGTGCCTGAATGAGGGTGTGGGGTGAAATATCTCTGATTTGGGGAGTCTCCTGTGGAAGCAGGAAGGAGCAGCAGAAGGGGATGGAGCTCTGAGGAGCTCCTGATGGGGATGCTCAGGGCAGGGAGGAYGAGGCTGCTGGAGCTGCAGCTCACGGGGCTGTTTCATCTTTAAATTCAGCCTTCATCTGTTTAAATTCAGGCTGTTTCACCTTTAAATTCAGTTCCTTGTCCATGGAGGAGGTTTCAAACTGCTGGGGCAGCAGGGAGCTGGACCTGCTCCTGCACCAGCTCTCTGTTTAGAGCAGGAGATGCAAGTGTCATCTCTTAATTAATTTGTTCCTCTGCTGTAGAAATGCCTCCCACTTTTCAGGGCTGGGGTCTGCACTGCAGAGCTGAGTGAATTAGGTGTGAATTACAGATGTGAGGACCAATACACAATTTGCTGAGCTCTGGTTGTGAACCATCCCAAAACCGGATGGGTTTCCCTCCCCCTCCTCTCCACCTCCCTCTGTGAAATCTAAGCTATTAAAACATTTCAAAAGACTCTTAAATAAGCCTGGTGGGGTATATTTTGCATCACTTGTTATCCYGAGGGATGCTGCAGCTCTTGCACTCGTTTCCTCGGTGTTTTCTGTGATGGATAGAGCTGCCTTCGTCTCAGTGAAGGTCTTTGAATYTAGCAAGCCTTGACATCTAATGCAACCTGAATAATCAACAGAAGCAAATCATGAGATGCCAGCATCGAGAGGAAAATTCCTGCAGCTTAATGTCCCAGTGCAGAGCACGGTGTGCCAGCTTTGTAACCTGCTAATTTAATAATGGAGCCAACCGAGCCATGCACAGAAAGCATCTTCTTCCAGTGTGCCTAGAAATTAACCTGTAAAATCCAGTTGATTTTGTGTCTCAAAGCCTGTGATTTTAAGCCTGTGGGTTTTCTGTAAGATTTAAAGATTTTGGGTTAATTAGGAGCAGGAGAGCTGGATGAACCTGGTTTGCCTGTGAAAACTCAGTTGAGGTTTAGGGTTTTCAGGGTTTTTTTGGGGGGGATTTTTTTGTTGTTGTTTTGGTTTTGTTTTGGTGTTTTTTTTGTGGTTTTTGTGTTTTGAACCCCCGATTTACCCAGAGCCCAGCTGCATGGATCAGGCTGGATCCCTGAAAAACTTCCTGTAGCCTCAATATCTGCCTCTCTGAGCACCCAGAAAGGCATAAAATCATGTATAAAGGCATAAAGTCATGTATGGCAACAGGCACATCTCTGCTTTAATGAAATTCTGCTGCTTTGCCTAACAGCACTTGAGAAATTCAACGTGAAGTTTACCTGGCTACATAGATCCTTAGATTTATTTCTTTTTTTTCCCTCTTTTTTTTTTTTTAATAAAAACCAAACTTCCAAAAGATCTGTAAAATATTTCCAGTCCCTCTCCAGTGCAGTATTAAAAGAGGGCAGCAGGATAAATATTTCAGAATTTCTGGGGAGAAAATAAATGTAGGCAAACAGTAACAAAAAARGACAGCCTTTCAGCCTCTCACTTTGTGGGCATTTGGTGACAGCCAGGCCAAGTTTTGTGCTGGTTTCTTCACTGAAATTCCCAGCAGCTCCCTTGCTCTATCTCGATCCCACTGTGAGYGTGCACATAACAGGATTTGCATTTGCTGTTGATCCAATTTGAYCTGAACATTTTTCTGGCTTTTCCAGCTGTTCCAAATTCTGATGCAAACTCAGATGTCACTTATACAAGTGGCTGCAGATGCAGGGCAGGAGAAAACTCCTTTAAATTGGTTGGATGCAGGTGAATGATTTGATCATGCTTTTGTGGGTTTCCTTAGTTCATTTGGGTTTCTAATGCTTAAATTAATGTGTGACAACATTAACTCTGATATTGATTGCTGACCTGTGTGATAACCACTAGTAAATCTGCTGTTTTTCAATATTTTCTTCTGCTGGGAACTAATCTCTTTTAAGCTACATATAAAAGCATCCTTCTTCAAAACAACGTGTTTCCTTTGGAGGCATTTCARGCACATTTAAGAACAAACTTGCTCCAGTGACTTATTGCAAGCCCAGAGGAGTTCTCTAACATTGCAGAGTCTTTTCTCTCTCTTTAGCAGCTGTTTCCTCCTCTTTGCTCCCTGTGAAAGACAGCCTTTGTGAGATGGGCACTCATGGGAGCTGTTGTGATTTATCCTCCCACCAGCACATTTTTTAAGCTCTGCCACACCCAGGGCTGCCTTTTGCAGCCCCTCACTCACAGAATCCCAGAATCACCAGGGTTGGAAGAGATCTTGAAGATCTTCCAGTTCAACCCATGSCCAACACTCAACTAAAAATGGCACCAAGAGCCACATCCAATCTCTCTTTAAACTCATCCAGGGATGGTGACTCCACCACCTCCCTGGGCAGACCATTCCAATGCTTTATCACTCATTCTGTAAAAACTTTTTTCCTGATATCCAATTTATTTCCCTTGGTGCAGCTCRAGGCTGTGTCCTCTCATTCTGCCAGCTCTGCCTGGAGAAAGATCCCAACYCCACCTGCCCACAAACACCTTTCAGGACACACTGATGTCTTTCCAMGTGCTCCCAGGCATCTGGGTCACCTCCTCTCATGGTTTGGGATTAGAGTTGGTCCATCAGATCCGGGGGATTGGGTGTTTTGGGGCAGCCATTAAATGTGGAGCCCTGGCTGTGTCCAAGGGGCTTGGAACACTCCCTGTCCCCTGTGTCATTCCAAATGCTCCTGAAAGATGGRAATGTTTGGAAAAGTCAGAGTACCAGTGTCAGTGCAATCCCCTTTTGGAAGAGTCTGGGAGACTGAGAAGCCCAAAGGTCACTGAGAATTGTCCATGATTTGGGAAATGGGGCTCGGGGTTCATGAYTGCAATTAAACCTCACCCTGCTCATTGCCTGCTCGGAGCCCAGGGTTTGCTGTTTGCTGCAGGAATCATTGTTTTGGCTTTGTTAAACACTGCCAGTGCTGTTCCTGCGTGTGGGAGGGTCCTCCTGGGGTGATTTTTGGCTGCCCCTGTGTTCCATGGTATCCCACTGACATGAGGAAAGTGTGAAAACCATCCAGGGGTGCTGCTGGCTGCAGCAAAGACAGGACTGAGAGGAGAGCTGAGCTTTGCTGATCAGGTTAGCTGAAAATAGGTGAGATTGCAATAAAGACAAGTTTAATCACATTGAGAAAAGCAGTAATAACCTAGTTTTGGGCCGGCTTTGGGATCTTTTTCAGTTTTTTTTTCTGCAGTTACTGTCTTATGAGACAAAGGATGGGGGAGAGAAAAACAGATGTCCCAGATACAGCAGGCATTTCTGATAACTTGACTCCTAAAATAATCTTGCTTTATAGAAATTGATTTTGTTCTTTTTCTTTTACAAAGAACAACAGAGAGAAGGAGTTCATGTTTCCACAAATCCTCTCTAAAAGARCAGGACTATATAAATCAAACTCTGGTTCAGGTTTTTTTTTTAACCTTTAATATTTAATTTAAGCCAGCAGTTTGGACTGACATCTATTTGTCCTGAAAGGACACAGATTGTTGTTTTTTTCTATGAGAGAGTGGTATTTTCCCTTTTAATAGACTTTTTATATCATGCCAGGGAGAGAGGAAGATGCTGCAATATTCCCCCAAGCAGTATCACACTCAAAACACTTTGTTTTCCCTGCTGTGGATTCAGACTAAAGTAAGGTCCTTTTAGATTTTTTTTGTTCTCCTAAAGCCTATTAGGAGGATTTAGAGTACACCAGAATAAGAGCAAGGGCTGGGATATGTTCAGCTGCCTTTGCTGCCCTATTTCCCAACTTTTGGTGACCATCAGTGAAAGCCATCACTGATCTGTGCCCCAGTTTGGGTTTYTGAGTTGATGCTTGGAAAAAAGAGGGTCCTGGGACCCCCTGTGCCTCTGTCACGTAGCATCCTTCAGTTGCAGAAAGTTCCCAGAGCCAGAAGAGCTTCTAAGCAAATACTCTATTAATATTGTTTTTTCTGAAGGTTTTCTTTGTGTAAAAAGAAACATGCTTTAAGATCCAGCAGTAGGTATTAAAATGAATGTGTTTCCCTTCCAGGAGTTTGCTCAATTGCAAATAAAATCAACCTCCGTGCACACACAAAAAAAAAAAAAATCTGGAAGGTTTCAATTTAAAATTCATTGGGTTTTCTAGAGAAGAGCGTGGGGCTTTTTCTGTATGTGTAGTAATGTACTGAGAAAGATCCTCATCTGCATAAAACATCAGAGAGCAAATGCCAATTATGGATTCATAGACTAGCAAAAAAATGTTATTCTCGATTTATCCTTGTGATAAGATTTATAAAGCACAGTGATAGTCTTATGTTTAAAAAAATTACTCTAGCTGGTATAAATAAAASCAATAAACTTGATGGTAGAAGTGATAATATCAGCCCAGAACACGATCTKAGCAGTATGAGGCAACACAGAAATTGGTAGTGGATGTCCAGAGGAGAGGGCTGCATTTCCTATTTGCACTTGAGGGATAGATGAGCTCATTTGGGTCTGCAGGAGAGTTCTCGTGTGTGACTCAGAGGGAGAGCAATGAGAATTATTGCCCTGCTCATTGAAATGCCAGTTTATGCTGAAACCTCCACTTGTGAGTTCGACTGGTTCATTGTGATATTGGCACTCGCCRGTGGGATATGAAAGGACTCAAAGTGCCCATCTCAGGAGCCCTCCATCTCATTTCACTGCACATTGCAGCAAAATGGAAAAGCAAAAAAACCCACATCGTTTGTGTGTCATCAGATCAGCTCTGCTGTGATAATGTGAAAACACTCCAGATGATGTGTTTGCCCTGAGAAAAGGCTGCTCTGAGAAGATGCTAAAATGTGTTACCTGGTGGGGAGGGGCCATGCAAACAGTGACAAAATGCCTTCCTGGGGGCTGTCCCTCTGCTCAGGGAGGGAGGTCACAGCCAGAGCTGGGCCAAGGTGCTGCAGAGCTGGGAAAAACTGTCCCTGGTGTCTGTGGAGATCCCCTGCCATTGACAGCCACGATTTTATCCCTTCTTGTAAGGCTAGAGCAGGATAACTCGACTGAAAATGAATGGTCCAAGTATTGATGAGTTGTGAGATTGACTCTYTGGGCCTCAGTTTTCCATGTATTGTTTAGAGTCGTGGTACCTGATGATCAGGTGTGGTGTTTGGTGAATCTGTCACTGATGCTACTCTGTAAGTGTGCAGAATGGTTGTGTTTTTTTTTTTTTGTGATGTAAAAGCTGCAGATCCCCATTAATGTTAAAAAATCCCATTGCTCTGAGCTCTCCTGTGTGAATCCTTCCAGCAGAGGCACAGGGCAGCAATCAGCAGCTCRGTCCTGCAGGGACAGAGGTGTTTGTGTGCACATCAACAGCTTTTGGTGGCATCTGCACCTCTTCCCTTCCAGGGGACAGGGCAGGAGCTCCTGTGACTGGGAAACACACCTGTGGTGAAAATCTCACCATTTGAACAACTAAAAGGGTGAAACTCTTAAAAACTCTGGGCTGAGTGGAGGCTGGGACATCCCTGTGGTGTCAGAGATGCCAGTTCATGGTCTGGTGTCTGCTGGGTGTGAGAACCTGTGCCATCCCACCCAAATGGGCCACACAAACCTGCTCAGCAGCACAGCAAGCAGTGGGGGGAGAAGGAAATCCTGATTTTCCTCCCTCTCTGGCTATTCCAAAACCTCACGTTTCTGAAGGAGCTTTTTTTTATCAAATTTTTTTAGTTCACCAATTTACATTTATTTGTTCTCGTGCCAATATTCTTCCTCAGCTGAAATAGCTCTTCTCTCTCSCCTGTGTTTACCCCCTTGATGTATTTATAGAAAATAATCACAGCCCCTCTCAGCTTCACTTTGCACAGCTAAATGGAGCAGCTTGTCCCCTTTCCTCTCACAGCACTGGCTCATCCCTGATGCTTCTTGCTCTGAACTGGGCATTCCTGAGAACAGGAGACTCTGGGGCAGGGCATTCCCAGTGAGATGCTCATTCTCCCCAAATTTTTGTGCCCTGTAAATGTGTCCACACCRTCCCCAGCAGCTCTGTGCAGCCATTTATCCCGTTCCCTTTGTGGTGTGGCCAGAGCGTGTCACACGTTCATCCTGTGCCACAATAATGCTTTGCTTTTCCCCTTCCTCCCCACTGATAAGCTATGGGTGCTCACAGATGTTCTTGCTGGTCCTTCAGTGCAGAATCACAAATGATTTTTTGTGTTTGACCCACCCCTCAGCCCCTCATTCTGTGCAGTTTCTCCAAGAATGATTCCCAGTTCTCTGTCTCATGCCACTGAAGGAGTTGGTGCCTTTCTGCTCTGTTTACAGGTAATTAATGAAAATAGAAATGGAAATGGGTGCCAGACACAGAGGAATTCCTCTGATAACCTCCCCCCAGCCTATGCATCCTCCTCTGGAAATGGCATCTCAGCATCTCCCCTACCCAACTAGTGAGTAGTTGTGAATTAACCCAAATCATTTCCAGTGAACTTAATTTTCCATTTTCAGCCGTTTYGCCAAAGTCCTTCAGGTTTTGCAAACCTGAAGATAGGTTATATGTGCTGCTTTAAAAAATGAGGACTTTTATCAGAGAAAGATAATGGTGTCACTGGGTGTGATTTATCTTGGTGCATTTTCTCCTGCCACCATTTGCTTCCAGAGCCCTTTTCTTCAGTSTGTATTAAAAAAGCCTTGCTCGCTTGTGAAATCAGACTGAAGAACCCGTGTCTGCCCAGATTGCTTGTCTGCACTTCTAAAAAAAAATGGGAATATCGTATTTTCTCATTCTATCTGATTGCACAGATTTATTAAATAAATCCTCGCCTCGTAGCTATCTTACATCCAGATTCTCAAACCTGTGCAGGGAGGATGATGGTTCTTCCTTTGATGAAATCTATTGAAAACAGGCCAGTAAATGAATCCCAGTCACCATGCATTTAATAACAAATGCAGGCAAATAAAACATCCTTAGGGACTCTCATTTTTCAAGCTCTGTGCAGGTAGCAGAGCTCCAGCCTGTGTCTCACTGCATTTAAATACCTGCAAAGTCCAGCAGCTCAGACACACACAGCATTTGGCAAAGAATGGCTGCAGAAAGTGGGCTCTGCTGTCACTAACAGGTTTGTCATTAAAGTRGAATATCCTTTTATCATTCCTCAGAAACAGCAAGCTAACGTGGTATTATTAACTGAACCAGATGATAGATGGCTGTGTTGTAATTGAATTAGTTGGGAAGCGTTGACCTTTTTGATGTATAATGTCTCTGAGTGTGAACAACAAATACAAACTAATGCTTTTATGACTTTGCTGGGTGAGTTTAGTCATCAATTGGCTCGTGATAAATAAGATATTGCTCGCTCCAGTCAATGGAAAACACGTTTGCAGTTCCYGTGCTTGTATTTCTGCATTTCTGTACTCTTTGAAATCAGCTCTGGCAGCACGTGTTACTCAGGTGTGGCTTTTGCATTATGAGCTGGACCCAAATGTGAATTCAAGTCCTCAGAGGACCTTATACTTGCTGGATAATGATAAGCCCAGCAGCTAGTGCTYGGTGTTAATTGTTTTCTCTCTTACTGTGTGGCCAGATTAGCTGACAACGACCTGAGGAGATTTCTGCTGTTTCTGCAGCACCTCTCCTTGTCAAAATAGTTGTAGATCAATAGCTGTTACCTCCACAAGCCATAGCGAAAGCAAAGTTAGATGGGAAATGYAATTAGAAGAGAGGAAGCTACTTGCAAAGAATTTATGTGGTTCATTCTTGTTCTGTTTCTACACCTCGGTCCTTCCAGCTCCATAGCAGAAAATGAAATTTTTCTGCTTTTTACTCAGTTTGGGTTTGACAGAAAAATCACTATTGCTCTAACCTGGGACATTTTATTAGTGTTTATCTGACCGTGATGAATTCACATATTGCTGCTTGCCACTGGAGCCAAAATAAATGATCTGCAGAGGGCAGGGTGCGTGGGGCACTGATGGATGTGTGATCTGYCTCCTCCAGTGCAGCCCAGGTCAGGAAACCTTGTCTTGAGAAACAAAACCTTGTCTCGTGCTGAACTGATGGGTCTCAGCCTGCGTTCTGACACCTCCAAAATGGCACGTCCTGGGTGCAGAAAAATCACCCACTATCCTTTGTGCCTATGTCTAAGTGCAGCTCGTTCCTGGTGGCTTTGTTTTTTCTCCACCCTGTCCCAGTTTTGTGCAGTTTTCAGGAGCTTTCTTGCACACAAGAATCTCCAAACCCTTTTCCAGGTCTGAGACTCAGCCACAGCYTGGGAGCCCGCAGCTATAGCAGCTTCCTCATGGTTCCTATTGATTTAGGTAAAAGTATAAACGTTGCATTCTTCCAGTTGGTGTGTCTGTCTCTCGCCTCAGGCTCTCTCTTTTCCTCTGTGGGATCAATTATCTTTTTATCCTCGTTGCAGTCTGGCATACCCTGCTGGAGCACAGGAGCAGGGCCATGCTCTGAGTTTGGATCAGAACCCCTCCAGTGCAAGGCTTTGCCACCAGGAGGGCCAGCAGTGGCATTTTGGGGAGTGCTGCAGAAATGCATAGTCACTGCTTTATTTTCATCTAAGGAAACTGCAGATACTGGTGCTTCCCCAGTGAAGTCAGAGTACACTATGAAAGAGCAAAACCAGACCAGCAGTCACCAGCAGAAATTAAATTTTGTCTCATCACTGCTTTTGTGTGTCTGTGCCCCCCTCTCTGTTTTTGGACACCCCCCCAAACTCATGTATGGTTCTGATGTTTGTCACTCCAAGTCTAGATTGTAAAATTATCTATAAGAGACTTTAAAAAGCCTTTTTAGCTCTTAACCTCTGGTAATATTTGGTGGTGAAGTTTTATAGTACTGAYACCTAAAGGAAAAGTCTCCTGTGCCACCTTCTCTGGCTCTCTGTGTACGTGTTGGATGCAATGAAGATTTTGTCTTGCAAATTCAGGAGAAAGTTCTTGCTGGGCTCGATGCAAAGGGAGAGACCACCTCAAAAACATTTCAAATGCAGCTCAGATAGGGGTGAGAGGCCAAAGCTGGGTGAGCTGCATTTCCACYTGTCCCAGTTTCAGCGGGGAGCTGAGCCCAGGGTGCATGGAATCACTGCCTGTGAGGTGTGCACAGGGCACATCCACCCCTGACCTTGGCACTGACCCCAAGCTGGCACCRGGATCAGGCTGGACTGGTTTTTGGTGCTTTCTTGCACTGAGCAAACCTGCTGAGCTCCAGCCCAGCTGCAGGTGCACCCTCCTGGCATGAGGGATTGATTCCCTGGGGTGCTGCTCCTTGGTCTCTGCACCTCCAGGTGAGGTTTTCCTGATCCTCCTGGGTTTGATGCACGCCAGCAGGTCAGGTTTGACACTCCCCATGGGTTCTGAGCAGAAGAGCAGCTCCTTTAAGCATTCTGCCTCTCCCATGAGAAAAACAACAATGTCAAAAATGCCACGTGCAATGTGGTTCTACATGGTCCCTGTTGTTAAAGCAATTTGGGCAGAGCTGGGCTGCAGAGTGTGCATAATCCCCTAAACATCACAGGGATTTGAATAACTCACACAGGGAGCAAACCTTGCAAACCTAATAAAATGCAATAGAGATATAGAAGAGAGATTCTTTTTCTTTACAACCTGCCCATGGTCAATGGGAGAAAAGATGAAATGCCAGAAAGGTTTCAATCTATTTGTTGTGGTTCGAGAGCCTTGCATAGAATGTGTCACAAACAATTCACCATCTCCATAATGTAATTTAAGTTACTGTGATCCATRTGGGTCATTCATCTGATTTTCCCAGCGTGGGGAAGCATGGCTTTTTGGCTTATAAAGACATCTGGTTATGATGCCTCTTATTAAATCATGCAATACCTCATGTGAAYGAGCCAGAGACACCAGGGGAGGAATAAAGAGAATGGAAATACAGAAACACCATTCCCTTCCTCTCCAGCAGCAGTGAGACCATGTCACTGCCTGCTCCACAGCTACTGGAGAACTCCCAGGGCTGCTGAGATCAATGAGCTTTTTGCTGACCATTTCAAGAGAAGGGAGTGATTTAACCCCACCAAGCCCAAAGTCACAGCTCGGTGTGTGCTGCTGCCTGGATCTTCAGATGGCAGCTGGTGAATTTTGCACCACATTGAGGTACAAAGTGGCCTGGAGGAGCCAGCAAGAAATGACTTTTCCATGGGTATGTTGGGAATTACTCTTCACTCCGGGAGCTCAAAAACACACATTGCTTCACGGGATTTCTTCTTTGTCTTCAAGGCAGACAAACCCAGCTCAGAGGTGTGGATACTAGAAACAGGGAAAAATTCAGAGATTTGAGCTGAAACATGTTAAAGAGCTCCTTTAGAGCTCCTGCAAATCCCTTGCACAGGCCTTCCCTCACAGGAAAGCTGACCTTGGCCCCCATACAACAGTTGTTTTTGTTACTGTTGTTGTCAAAAGTTCACTTTTGACTCTCCACTTTGCTTGGGCTCAGCCAGGGCATGTTGCTCCATCCCTGAAAGCCTTGGAGCATCTGGTTAATACAGGATTTTTAATCCTCCAGTGAAGGTCCAGGAAATGCCTACAAACAAAAGCAGCCAGGGTTAAGTGGAGGTGCATTCCTGCCCACCATCAGACACCAGGACTGCTCCCACAGTGTGATGCTGTTTGCTGGAGCAAAACTGACAGAGGAGATGGGAAACCAGAGCKTGGAACAAGCAAGACAAATATTGAGGGAGAAAAAGGCAAAACAGTGCAACTTTTGATTCAGCTGGAGAGGGAGTCAGAATTAAACCACYCCATCACAGCGGTGGTTGTTTTTCTCCAACTCACCTGGCAGAAATGAGGACTTGTCCTTTCACTCGACAATGATTTGCAAAGATTTTTCCTTCATTTTACAGACTGCGAGGCGGGAATTAGGATGAATAGCTCAATCCTCGATGACAATTCCAGGCATTTCTCTGCAAGACACACTGATGTGGGGCACACAAACTGTGAGGATGCTGAGTGAGACAGGTTGGTGCTCCCAGCCAAGTGCTCAGAGGTGTTCAGGGGGATATTCTGTATTAAAAATGTTTAACTTTTAACCCAGGAGGAGATCAAGCACCAGATAAAGCACTGAATGCAACAACTTTCTGAATTTCTTGATTTCTTCAGTGGAGACTGCAGGCTTTTCTGGAAGATACTTTTTAATCAAATGCTAACTGCTGAGCTAAACACAGTGGTTATTGAGTGAAATGCTGTGGGGTACGTTATTCTGCAGACTGATGAGCTAATAGTCTCTGCTGGCCTTAAAACCTGGATGGACATTTTAAGGAGATTCTATAAAAAGGCCATCCCAATAAATAATTACTCAGGGCGGTAAAAGCGAAGGCATTTGCGAATTCCTTGGTGACCACAAGAAATTTGAAGRCTGTTTAGAGTATTGCTAAGTGCCAGTGAGCACAATCAGACATCCATCGATGCGACTGGGGAGTCTCCTCTGGTTTCAGTGGACTTTTGGTCACATTCAGGTCACATTTGGGAAATGCTGTGAGGGCTGAAGGCAGAGCTGTGCCCCACCCTCCATCACTGCTGGATGAGAGAGATCTTCCTTCAGGTTTTGACTCTCTTGGGAAGGTTATTTTGATTTTCCTTTAGAAAACCTTGATGGGTTTGGGGACTTGGGGACRAGCCAGCAACCAACAGAGAGACAGATTGCACAGAAAATCCACCTGAACGTGCAAGGAATCAGCACGTCCTTTGCACAGAAGGAAGAACCTTCACCTCTCTGCCACTCACTGTGGTAGGTAACACCTTCCCAAGAGCTTGTATGGAAAAAAAAAAACCTGTCTGCAGCCCTGAGCTGAGATCCTGTCACACCTGCTGCTGCTTCACCTGTGAGATGGAGAGCAAACGGTGCCCAAGAGCCACTGCAGGGCTGGGCACAGGTGAGGATGAGCCACAGCCWCTCCATCTGCTCAATCCATGGCTCCCTCCTGGGGGCTGCACCTCAAAAGCAGCCCCTTGGTTATCCTTTCCCTCCCTTTTGGCCTCAAATCTTGCTTTTGTGCATGTTCACTCCAGAAGGGGAGCTTATCTGTGTCCTCACATGAGAAGATTCTAATTTTTACCC
This sequence comes from Malurus melanocephalus, assembly GCF_030028575.1. NCBI lineage: Eukaryota > Metazoa > Chordata > Aves > Passeriformes > Maluridae > Malurus > Malurus melanocephalus. Next base: position 2,119,976 of record NW_026623290.1, read on the forward strand.
CTTTTACTCGTGGTTAGCAGTGCATTCACAACTCATTCACAGGCTCATTTAGAAAAGTATTGGTCGTGAATAGAAAWAATGAAATTGTTCTGGTTTTGAGTTTAAGTTGGTCAAACAAACTTAACGTTTCTTCTCTCTGATGGATTAGCCCATGGCCACTTTTGATCATCAGTGTTTTTCTACACATTTTTAAAAGTGCTCTTCACAAATGCTCAAACATGCAATATTGAGAGGCTGTGCATTTCTCATGGGTCTGTGCCAGCAAAAGGCAGTTGTTCCCACGCCCACTGAAAAGAAATTCAATATAGCAGAGGGAAACTCATTAAAAAATTTAGACCAATATTCACAAAAATATTTTCTCTTATCCATCCTACTCCACAGTTACTGTTTTGGTTTTTTTCTTTTTGTTAATACATTTGGGAAAAAATATCACTTCTGCCTAGCACTGCTGTCAAGTGTACTGCTTTGAAGAATTTGGCATATTCTCCAGTCAGCACATCTGGTATGGGTGGATGCTCTTCTGTTCTTCTACAGACTGATTTTTTTATTTCTTTTTCTCTCTTCTCTTCTCTTCTCTTCTCTTCTCTTCTCTTCTCTTCTCTTCTCTTCTCTTCTCTTCTCTTCTCTTCTCTTCTCTTCTCTTCTCTTCTCT
>NW_026623290.1:2121018-2158912 GCF_030028575.1 Malurus melanocephalus
TTTGCCCGTTATCAATCACTCACTGATAAGTGCTGCCAGCTCCAAGATGCATCTTTCCAGGCACAGCCTGCGTGCATGCTGGCTGCAGGAGCCAGCTTCAGCAATATTGAGACCCTGCTGTGATTTCAGAGGAAGTGCAAATAAGGAGCACTTGTTAAAAATAGCAGCCTGCAGGCTCTGTGCTGCTAAGCGCGATTTAACGATGCACAAAGTTTTGGGATCTGTCTTTAAGCCAGGAGAGGATGCAGAGTTTCACCCAGACCGGGACAGAGAGGAGGAAAGCAGCGCCCTGGGTTGTTTGGATCTTCCCCCAGAAGTTGCTTTGCTTTCCCAAATCCTGGTTAAAGACTTGAGGGAGCACAGCGGGCTCAGAGAGTTTTGTCTGTTTGGAGTGTAGCTAACTGTGCTCCCAGCACAGGCTGTGCTTTGGGCTTTAGATTTTCTCTTTCTCTGAAAAGCAAAGCCAGAAGAGATTAAGGACTTGTTACTGGAAGACTGGAAAATATAAACCAGTCTCTGCAGCAAAGGATTGATATTGGCAAAGGATTGTTTTTTTCTATATTTTAATACCATTAGACTGCTGCTAGATTTTTAAGAAATGTCTGTGCTGAAGAAGGTGCTAGGTAAAGTCATGTCCCAATTAAAATAGAATCTGTTTTCTTTTACCTCTTAGTAAAAAGATCCACCAGGAAATAGGTTGGGGGTTCCTGAGAGCAACTAAAATACCAAATTGACCAAAGGGTTTTTTTTATTTTGCTTTTCTAACAGCACAAATTGCCCAGAGGTTGCCATAAGGAAGATGAAGAAAAGACTTACTGCATAAAACCTTCATTAGTGCTTTAAAATGAGCCTGGGGGACAGTCCCTTTGCTGTCACTGGGACAAGCAGTTTGGTTTGAAGTTACAAACACTCAAAAGGAGGAGTAAAAAGCAGCTGTGTGGTGCTACAGCACACTGGGAAGGTGGAAAAGGCCCAGTGAGAGCCCTGAGCCCAGACTTGCTGATGTTTGTGCAGGCTCTCTGCATGCTCTGTGCTCTGGAGGGGTTCCCTCAGGAAGGAAATTTTGCAGAAGACTGTGGATGAGATATGAAAGGCAAAAATCTGTCCCCTCCCTGTTGGGAGTTATTCACATGGAAAGGAGGCCGAATAGAGAAATATTTACTAAGTATTGCAGTGATGAAATCAGATTTTCTTTCCTAGACCTTACCCTCAACATCAGTTTTCCCTTCTGCATCCATCAGTGGTTCCAGCCCTGGGGAACTTCCTGTGCACAAAAAAAAGCACCATTGGCAACATATTTGTGTTTGTGTGGCTGAAAATCACATCMTGTATGAATAAGGAAAATGACCCAGGCCTGGCCACCAAACTGGGCTGAAATATCTTCATATTTGGGCTGTGCTACAGAGGGGGGAGGCTGTGAGGGCACTGTTTTTGCAGCACTGTGATGCCAATCACACTGAGGAAGGTGGGTGGGCTCAGTCCTGGGCTCCTCAGCCTTGAGGAGACATCTCCTACATCCAGTGGGTCACCTGTTTAATYTGGAAGGAGTTGCTGAAGCAGAGGGAAAGGAAAATGGGAGGCCTGGAGGGAAAGTGGAGCCAGACAAGGTAAATGTGCCAGGTGCTGAAGGAAAGAGATGAAAGGGAAAAGAAGAGTGAAGAACAAAGCAGAAATGTCAAGGAAAGGTGGGGAGGGGAGACAGGAGCTGATGRTGCTAAAATTAGATGGGGAACAGGGATGGGGAGAGCTGATCTGGTGCTCTCCTCTCGGACGACATTCCCACTGAAGCTGCTGTCAAATGTGGCCAGGGGAGGGAGGAGAGCTGGAATCCAGAGGGGAAAGCAAGGGGAAAGGGGGAAAAGACCTGCAGCACCCCAAACTGCTCAGAGAGGATTTCCCTGACCCCCAGAGGAGCTGGCCCTGCTGCCCTCGGGACACACCACCAGGGTGAAACCAATGTTTATGACTCTGCACTGTGTTTAACTGCTTCAAACCGATTTTTGCAGGTGATTCCTAATTATATGCTGCTAGTCACAGCCCACAAAAAGCTAATGAAACCCTTGCCATCAATTAAATGTAATTTCAGCATGCCGAGGCGGGAGCAAGGAAGGTAAAAGACGAATCCACCAAATTTTCCTTCTGGCTGCAGCTATGGGAGCCAGCTCTGGAAACCTCTCAGAACCAGGACAAAACCAAGTTAGATGAGCTAGGCCTGGACTAGGGGTAAAAAATGTTTTCTATTTTTTTCTCTGGTGTGTGTGCAGTTCTGAAGGGGACAGAGAGCTCTTCTGATACTCTGATGACCTGAAGGCATGTGCTGTAGGAAGAGGTGTAGGGCTGAAATCATCCAGCCATGCAATCTGCAAGTAAAATAGATACTTATAGACTAAAAAAAATCTGACAAAAGCATGGAAAATGGGGCCCAAGGACACTGCCTCTTTCAATGCTGTTAAGTAGTGGTAAGAATAATGTGGTATAAACATGTTTTTCTTCCATTTGCAAGGTTGTATGTTTATCTTCTCCTCTTGTAGTAGCTGCTATGTGTGTTGAGTGTTTATTGTGTGTACCTTTAATCATATACAATATTCTTCAAAGACAGTGGAAGAACTTGCACATCAGTGGTTTTCAGACAAAAGAAACCCTCCTGACCCCTTGTTTCTCCCAGGAAAGCAGAGAGCTCTGTTCCCAAGGTTGTYAGAATAAGGAAACCCCACAGTTTCAGGGCAGTTTGTCCAGAGTAGTCTGACGGCCGTGGCACCATTAGAACCCTTCAAATGAGTTCATCTAGCAAAGGAAAGCCGGCAGTCCTCTCCCCAAACGGTGCTAGTGAGACAAGTGGAGCCTTTGACATCTTGCTGCTTTATTTCACCCAGCAACACCTCTATTAAAAACTCTCTGCAGTGCTCCTGGGTGGCGTGGCGAGCCAGCCAGCAGCAGGGGCAGAGGCAGAGCTCTGAGGTGACTGAGGTGACCCCTGGCCTGTCCAGACACAGCAGCACCCCTGGGTGGGCACTCACACGGWGCAGCCCCTTCCTACACCCCCAGACCCCAACCCTGCAATGCCCACCCACCAGCTGAGCATCCAGGGACAGTGCAGGGATGCCTTTGGTGCCCTGGGGGCTGTGGACATGCACGGTGGGCACCGGGCACCGTCATAAATCACAGAATTTATTAGGYTGGGAAAGATCTCTGAGATCATCAGGTCCAACCGTTCACTCCGAACAGCCAGGTCCTCCTCGAAACCGTGTCCCAAAGTGCCACATCTAAACATTTTTTAAGTGCCCCCAGGGACGGTGACTCCACCACTTCCCTGGGCAGTCTGTCCGCTTCAGAAAGGTTCACCTTCACCTTTCAGTGCCGAAGTTATTTCCTGCCACCCGACCTAAACCTTCCCTGGTGCAGCCTGGGGCCGTTTCCTATGGCTTGTTAGCGGAGAGAACAGTCCGACCCCCACCTGGCCGTTCAGGGAGTTTTAAAGAGCGGTAAAGTAACCCTTGACTCGCCTTTTTTTTCTCCAGGCTGATCAGCCCCAGCTGCCTCGGCCGCTCCTGCTCAGCCTGGTGCTGTCCATGTCCCCGCCTGGGAAGATGCTCCTTTCCCCTTTTCCTGCCCATTTTTGTGCCAGGCGCTGTCCCCCGCCCCGAGGAGCGCCGGCACTCGCACTAATAATAAAAATAATCAGGATAATGGTCTAGGAGAGCGGAGTGGCGACCCCTCCCGCCGCACCCCATCCCTGCGGAGCCGGAGCCGGAGCCGCCGCTGCCGCAGCGCCCGGAGCATCCCGGAGCAGCCCCGCCGCGGTGCGGGATCGGGATCGGGATCGGGATCGGGATCGGGATCGGGATCGGGATCGGGATCGGGATCGGGGGCGGTGCGGGGAGCTCGGCTTGTGCAGCCCCCTCCTTCCCTCCCTCCCTCCTTCTCGTCTCCCCTCCTTCTCTTCCCTCTCTCCTCCCCTCCCTCCCCTCTCTCCCTCCTCCCATGCCAACCTGCTGCCGCCTTTGTCAGCGCAGCCCGGCGCTATGGCATCCTGCTGGGGTTTCAGGCTCGGGCTCTTCCTCCTGCTCTTCCTCCTCCTCCTCCTGGCCGGGAAGCGGCTGCTGCAGCGGCAGATGCAGCCGTGACGGCCGCGCCAGAGGCAGGCGGAGCCCGCAGGTGAGCCCCAGGTGCGGGWGGGAGTGCGGAGGGTGGGCTGGGGGAAAGGGGTGCCCGGGACAAACGCCCCCCGTTCTCCAGCCCCAGGGGTGCTCTGGGCTCCGGGGGTGCCGGGGAGCGGGGTCAGCACCGGCTCCACCCGGGAGAAAGAGGAATAAGAGCAGGTAAGAGACCCCCCGGTCCCTGCGGAACTCGCGGGTGCTCAGAGGGTGCCCCTCTTTTGTCGAGCTCCCCGAGAAAAGGGGGACTCTAAAATCTTGAAACTCCGTCTGGGACTTTGGCAGCTCCACTTCAGTCCTGCACAGATGGATGTGCCTGAGGGGGAGCAAGAGGGTGATCCCTGGGCTGAGCCCCAGGGCCCCCAAACCCCGAGCAGGGCTCCTGGAGGGAGGGATGGGGATCGGGGAAGATGGACCCACCAGGGGGAGAGAGCCCTCAGCTCTGGGATGGCACTGAGGTTTGCTATGTTTGCTGTGTTTGTCGTAGGTTTGCTATGCAAAAATCCAGGTTGCCCACAGATGGGATAAATGGCTCACGTTTAATTCAATTAGACTTTTTTTTTTTTTTTTTTTTTTTTTTTTTTTTTTTTTTTTTTTTTTTTTTTTTTTTTTTTTTTTTTTTTTTTTTTTTTTGTGTCTGTCGGTGTTTTTCAACCGTGTCTCCTCATACAAAAATTTCCAGTAAGAATGTGGCTTGGGTGCGCTCTAATAACGTATCAAGACAGTATTTGTGTGTGTCTGTATGGGCCAAGAGTTGGCAAAGAATAACCACGAGGGTATGATGCAGTAATAATTCAAGTAATTTATTGCACAGTTTTAGAATGTTTGCACTTTCCCAGATCGTAGAGATACCTTAACCCGGATTGCATAACTGAACCATGCAAATAATCAGCCTAATGTTGCTGTGCAAGAAAAATCAATGGCAAACCCTGTTCGAATTGAGCCCTGGCACAGCTGTGAGGGTCCACCGCTTTTATCCACAAGTTCCCCATTAATTTATGCACTCAGATCCTTTAAAAACTGCTGAATTATGGGGTGTTGGGTTAGCTGAAGTGTTGTGCAGAGTCCTTTTGCAGCAGAGCCTGCCTCCGTGAAGGAKCTGGGTTTGTAAAGCGTGGTTTTCCAGGGCTCATTCATACAAGATAAGAACCAGAAAMCCGCAACTCCTTCCAGGGCGAGCGGCAGCGACCCCCGGTAACCCCGGAGGAGGCTGGAGCCGGGATGGCCGGGGTGTGCATCGCACCCGTGCCCGGCGGAGCGAGCACCGGCACCGAGAGCTCCCAGCCTGCAGGTGTGTTGGTTCCTTTCGGCTCTGAAGGAGTGAATAAAAACCAAACCAGCGAGGCAGGGAGCCAGCACCAGGGACTGAGCCCACCCTGCTCCTGCCCGGCCGGGAGCGCGGTCCGGAGGGGACAGCCCGACAGTGCCAGGCTGCTCGGGTGGACTTTTCACTGAAAGGTGGACAGGAGTGGTTCCATTGCACGGGCAGGGCTTCAAAGTGCGTGTTTTAGTTTTGTTTTTAATGAGCAGCAGAAGGCTGGAGGGAGGAGGAGGAGAAGGAGGAATAAAGTGTGCGGAAACGGGCATTGTTCCCCCCGAGCGCCTTCTCCCGTGTCTGTGTGCAGCAGAAGCCAGATGGGGCTCGAGGTCCCCGTTCCTTCGTCGGAAATTTCTCAGTGTTTTGACAGAGAAATGGATTTGTGAGTGTGGCAGGAAACAAAAACTGAATTCCATCTCGATGGGCTGCAATTCATGCGAGGCGAGCGCTGCCTGCCGTGTTTTATAGTATCTGGTGTTGGGGAGACAGGCTGAATGATTGATGAGCTCGAGTTAATAGTAAAACAGCATCTCACTGGCTCGCTGTTAATGCTCTCCTGTGCTCGAGTCGCCGGCTCTTTCTGAGGRAATTTATGCAAGGATCACTCGCTGTCTGCCGCTGCCGTGGTGGCGTTCAGGGTGGCCCGTTAGTCACCGATAGCGGGGGGAACAAAACAAGGATGCTGTTTGCCTCTCGGCTGGTAAATCAAAGGGAGAGGGGAGATGGTGAGTCCAGCAGCCACATCTGAGTATCAGCTGCACCTGCTGTGGGTACTGGAAATGGGGAGAGCAAATATCAGTGGCACCAAGAGCGGGGAAGGAAATGGAATAAGAGAGGAAGATAACGTGGTCTGTGTGTCAGGGGCAGTGATTCAGACTCGTGCAGGGCACCTTGCCACCCTGCAGCTGCTCAGGGAGGTGGAGTGGTGGGACTGTCTCTTGAATCCTCTGCTGGGGTTTTTCTGCCCCAAAGTGGCCATGGTAGCGTTTGGGCTGATGGTGTCACAGGAAACAGCCAGGGCAGCTGGGAAGCAGTACTAATTTAATGAATTCCTGTGGATGGTGAATTTATATGGTAATTAGGAGGTGAGGTTGCCTCCCCCACCTTAGTGCTGATTTGGGAGGTGGTGRGCAGGGAAAGTGCATCCTGGCTTTACTTCTTGGAAGCAACCTGCATGAAAGAGTCTGCAGGTTCCCCTGGTCTGGAGAACCACAGGGGAGAGGTTTCACAGAGGCTTTGTTCCTAAAGACCCCAGGAAATAGAACAGAATATTCCCTTTGTGCAGCAGGAAGCTCCACTGGGGTTTGCMATCTTAATATCCTTGGGCTTGTCCTGCAGAGGCTGAGGTAGTGGSTCAGTGATGAGATGAGAGCTCAGTTCATTGCTCCTGGTGCAGGGCAAGAAGACATCGATCTGTGGGGAATTTGGAGCTCGTCTGCGTGCCAGGAGAGCCAGCCCCCATCGACTGGCTGGGCAATAGGATGCTGTGTGAGTCCATGCTGACATATAATTGTGCTGTTAGAGCAGCAAATGTCAAATCTTGGGAAGCTGAGTCAAAGCAACCCTTCCAGTGTTAATATAACAGAGTCATTAAGGATGAAATGTTAAGTGGCTCCTTTGGTCAGAGATGGTGCTGCTGAAGATAAATAAGCTAGATCCCATCCCTGTGTCTGGGGAGCTCTGTGTCTCTGGTGGCCAGAGTCAGTTTGCGGGGGGTTTTGGGGGCTGCTGGCAGTGAGGGTGAAGCATGAGGATGCTGAGGGAATTGAGGCCATCTGAGGAGACCCTGTGCTGCTGCTCTTGCTGTGGGTGCTTTCATTCCCTTTGCTGCTTTTGACTGATTCGTGACCCTGTACCCTCTTGAAAAGGCCTTCCTGTGCTCATTTCAGAGCCCTGCATTTCTGTGCCACCTCCAGGTCTATTCTGGTCCTGCTTTGAGAGATAATGAATGAACGTGGACACAAGGGCTGAGATGGTGCATGGCCAAGTGCTTGGCACCCGGCATGTGGCAGCTCCTGGGGTGGCCTGCCAAGAAGCACCTGTCTCTGTCGCAGGCTGTTAGGAGGCTTGACAGGAGACAGAGGAGCTTAATGTGCCACTAAAAAATTTGGCAGYGGGTTTTTACATCCCTGAACCAGGAAACAAGATTTCAAGGCCCTTATATATTATCCTTATGGGGTAGTACATCCTGTTCTTCACAGCCCAAATGTGTTGATGCTCCACTAGCAGAAATGTTTCTGATGCTCTGGCACAAGGGAGCACCGATTTCCATGCTCAGGCTGAAGCCCAGAGATACCTTTCACACCTAAAGTGCTCTCACACCGAAAAGCTGTTTGTGAACAGCCAAGGGGTGAAGAGGTAATTATTCCAGCTCCTTGCTAGCTTTCTTTTCCTCAAGGCCTACATCTGATTTTGCAACCTGCCTTTTCAATTTCCACCTCCCGTAGCTGAGTCTCAGTTGAACGAACTGGCTGAATGCCCACCTGAGCAGGTTCAGCTCTCTCCTGGTCACCCTTGTCTCAAACCCTCTGTCATCCCCTGGGCTCTCACTGCTTTATAGCTGYCTGCCACCTCCCAGGCTTGAATCTGGGAGCACAGGGGCTGGGCTGAGCTAACCCAGCCTAGCAGAGCTCTCCTGTTTGGGGTCTGTGCTTCAGTGCCTCTGCCTTACTGCTTGGCTGTGGATTGGGGTCCCCAAAACAAGGCTCCTTGTCAGTGCTAACTAGAGGAAATGTGAGTTTGGGGGGGATGCAGCAGGGCTTCCACTCAGCTCACTGCACTTGCCATCACTCAGCAGCCTTGCAAATCAGGCTGCACATGAGTTTTACCAGAATCATAGTGTTTAGAAACATGGAGTTAAAACCTCTGATGATGCTAAGAATGCTTTGGTACAAAGGAATAATTTTCAAGAAGCTGTGCCTAGGATATCCTCACTGGATGAGAGAGTAAAGACAGAAAGGTGGGGGATCAAATGGGCTAACACTTTTCAAAAATACATCATCTCAAACTGGCTGAYTKTGTGTTTCAGCAGGGGTGTGAGTGRGGAGAAGRCAGGCTGCTGGCAGGCCAGTGCAGGGAGCACAGGGTGTGCATCAGGCTGTGAAAATGCATATCCAGGTGAGGGGCTTGCAAGGAGCTGTGAATTCACAAATAGGAGAACATGGATGCTTTTGCTGGTATTCAGCCTGGAGGTGACAAAAAGACATATTTTCACTCTTGTCCCAAGTGGCAGATTTATAACATGCAGAAAATTGCAGTGCCAGTCCCCTGGCAGCTGGGAATGTCTCTGAGCCCCAYGTGTGAAGTTGACTCTGGGAGGACTTGGTAGCCTCAGTGGCATCTGGCAGGGTTTGGACCTGGTTTGGGGGTGTCATTGTCTAATGGTGACACCGCAGAGAAATACAAAGGTGGGCTGTGAAAGGGGCTGAGAGAGAGAAAAGGGATCCAGGCACCCTCCTCCAGCCTTTACCATTACTTTTTGGAGCTGAGCACAGAACAGTACAACATTTTTTCTCTTTTGTCAGCTGGCAGAAGAGTTGTGCTGCTATGCATAATACAGGAGCTTTAAAAGCAAACATGCATGCRGCAGAGGTGTTGGAAAATCCCTGTAGCCATTGGTTTCTGAGAGTGTTTACAATCACAGAAACACATTCACATTGCTGCTGCTCAGCTCCTGATCACACACGGTGGGGAGATGTTACTTAAATAAACAGCTGAGTTCATAGGGAGACTTGTTCCATATTCTTTTGGGTTATGAAAGCTGAAGTAGTCAGGCTGCTGATACTGACAGCAATCACTGATGTGCAATGTCAGGGCAGGAGAGGAAACAGGAGCCCTGGAGTCTGGAGTGGTGCTCAGGAGGRTTTTGACCAGAAGGTGCCTTTTAGAGTGAGTAATAATAAACCTTGCAATGTTGACTTTAATGCTTTGCCATTTGGGGGGATATTTTGCATTTGATGGAGGAGAGGCCAATTCCAGGGGTCATCTAAAGGTGGGAGTGACTGGAGKAAGATACCGTTCCTTTTTGGGAAAGGGAGAATATTTTTGTCATCCCTGTCAGTAAGAATAACAAAGACAGAGTGACCAAACATAGGAATTGGCAGACTGCATCATCCTGTGCTCTGTCTTTCCCAGCAGCCAGCAGCAGAGACAGCGACAAGGATATTTACAATAGATGGATGAAAAATCATCAACATCCCTTCCTAATCCATAACAGCCGAAGGTTTGGTCTCAGCTCTGAAAGTGCAGGGGTTTATGTTCTCCCCAAGGTGTTTGCTGGTGTAAGCTGTGCTTGTTCAGGCTGTTCCTGTTATCCTGTAAAYGTGCAGCTTTTGCTCTTCACCTCTGCCCCGTCATTTCGGGATGGTGAATGGAAATGCACTCCCAGGCTTCACTGGGAGCACAGCACTGAAGAGGATGTTCTCTGTCCTTGATATTCCTCTGTCTTCAAATCCGTCCTGATTGGCAGTCAGCCCTCTAGCATCTGCTGGATTGGTTTCAAGGTTCAGTAGGATTCTTTTTTTTTAACTCCTTCTGTTCTTTGCTAAATTTTGGACTTAAGAGCTGAAATGGKACTCACACAGACTTTTCACCTGAGATCTGGCAACTTTTCCATTCCTGAATCTTATGCTTAGAAAAAAGTATTTTTGGAAAAAATATGTCAAGGTATCCAAAGGAGATAATTCAGAGTGGAGKAGAAAATAATGTTTTAAAGTAAGCAAGATGGTAATTATGTGCTCAGCTAACTTCCAGAAACATGTCAGAAGTTTATTGTCAGAAAATCTTCCTGAAAGCCATTTGCTTTCAGACATGAAAACGTGTCATGGTGCAGTAGGTCAGCCCTGGTTAGGCTACGACTGGGACTATCGCAGATGATTCAAACTGTGCTTTGAAACTCTCCTGAGCTGGTGAGAAGTTCTGTGATAGCCCCATAGCAAGCAGGCTGAGATTGTCTTATCTGCCCTGAGTTCAGCCCCTCCAAAGCTTCTGCTGTTTATTCACTTGGTCACTTTGGTAGATGCTGGCATATAAAGGAGCCTTCTTGGATAAAACCCAGATTCATTTAAGTATTGATTTACTGGATGCTAGGATTRCAGCCTGAAGTTCAGAACACGAGGATGGCTGACAAAATCAAGCCCTGCACTGCATGGTTGGGGAGTCAGGCCCCATCTCTGGCTGGCTCTGGCTATTACCTGTGGGTGACTGACAATCTTTTTTGTGTTGCTGTAGAAGTGGAACGCRGTTTCCAGGCTAAACGACAAAACACGCTTGAGCCATGGAGTCCAACCAGGAATCCTCCCTCTTCCTGGTGAAGATACTGGAGGAGCTGGACACCAAGCAGAACACTGTTTCTTACCAGGATCTCTGCAAGTCCCTGTGTGCCAGGTTTGATTTATCCCAGTTGGCCAAGCTCAGAAGCGTTCTGTTTTACACCGCCTGCCTGGATCCTAATTTCCCAGCGACTTTGTTCAAAGACAAAATGAGATGCACTGTAAACAATCAGCAATCAAAGAAAATCATGGTTGCAGCAGATATAGTAACAATATTCAACCTCATACAGATGAATGGGGGAGTGGCCAAGGAGAAACTTCCAGTTGCRAGGCACAAAGTGAAGAAGAAGGAGTCCTTCGAGTCCTGCAGGTCTGACACTGAGATCTGCAACATGGCAGACTGTGTGCCTGACTGCATGCCCAACTGCGAGCTGAACGACCARGAATTCAGCCGTGGCTTCCCAGTCAGGAGATCTTCAAAATGCAGGAAGATGGACTGCAAGGACTGCCAGCAGTTTGTCCCCTCCTCAGARCCCAATTTCCTGCTCGGGGTTAATAAGGACGTGAAGGGCCGGGCTGCCTCTCTGGACAGGCTGCAGGCGCTGGCGTCCTTCTCCATCGCCACGTCCCCTCCCTGCGAGATGCAGAGTACCTACTTCCCCATGAACATTGAAAACGAATCCATTTCAGACCAGGATTCCTTGCCTATAAGTGCAGGTATAAAAGAAACTTTCATTTCAAATGACGAGCCGTTTGTGATGCAGTCRTGTGTCCAGAAGAGAAATATATTCAAAGAAGATTTTCATAATCTGATTACAATATCCCCCAGCYTAATACCGTCCAACAAAACAGAAGATGGACATAGAGAGCCTCAGAACAGGAAAGAAAGCTCTAAGCAGACTTTCTTCAACCACAGCTTTGAAATGCCATACAGCAGCCAGTACTTGAATCCAGTTTATTCTCCTATACCTGACAAAAGGCGAGTGAAGCATGAAAGTTTAGATGATCTTCAAGCTTCAACCTATTTTGGCCCAACTACTGTTCTTGGGCCCCAGGAAACCAAAAAGTGGACTGGAAAGCCAGCCAAGCAAACTGCCTGGCCAGCGAAAAGCTGGAGTTTRAATACTGAGGAGGTGCCTGACTTTGAACGCTCGTTTTTTAATAGGAAGCAGTCTGAAGAGAAACMGCGATACCAGAGTTCGAGCAACCCRTCTCCAAACTTCCCTTCRGTTGACAGGCATCAGTCCTACCTAAATGCAAAGGATCCACAGCCAATCATGCAGGCAAACTAYGCTGTGAAACCCAACGGGCATAAAACCAAGGAAATTCCTTCCATCCTAGATGTGGAGAAACACGAGCCGGTCAAAAAGTTTAAGGATAAAAGCATTAACTGTAGCTCTGTCCAGATCTTGAGCATTGACAGGACCATGAGTGTTGGGACTCAAACRGAGCAGCAGGTTCTGGACCACAAGAAATGCAAGGATTTGTGTGCAGCAGGCCAAGGCAAATACGGCGAGAGGCACTCTCTGAAACAGTCGGACGATGACTCTGAGATCGTGAGCGACGACATCAGTGACATATTCCGGTTTTTGGATGACATGAGCATCAGCGGCTCCACGGGGGTGATGCAGTCCTCGTGCTACAACAGCACCGGTTCCCTGTCTCAGGTGCATAAATCGGACTGTGAGAGCTCACCTGAGCACAATTTGACCAAAATCTCCAACGGGAGCGCTTGTAACAAATTGGATAAAGTGGTCAGGGCRGACGTCAGTAGCACAGACGATGAACTGAAAACGAGCGTCTGCAAATTGGTCTTGAGGATTGGCGAAATAGAGAAGAAACTGGAATCTCTCTCGGGCGTCCGAGAAGAAATCTCTCAAGTCCTGGGAAAATTGAGCAAGCTGGATCAAAAAATCCAGCAGCCAGAGAAGGTCAGCGTGCAAATAGATCTCAATTCTTTGACGAGTGARGCCGCATCGGATGAGAGCAACTCCCCGCAGATATTTCAGTGCCAYAACACTCCTCATGGAGGCAAACTGGAGAATAATCCAGAATGGTGCTGTTCGGATGCCAGTGGAAGTAATAGCGAGAGTCTTCGAGTAAAAGCCTTAAAAAAAAGTTTGTTTACTAGGAGATCATCGAGATCATTAACAGAAGAAAACAGCGCAACTGAATCCAAAATAGCAAGTATTTCAAACTCTCCCCGAGAYTGGAGAGCTATTACTTACACCAACCAAGTGGGCATTACAGAGGAGGAGATGAAAGAGAGAGATGGAGGAGAAAATAAGGACTGGCACAGGAAATCTAAAGAGGTAATTTCAACTTTAAGTCRCATAATAAATGCTTAAAAATGATGTTGTTATGAATGTCTTCCATAGTCATCAGAAGCCTCAGAGTATTACAATGCTTTGCCCTGCCGTGCTRTGCCTGCCTTTATTGTTATCATAATTGAGTGATTTTTGTACCTGTAGGTTCTTGCTTGGCAGCTGCAAAATGGTCAAGTTGCTCCTTAAAAGCTTTGCTTTTTTTGCAAAGGGAGGGTGGAAGTGTGGGTGACATCTCGGGAAGATGRTGGTATTCTTCATCATCAGTAGCAWTATGAGGAGGCCTGGCAATTACCTTGGTGAAAAGGRTGTGGGGAATATTGAAATTCTCTAGTGATTGTTTTAGAAGGGATATTTTGAAATKGAATTGTGATGGCTTTTATCAGGGAAGTATGTACATATTTAAAAACCAAMAAAATAGATTCATGGATTCAAATCCCTCAAGGGGAAAAAAAAATCTGTGTGTATACTGTGAGATGCTCGTTGTAGTTACGTGTTCTCTGTCTGACTTTCATGGTCATTTAAATGAGCCTTAAACCTCCAGTTGTGGAATGCCAGTTCATCTGTGCAGAAAAACTCTGCCCATCATGCCAGCAGCTGCCCAGTGACCCCATTGCAGACCCAGAGGATGTCCTGGCTGGGCTCGGGGTGCTSCTCTGGTGAAATGGTGCAGGGGGTGGTGTTTGTGTGTGTTTGGGGAGGGGGTCCTGCAGCTCCTTGTCAGCTCATGGCAGGGGTGCTGTGCCTCCTGACAGTGGGGTGTGAGGGCAGAGAAAGGCTGGGAAAAGAGAGGAGGAGGTTTGATGGAMATAAATGTGGTTGGGTGAGAAAGAAACCACAAACCATGGGTTATTACTGGACTGCAGAGGGGGCAGAACACCATCCTTAGTGAGCTCAAACCTTGGCTTTTCTGCCCATTTCTCTGTTTAGGATGGCACAGCTTTGAGAGCCCTTTCTTCACTCTTGCAGTGGGCTGTGCTGGCCCTGGGTGGTGCATTGGGTGCTGCAGTRTTGGGTTGGGGGCTTCTCTCAGGACTGCTTCTTGTTAGGATTTGATAATCCTAACAGATTATCAGAAACCTGGAAGCCTGCTAGTGTCTCTCAGCTTTTGAAGATCAGCTCGGCTTCTCTGTATACCATTTTCAGAGCCATTTTCAGAGTAGTTTTTTGATCTGTAAACAGTACAAAACCTAAATTTCTCCTGCTCCATCAGCATTGTGTTACAGTGACCATGGAGTTGTGTCTGTGAAGTACCTCTGGTTTTGCTTGTGAGAAGAAAGTGGGCAAATGGATTAAGGCCATCCAAAACCTTTGTCTTAGATAGTATTTTTTTTTATCATGTGGTGATTGTGAAAGGAATATCTCTGTCTTTTGTGTTTAACTCCCTCATAGTCTTGTTTTTTCTCTCAAATTCTTTTGAACCCTATTGCAGGCAGACAGGCAATACGAAATCCCACAGCCACATAGACTCTCTAAACAACCAAAAGACGCTTTCTTGATTGAGCAAGTCTTTAGTCCTCATCCCTACCCTGCATCACTCAAGTCCCACATGAAAAGCAAYCCTCTCTACACAGACATGAGGCTGACAGAGCTGGCTGAAGTGAAACGTGCCCAGCCATCATGGACAATAGAGGAATACACCAGGAATTCGGGGGATAAAGGCAAGATCGCAGCCTTGGATCTACAAGTGAGTCCCATTTGTTTAATCTGAATGGCTTGATTGCGAATGGATGCTGCCAGAATATGCATTAAAGAAGGGATTTGGATAGCTCAGGAGAGAGCTGTGAAGGGCTGAGCCTCTGATCTTGCTGATCCCTGTCCATCCTGGCCAGGGACAGTGAAAAACGTGAATGTCTCATTGCTGAAKGGTGATCCTTGACAGGTTGATGCTCCCAGCTTATTCTGCAATGGGGAGAGAAGTCTTCTAACTTGGTTTGAGTGACTCTAAAGTGGTTTGAGTAGCTCTAAAGAAGAGTTGGGGRATCAGGGAGTGCAGAGGTGAACTGATCCCTAACTGCAGCAAGGCTGAGTGGTGCAGGAGCTGGAACTGCTGCCTGTTCCTCTGTCTTTTTCCTYTCTGAATTATTCACAGGGAATTGCAGCGTGAGGGTTTTTTCCCCCCCATTTTACTAGGAACACGAGATATAAAATACTTGTAAAAGATGTTCAATAYCACGGCTGGGTTTGAAACACGTCACTGTTGCAGCTTTGAAGTGGCTGCTGGAGCCCAGCCAGGCAGCTAATGGTGTGTCTYGTTTGCATTTTGGTTCAGCCTCCAAGTGTGCAGGCTCTTGTGCAACAAGCACAGCAGAGCAACTTACAGGGAGACAAATTCAAATTTTGCATTTACGTGTTCCCATTACGAAATCACAAACCTGACATGAAATGAGCASCCACACTGTGTAGTCTGATCAACAAAAGGCATCTCATAGGAAGGAAGATACCTGAGCAGAGGTTTAAAGAGGAAGCCTGAATGATAACATCTAAAATCTGTAAAGACCAAAGAAATGTTGCATTTTTGAATGTGTCACACAATGAAATCCGTATTGATGTGGAGATAACTGTGTGTCATTTATATACACTTTGAATGTAGAACCAGTGTGGGGCTGGTGCTGACCTTGGGCATTTTGGGCTCTGTGGAGTGCAGCCGTGCTCGAGCAGGCAGTCTGCTTGCCCCCAGAGCTTGTCTGCCTGGAAAAGTGGCATGGAAGAGTCTGAGACCTTGCTGCTCCATGCCAGCCCTCCGTGGCTCAGTGCTCAAATATCTAAACCAGCTCCAAACCCACCAGACTAATCCCTAGGACAGCMTCAGCCTCAGCTGTGCCTCAGGACCCCAGGCTGGCTAATTTGGATTTGAAACCATCACCCACACAGTGTTGCAGTGCAGCTGCCATGAGTGTTTGTGCAGGAATTTGTGTACAACAAATTCACCTCCTTGCTTGGCTGATGCTGCTCCTCCCTGCTCCTTGCTGTGTCTCTCAGAGAGGAACCAAGCAGCATCTCAGCTCAGCTCCCTGCTGCTTTTTTGGCTCTTTAAAACTATAGAAAGCTTACTAAATTGCTAACCCTGGCATTGCAGACTGTGTGCTGGAGTAGGAACAGGCTGGAAGAAGTTCCTGTGCAGCAGGCAGTCACAGAGCATCCCTTACCTGCTGTGTGAGGCAATAAGGGAGCTGATATTTGGGAGCAAAGCTCCCCTGGGAGAAGTGTTCTCCATCTGCTCCTCGTAGGGCTGTTTTGTTCTCTGCGAGCAGCTCTGCATGACTGTGAGCAAACCAGAGAAATCGGCTTATTGCCATCATTTATCTTTGGGATAAAGGTGATAGATGTTTACTGGTTTGATTCTCTCCCTCCAAGAAGACTGTCAGGATGGCATCTCCCCCGCAAAGCCAATGTCTAGACTTTATAATGGAGCTTACTGACAAACTTAAAAAATAGACACAGACTGATGAGTGGGGYTTTTTCCCCAGTGATTAAGTTTATTAGAACTGAAAGTAAATACATTATGCCTTAATGAACATTCCTACGTCTGGCAATGAAATGGGAAAGGAAGCTGATTAACAGTAATGGGCCTTTTTAATAATGCATCTTCCTTCTGAAGTAGTTAAAAGGTCAATGCCAAAGCAGAGGGGTCCAAAACTGCAATTTCCTTGAAGCACAGTATGCCTGTGCTTGGGGTTTTTCTGCCTCTGTTTACTTAAAATTTCTCCTGGAGCCTCACAAGTCTGTTGTTTTTTTCTCCAAAAAAAAAAAGAAATTGCAAAACTAGTCAGGGCCAAAGCTTGTCCCAGGTGTGGGCTCTGTGTGAGATTCATTGCTTTGCTCTGGGTATGATGATCCACTGGGATGAAACGGTGTCAGGCTGTTTTCTGATGCCTTTAGAGATGAGATTGCTGATTTTATTTTCAGAAGGCTGGAACGGGTCATTCAAAGCCCAAACGGTGCAATCACAGATGTGGCTGATGGCCTCTGTTTCAGCATCCTGACACTATCATAGAAGTGTCCATYGAATGATCATAAAACCATTGCTCAATTTTCATTGTTTATTTCTGAGAGAGCAATAAAACCACTTCTTTTGGTGGTTCTGTACATAAAGCAAATGCTCCTATCAGGCAAAGCAAAGTTTCAGCCAGTAGCTTGTGGCCACAAAATCTGAATTAGTCAATTAAAGGCTTACTCAAATCCCTCTCAAATCAGCTGGAGTTTCTTTGGGGGTCCAACAAGCTCTGGATCAGGACTATTACAAGCACAGAAATAGTGTGGTTTAGGGTATTCTCAGTGTAATATTTTTATGTGGAATCCTTTTCATTTTTTAAAAGAAGTAGACTTTTGGAGCCCCAGGTAAAGGAGACAGCATTGGGGAAATGCTGTAATTTTCCAAAATGTACTTTTTGCTTTATTCCTTTCTGCTGATAAGTTCAATATAATGTGTAGTGTTTGKTTTCCCCAGTTTCCCCCCTGCTTTCCTCTAACACAGAGGTTAAAGGGGAAAAAAACAAGGAAGGTTGAAACGGAAAACTTTAAGAGGTCATAAATACTTAGGAATAAAAAACTGTAAGACATAAAAATAATTCAGATGAAAATGCCAATATAGTTCTTTCTGCAGGTTGCTTGTGTCCCCTTGCCATTCCAGAGGGGTCTGCAAGTTGTCCCCCCAGCAGGACTGGGTGCTGGATGGGGCTGGGTCATCGTGCCCTGCAAGCAAACCATGGCACCAAAATTAGGGCTGGCTTTATAAAATGTAGTGCATGAGGAGCATATATTAAGAACCTTTCCCATCAGCTGAGCTTTAATAATTTAAAAATTATTAACAGTAACAGGCCGGCACTTGCTGACATCTCTGCTGTCGAGCAGATTAAAGAGATCTTATTTAAATGCCATCCAGGATGACGAAGTTTCCGGTAAATCAGAGGTGCGTGAGGGATTTTGGAGCAGAATCTTACTGTTGCAGGAGCCTATTTTCTGCAGTATTTTGTTACCACTTTTGTCAGCTTTACGGAATTGGGACCAGGAGATGAAGGGGTGTGAGAAGTGGCAATAACCCACTTAATCCTGACAGCAGATTGGGAGTTGGGAGACTTTCAGACGCATCTGCTCCATTTATTTATTTCATTAATAGCAGACCCCAGACAATTAACAACCCGTTTCCTTTTAATTTCTTTAGACCCAAGAATCTTTAAACCCAAACAACTTGGAATACTGGATGGAAGACATTTACACTCCTGGCTAYGATTCCTTGCTGAAGAGGAAAGAAGCTGAGTTCAGGAGGGCGAAGGTTTGCAAGATCACCGCCCTGATCGCGGCGGCCGCTTGCACCGTTATCCTGGTCATCGTGGTGCCCATTTGTACCATGAAATCCTGAGTTTGGGGACACACCCAGGCCACTGGGTGACCCCCAGCCACGCGTGTCTCAGACAGCTCGAGCTGTGTGTCAAAAGTCTGCTGGCAAAACCAGCAAGGAATTGGCTGAGGAACAATGTTCTGGTGGAGAGCGCTGTAAATGAAGGCAAAACGCAGAACAAGTAGAGAAACGTTTTTGGAAAAGTCCTATTTTAAATAACAGACTGTGTGTGGTGAAGTTAGTGGGAACTCGGTTCAATTTTTATGCATTTTTAAAAGTGCAATATTATTTTTTGCCTAAAGAAATGATATAAYGTTTTAGAGAATCAGAGACTGGTGAGAATCCAGGTGAAAGAGGAAAGTTGT
This sequence comes from Malurus melanocephalus, assembly GCF_030028575.1. NCBI lineage: Eukaryota > Metazoa > Chordata > Aves > Passeriformes > Maluridae > Malurus > Malurus melanocephalus. Next base: position 2,139,791 of record NW_026623290.1, read on the forward strand.
CTGAGCTATGTTGCATGTAAAGGAGGTGTGGGCACATGGAGGTAGCACTGTATAGAAGGGAATGTTCTATATGCATTACATCAGGGAGCTAAGGAACTCTTAAAAGCTCTCTACAATGTAGAAAACTCTGAATGTATTGTATTTATTTTATAGTATTTAYGTATTTCATGATCATTTGTTTGAAAGCAGACTGTGTAGCTGYGAACAGAGTTCATTCCTATGTTCAGATTAAAAAGGGCTCTTTGTATTTGGTCTTGCCCTAAGACCCACTCTATCATCACCGAGTGCTTAGATAAGTGCAATGTGCTGCAGACCAAAAAGATTATGTTTTAAAGCAATCACAAGAGGTTTCAGTTCCTTCTGTTGAATAACATTTGCATAGAGCTGGCAAACTTGCCTTGCCAAAAGGGTATTCTTTACCTCTGCAGACAGTGAAATTGTCTCAATTTCACTGCTGCCAGCAAGCAAAGCTGGCAAATCAAACCGACGCTCTGTTAAAGTTCTTGGAAATGTAATCTGAACAGTTACATTTTTTTTTCCCACTAAGTCTTTGTGCCTTTTTTTAGACTGTAGGTTAAATAGAAGTGTTTAATTTTTTTTTCTATTTTAAGCCCATAACATAAATCACAGCCTAATGGGCACTAACGGAGGTTCTGTTCCCGCAAACCTTCTATACAGTTCCGAGTGCTCCTCGAGCAGCAGGGCTGGTGGTTGCTGAGCACTTACATTAAGGGCACAATTTCTGGTACAAACTGCTGCTGATGCAATGAATTCAGCACGGGGGAGATCTTTTGCTCCCTCTTGCTAATGTCCTTAAGAATGATGGTTGATTCCACCAGACAGCGAGCAGTCTGTATCCCGTGGGAAATGTCCATTTGATGCTTTATCCCAAATGCAAATAGCAGGTTCGATGGAATTCTCCAGCCAGGACAGAAATTGCCTGTCATGGTTAGTGAAAGCAAATACCCAGACAGTATTACTCTTCTGTCAAGTATAGAAGGGAGAAAAAAAAAAAAAAAAAGTATTTTCAGGAAATAATGTGATCTTGCTGGTCCTCTAAGGGAAAGGAGATTCTTTTAGTGAATGCTTTTTTATGTAGGGTAATTTGGTTTTTTTTCAGAAGCAGCCTCCCCACGCAATGACACAGCAGCTAAGAAAGCACTGGATGCTCCTTCCTCTGGCTCTCTGGGATGTGCTGCACTCAACTGTTTGTTTCTGGCTGGTTTAAAAAAAGTATTGAGGGAAGGGTGTGTGGGAGGCAAAGGCTTTGTTGTGACTGTAGATGTGTGTCAGTTCTTTCCTGCAGCTGGAGGGCTGTTCACGTGCTGTGCTTTATTTAGGGATAGGTGATCCCTGGGACTGTTGATCTATCAGAAAAATAAATGAAAGCACAGGGCTGGATGTCCCATCAGCAAACAGAGAACAGGAATAGAGCCACAGACAAAATCTGCGCCTGCCTGGCCTGAATCCTGACCCAAATTCTGTAGCTTTGGCCCGTTCTTTCTACTCAGATAATTTCCCTTTCCTCCCAGATGCTGCAGGATGGAGTCACAGCAGGGAGGGAGCAATTCACGCTGTCTATTTTGGGCTGCCTTTGGTTGTGGTGTGATTCAGAGCACCTGAGTGCGGGAGCTCAGGATCYGTGCGTAGTAAATACAGAGAAACCAGGTGAAAAAAATAAAAAAAACCAAAACCTCTGGGGACGACTCAGAGCTGCCAGCAAGACATCTAATATTAGACATGTGAGAAACCCTCGGGGGGACACTGCTCAGCAGTTTACCTCATGCACAATTTAGGAGGATTGGATGTGTAGAAAAACCCATTCCTGGTGTCGGGTGATGCCAGAAAGCCCGTGGATTCCCATCCTTGGCTGGTGGCAGCAGCACAGGGGTTTTTGAGAGAGCAGGGTGGCTCTGTGGGGGCACAGTGGCAATCCCAAATGTGTCCCCAGCAACGGTGGCAGGACCCTTGGAGGGGCAGAACAAGGAGGGACAGACCCCTGCCTTCACCAACCCCTCCTGCACTACCCCAGTGTTCTGGCCCTGCTGCCCCAGCCCCAATTCAGCAGCGCTTTCTCCAGGGCATTTCAGCAATCTGATTTCAGAAAATATCAGCCTGGGGGGAGACAGGAGAAGGGCGTGGGAGATGTTACTGATCACAGGTTTTGTCTGTGCAGGGATTGGGGTTTTTTTTGGTCTGTGCAGCTCATCCAGCTGGCACCAGATGAGTCTTTGCATCAGAGATGCCCCAAATCCTGGGGAGAGCTGTGCAGGTTTGGAGCTGTGGGTGATGTGGAGCTGGCCCAACCCAAGCACTCAGCACCCCGAGCTGCTCCTGAATCCCTGAGGTGCTCCTGCCTTCCTTACTTTGCACGAGCAGCCAGTGGCACCCTCTCCATTGGTCAGGGGTGTCCTCACACCCCACACCAGGTTTGTCCTGRGGCTCAGTTTGGTTCCTGCAKTCTCTGGAGGCATTTCCCTRRTGCCAGGAGGGGARCTGGRAGAGCAGAGCCTGGCTCCCTGCTCCACAAACACTCTGTGAGCTGCTGCCTGGCCATCTCCTCCTCTCCTGGCAGCTCCTTGGCACCCCAGGATGTGCATCCCAAACCATTCCCAGTGGGATTTGGCACAGAGCCCTTAAAACAGGGGAGGAGATGGAGCCATGGGATGCTGCTGCTGAAGGAGGAGCCCTGCACAGAGTGTACAAACTAGGTGAAATCCTGACATATTAATTAACCTGCAAGAATATTGTGATCAACCTTGTGAAMCAGTTACCAACTCTAGAATACACTGTATACTATATGATAGACTTTTGTATTTAAAAAAAAAAAGAAACTAAAGCTATAGGTACATTGTAATCCTTGGTGTGATTGAAAAAGTGTCCTAGATTGTATTACTTAATTAAAATTATGATGAGCATATTGAACTGTTTTTCGTATTTATGCCTTATAAACTTGATATATTACACATGATAAAAATGAAACTGCAAGAACTATAAGAAAAGATACTCCATTTTGGGGGCAAATCCCATTTGCTTTTCCTAAAAAAAGAGTGCTGCTTTAAATGAGCTTAATAAATCATGTGTGCAGAAGAGCAAGAGTAGRATATGTCCCCAAATGACTTTTTAGGATTTTTTTTTTAAATGGGGCTTTGGTTAATGTACTATGTAATAATTTTATTTTATAATGTTACTGTACAATGTTGCCTTTTGGTTCATTTAAATATAACACCAAATAAACTTGAAAATTACAGTGTCCTAAGTTTTAATGAAACAGTTAAAATAATTTATTACTCCATTGCTTTTCCTGTTTTGTATTTTTTYCCTCAGGGACATCAAGATAGCCACGGGATGCGAGTGTCTCAGTTTTAGATAACTAAGCAGCCTATTTAGTTCTTGACAGAACTGCTAATGGATTTCCAACTTGTGAAATATTAAGATGGCAGAAGATAATGAAAAATGGGTTTGTTTGGTTTCCTTTAAAGCCTCCTTTGCATCACATTGTTTGGGCTTCTGGAAGATTAGCTCTTGACACTAATCATAATGTTTCATTTTATAGGTGATTTCACGACTGGGTTTTGCCATATCAACTGTTTTAACAAGGTCATGACAAATATTTTGGTGCCTGTTTAACTTTCTATATTTATGCAACCACTGCCCCTTTTCTGTCAGCACTGTAGATAAGTGTTTATAATCACCTGTGAGCAGACAATCRGTTTGCTTAGGGTCCCTGCATGAATTTAATTTGCTGTTTTCAGTTAATTTTCTGAAAATTCCAGGTGTTGAAACACAGGCAGAGCTGAGGCTGTCACTGGCAGGGGTCACAGAGGGCACTGTGGAAGAGGACACAAAACAATGAGCAATGATGTGAAAACACAACAATGTGAGATCTTGATTTGCTCCTCTCTGCTGCACAAACACCTCCAGTGCTTTCTGGTCAGGATGGGGAGTGCTGAGTGCTCTCTGCAGGGCCAGACCAAGGATTCCAGCCTTGGGTGCTCACATGTTGTGGGTCAGGCTGCAAACACCACCATGGCAGGGGGTGTTAAGTCACAACGTGGTGCTGCTTTCAGTTTTGGAGATAGTTTTGTATTAATTTGTGTCAACGGTTTATCATGGATCCGCATCAATTTCAGGTTTTTCTCTTGTACCCATCAGAAGCTTTCAGATAGGAGTACCCTTTTGATTTTTACATTACAGCATAAATCCAGGAGCAAGAACATTCATAAAAATGCTAAGTGGGACCAGGCTTATGCCAAAAAATCCTGAGCAGCCTGGCACAGCATTCCTCAGTCACGTGCTGTGTATATTGGATGTACAGATCTCATCTGGGTCATCACTGCTGGAAGATGGAGCAGCTGCCAGGTKCCTTCTGCTGATGGAGTCACTGGGTCTCAAGGTGGAAGAAAATTCCTACAAAAGTGTTGTTTTGGCACCCAAAACCCAGCCCCATGAGCTCAGTGMTGCTTTGGATGTGTCACATTCAGTTGTGCTGGGCAGGTAAATCCTTGGTTTCAGATSTAGCTCTGATAAATGGCTCTGCCCACTGCACAAACAAGTCACAAGAAGGATTTTGGATCTCAGGGCCATACACTGCCTTTTGAGGAGCTCCTGTGTCCCATTGCATCTGCAGACAGAAGAAGGGAAAGCAGGCAGTGCCCTGTCCACAGCAGTGTTCCCATTCAGAGGAAAGGTCAGTGGTGTTGGTGGGCACTTTGGGAAAAAACATCTGGAGCAGTAATTATGGCCAGAAGGTAATTAATGTTATTTTTTCTGTGCTATCTTTTCAGGAAAGAACACTCTATCTTGCAAAGTGCTGCTCTGCTGGTGGTTCTGCAGCAAACTTGGCTGACTTTGGATGATTCTGAGGCGCTGGATCATTTGATATCTTGCAGGCTCTTACATAAATCTGCAATGTTCACTTAGATACTGGAACAAAATCTTCAAACAAGGAAGAAGTGGACTGTCAGMAGCCCAACTCCTCCCATGAGTAAGTTCCCTGTGGTTTTATTTATGTTCTTCTAYACAGTACTATGTGTAAGAGAGGCATGAAGCTCTTCCTGAAGCAACAGTAGCTCTAAACCTTTMCAACTCCAAATTTTTAAGGTAGACAAGATCATGGTCATGGATGAGCCCAGCACAAGAAAAGCAAAAGTAATGTTGGCTTGTGCTGCTGAGGCTGGAGGCTTTTAGAAATAAAGAGCATTGTGGCAGCAATTACTCATCCCCAGTCCCTCTCCTCCCTGCCCTCCTGCACCCTGGATCTGTGGGTTTTGGGATATTCCTCTGAGGCTCTGAGCCTCTGGACATAGAGTGAAGGCTCAGATCCTTCCTTTTCTCAAAGTTAACCAGATTTCCTCAGTAAAAAGAAGGAATTTTCTGCCAGGCATACTTTGGCCTCAGCTGAAAAAAAATCCCCTGAGGTCTGTGATCTCCTTGTCCCAGTGGAGAGGTTAACAGCACTTAAGGGAATGTGACCTGGCCCCTCCTCTCATCACCCCCAAAACTTCATGAGACCACCCTGGAAATGGCAGGGCTACAAAAACAAGTCCCAAATGCTTTCATGCTGGGCTTTGGGGAAGCCACATTTCCTGCCACTCTCTGCAACCAGAGGCTGAAAACTGATTGAATCCATTAAGGATGGAAATGTATGGGTGAACTCCTCGGGTAGGAACAYGCAGTTCTGGTGGCTTTTTCTTTCAGAAAAATGCAAAATGCTGCTCTTCACAGCAGAATTGCTCTGTTTTCCCTGCTCATCCCAAACCTGTGTGCAGTGTTCTCTCTGTCTGCTGTCCCCCAGCACTTGATGGGGCTCCAGCCTCTGCCCACAACAGCAGGAGAAGAGGGGGAAAAGAGAAATGCTAATTATTTTTTCTGTCCCTGGAAATCATGTGGAATCTGGTCCCTTTTGAAAAGCTCTGCTGTAAACTCTGTTTTAGTGACAGACGTATTCCTGCCATGAAAATTCCTTCTCATCTGCTGTCCTGCCAGACTGCCACRCTTCCAACAGCAACAGATCCATGTGGTATGGTGTGTTTTTCCTCACAAAATATTAGAGGGAGAGGAGAGAACCAARGAAGCCGAGTCACTTATCTTCCTTRCTTGTCTCGGTAATGAAATATTGCTGTTGAACTTTACCCTGCCTTTCCTGTTACTATTTTTTTTTTTTAATTTTTTTTGCAATGGTTACCATTTAAGAGGCTCGCAAAATTGCATTAGCAAAATTTATGACTGTGTAGCGAACGTGTGCGTGTGCATTAATTCTGTTCAAGGCCAATATCTTGTAGCTGCAAAATTAATGTTACGGTGGAGTTTCTAAGTATGGCTAATGGCTGTTCAATAAAGCAAGGCTCGTGCTTTGCTCACCTTGTGGCTCTTAATTCCTTGAAACAGCCCTGCCTTGAAGGGTTTGCCAGGTAACGGTAAAAAACGGTGCATGCACAACACAAAAACATGTATTTTTTATACATTTTTGTTTATGCAATGAAGACTTGAAAATTTTGGCCCTGTGAGTTGGTTCAGTTGGGTTTCTGATGTTACCTACATTTAGACTTTCATTTTCTTACTATGTAAAAAAAAAAAATCACTTTCAGCTAGAAGGATGAATTAATATTTGTAGCCTTTTACCAGTTTAAATGCAGTTGCTAATCTGGTATTCGAGGTTAAAAACATAATAAAATAAGACAAATGACCGATGATGAGGACTTGCTGATGTGCTGGTTGAAGAAAAGAGGCTGGAAAACTATTTTCAGGATGCTGAGACAGGACTTTAGACTGTGTCTGACAGCACTTGTTTACTTCTTCAAAGCTTTGTCTGACAGTCAGAAGAAAGCTCTGTGCTCGTGATCTTGGCCTGATGTTCGGGATGTGGTGTGTGCAAGATCACTGCTTTTAGAGATAAAAAGCTGATCCCTTGGGAATAAACAGTGTGAAGTGTTGAGGAGAGGAGGTGGAGTGGAGCTCTGGGGCAGGAAAATGTCTGGGTAAGTCCAGGTCCTGCTGTGTGTAAACCACAGGTCCCAAAAGTGGCTCCAGCCACAACAGACCGTGGGCTCGTGTCTGGCAATTGCTTGGCAAAGTGAGCAGCAGCAACCTGCAAAAGTCTGGTGGAGGACAAAAATATCACACAGAATCGACAAAAACATCATGCAGAATCACAGAACCACYAGGTTGGAAGAAACCTTCAAGATATTCCATCCAAMCCATGCCCAACACCTCAACCMAATMACGGCACCCAGCACCACATCCAATCTSTCTTTAAACTCATCCAKGGATGGTGASTCTACCACYTCCCYGGGCAGTYCATTCCAGTGCTTTATCAYTCTTTCTATAAAAACCTTTTTCCTGATATCTAACCATTTATAATATCCATTTATGTTGTCATAGCCTCGAGGAACAAGAGCCAYTGAGGGGGCGGAGGGCAGTGACACTTTGCTGGAAGAGGTGAGCTGACAAAAGTAAGGCATCTGTGGGATGGAAAAAGCAATGCAGTGGGAAAGATAATTTCATGTGAAAGCTCACATAATTTCATGTGAAAGCAGTACCATATGTCTTCCGTGTTTTGGGACTGTTTGCTTGATCTCTGTGGGCTTCACTTTSGTGCCAGTTACTCACTGTGACTCTCTTCAGGAATTTTCTTGGAATAGAGCTCRTCCCTTGCTGTGGGGTCATGAGATGCCCAGGAAAAGAGGGGCTGAACAGGGGCTGAGAAATCTTACAAGCACRATCTCGATGGTTATGATGGCATTGYCAGCATCACAAACAATCACAGTCAGATCAGTCATSGGATTTGTAACTGGTGATAATCAGCGATACCACACCAGGGAGGTGTTTGGCTCAGCTTGTCCAAGTGTTTTGGTGCTGTGAGAGTGATGAATGTCACTGGGAGAGCTTTTTGGGGAAGATAACGTGAGAGAGAGGAGCAGGAGAAGCTCGATGCCCTGCTGGGAGCACGGGGAGAGTGGGATTAGTGCTGCAGAAGGCRGGCAGACAGCGAGCATCTGCTCTGGGCCACCAGGAGCAGAGCGCAGCAGGACTGAGAAATTCTTGGACCAGTTACCAAGGAACTGGGAAACTCCAGGATACTGTACTCATGGGGGATTTTTACTACCCAGACATCTGCTGGGTAACAAATGCAGCTAATCACAGCGATAATGTACAACCCTAATTCACTGTAAATTCTCTCCCATATGTTTAGAATTGTATTTACAGTAGGGAGTGAGGGATAGTTTTTCAGGAATCGAGGTGAAGCGAGTTGCTGGTGCAGAGTCAGCCATGTCTTGTGGAAAATAATGTGTGACAGACTTGAACAGAATCCTTCTGAAACCATGGTGGTATTTCAGGTGTTCCTAGCAAAAAAAAAAAAGTTCCTGTAATTACTGATTTGCTCTTAAATGTGCCAATTGAACTACTTATTTTTCCATAACCTTTGTTGACCTCGAAGAACGAGTTCACAAGTGTAGTTGATGAAGAATTTTCTTCCAGATGAAATGCCCCTCCTGAAATCCAATTCTGCTGTTGAGGAGGTGGAAAAAGGGTTAAGAAAAAAGACAAGAAAGGAACCATGATAATGGCTGCTTAGCTCACCGGTAACCCATGAAAGCATGTTGTTTTRTTGATACACTTCTGTGGCCTTTCTCCTGTTGCAGGCAATAATTTTGCCCTCTAAGTCAGCACAGACCCAGAAARGCACTGAGAGCTTGAATATATCTGATGCTCAGGGCTGAGCACAGTTGGTTGCTGATGAGTTATGGARCATTTTCGTGCCTTTTTCGCTCAATCCCTGCTCCCTGGCCGCGCTGGTTGATTTTGGTGAGGATGTGTAAACTGAGCTCTGGCTTCGGCCACTCAGAGCCCAGGGATTTGCATAATGGCATTACTGCTTATTCCTCAATTACAGCCTGTGAATATGCAAATCTGTTGATGCTGGTTACTGTAATCCCCCTGCCCTGGCAGGTCCCCAGCTGGGCAAGTTTTTGAGCCATTTATTGGCAACGAGGGTTTTCCTCATGGGTTTCTTGCTTCCAGCTGTGGGTAAAGGGGAAAACTCCTCAATCAGCTRCCTGAAATAGAGGAGAACAATTCAGAAAATGGTGAGACCATTTTTAAAAAGAGCTGGAATGCTTTTCCCCTGTCATTTTCCTTGCAGGAGCTGGTGTTCATGCTGGTGAGGTGGGATGGGTCAGCTCACTCTGTCCTACACACTGCAGCAGGGTTTGTCCTTGTCMCTTGTTCCTCTCTGCCCTGGCTGCTGCCCACCTGAAATGTGGGTTCAAGGCAAAAAACTGAGAGAACAAGCAGTGGTTTTGAAGGTTKTCTGTCCATTTGCTGCCCTCAGTGGCCTCCTGGCTCTGGAGAGATTGGTTCAGCAGAGGGGTTCAGCAGAGGATTTGCAGGTTTGGGTGGAGAGATGGGAAATCTCAACTCGCAGCTCTTGAGCACCTGTGCCAGCTTAGACAAGAGAAAATTTGGTGAATTGTGGTGTTTTACCATCTGCTGAGCCRTATATGCATGTCTAGAGCTGGCAAAACATGACTTGAGGAACCTTTCCTATTTCTATTCCCAATATTTCTCTAGCAGTATTTTCAGTAGTACTTAATTTTTCCCCTGTATCTTTTCAAATAAGGGAAAAGATGTTTTTCAAAATTTAATTTTCAGCTGGCTCTGCTTAACACCCTGCACTCCCAGGGTACCCATGACAGCTCCTATTCTCCTCCCCTCAGCCGTGGACCTGCCAGATCCCTCTGCACAGGCAGCAGTTGGAAAAAAAACAACTATTTTGCATCTGATTTGACAACTGTGCTGTGAGAATGTCACTGTCACACAAGTCCAAATGTCCCAGGAGTGGGGTATTCAGACAGATTTGARAGAAACACTTCTGCCTGTGCATGGGAACGTGGCCCATGCCATTATGTGTTAATGGATATGATTTATTTCAGAAAAAAATGCAACCAAAAAAACAGAACAAAACAGGCAAATGTAGAACAAATGATTTATAGGAAGCAAGATGGTTTGAAATATAAATACAGACAAGCAGCATATTTGCTGCTGATGGTGCTATGTTCCCTGGGAGAATAAAGCCATTTTGTAACTATTTGTCTGTGTCTTGAGCTTGCACACATTTTGTCTCAGAGTTTTTCATTCCTAAGAATTTCATAATTTCATTTTCTATTCTAAATCTTTTTTCTCAGACCAACAAAAATGGTTTGACACCTATTTGTAAAAGGCTTTATTGTTACATCCTGTTCCCAAATCAATTTCTTCAGTTCTCAGGATTTCCCCAGTTCTGTTTTATCAGCCAGAGGTGGGATAAGATACCTGCAAATAAAGATGTATATTGTACCAGGGCCTGCTGCTGAAATGTCCTGAGTGTTCTGAGCTCTGCTTTGATGCCATGCTTAGCAAAAAATTGTCACGCTCCTTTCCTGGAAGATTATTGTGAACTGAACCACTTGGGAAGAAATTGTTCTTTGCATGTTTTTGACCCTTTAGGTGAGTAATACTTTTGGAGCTGTTCATCGTACTTTCACTGCAGGCATTTCTGCTCTTCAATAAAAGTAACAAAAGAACAGCCAGAGAATGAGATTTAAATCTTATTCTGTGATAAACTAGTACACAAGAATTATTTTTCTCTATGTTCAAATGGACTGCACTTTTTTTTAGGTAAACTAGAATCCTGGAAGGGAAAGAACCTCCTGGGAACTGAAGAGCTATGCTTAGGTYAAGTAAAGGACAGCATTGCATTTATGATTTTATCATCACGTACCTCTAATCTGGAAGAATTCCTCTACAAACCTTGAGGAATAAGAGGATAAGCTAGTGCCTGGGTTTATTCAGTTTTTGGCTTGCCTGATGAGATCAGTGGGAAGAGATGTGTTTATCATGCAGATGTTTGCAGGAAGCTGAGGTGATACYGCTAAAACTCTTCAAGGATGTAAAATGCCAAGGTTACAGGAACGTTTCATGTTTCAGAAAAGGTGCAGATAAAATATAACCATTCAGAAACACTGCAAAGAAGGAACATGCAACCATTTTTGTGTTATGGAACAATATGGCAATGTGGAGCAGGAACCAGTCCAGCAAAGGACARGGCATGAGATGTCACTTGATGGGCAAAGTGTCCCATTTCTCTTCTTGTCCAGACCCAGYTTCCTTGTAAAAAACTGTGAGATTYGAAATGCATTAACCAAGAGAAAGATTTCCCCTCTCATTGTCAGCCTATGAAGCTGTCCAGCCTCTCTGTGTAAATTTTGTTTTATTCAAGTCTCCCCCAATAACAATGGGTTRTCTTTCCTGCTCCTCTCAGTTTGCCATACACTGTAGCTGGTGGGAGAGAATAAAACTCTTCAAGTAAAAGTTCTGCTGTGGTAAATCTTAACTGATTTACTTAAATATGTGATCAAACAAAAATGCAGCTTCTGAAGGACACTTTAGAACAAGAGCAAAATCTGGCATCTTGTTAGATGCCCTCAGTGACTGGAGGCTTTGATCACAGCTTCCTTCATCTCTTTTCATGCTGCTTACAAAGTTACTCGATGTAAAAAATGTTGTGTGTGATTTACTTCAACCGAGGASAGACAAATTCATTTTGAAGGCGGGAGATGGTCAATCCCTGAGCTTGAGTTTGTGTGTAGATCTTGGATGGTTTTGGAGCAGTTTGGATGTTCCAAGTGGCTGACAGCAGGGCCACACTGTAATCAGGTGGAAAGGTGACCTTCGCTGTTCAGGTTTTGTTATTGCAGAGATGGAGATGAATTTTCCCAGAAATTGTGGGGTATGGGGGGAATCTGTGTGCTGACCCTCTCACCAGCCCTATCTGTGAACATTTTGAGCTGTCTGGAAGCTCTCACGGGCCAGGAGCCATACCTTGAAGCAGAAAAATCTTCTCCAGGGGAGCTGGTTACAGAAGGAATTCAGCCTTTATTTAATCCATCAGAGACTGCTCCTATCACTGCTGAACCACAGCTACTGCTCAGCTGCTGCACTGCCACTGCTGTGCTCCATTGCAGTGTTTCAGGAGGAAAACTGRAAAGTGACTTTTCCATTTGAAACCGTACAAGGGGATTCAGCCAGACAGCTGCAATTACCCCAGCTGGAGCAGGGATCTGTGGCTCCCCATCTGCAGGCTCATTTTCAGCACTTCAAATGAGGGATTTCACTGGAACATGTCAAAATTAGTGAAACAAAGTAATTTCTCTCTGGGTTTGTCCTCCATCATACCCACATCAGGCGCAAATATTGTCCTTCAAAGCCCAAAAGAAAAAGCAGCTGGAGGCAAGGAGCCTTTCCTATTCATTCAGGTGAGTTGTGAAGTGGGTAATGAAAATGCTGTTGTTTTCTAACATGGCCAAAACAGTTATTCAGGAAAACAAATTCTGCCCATGACTCTTCCTCTCACARTACAAACCGTGGCTGTAACCCAGCAAAGCACTTTAGCATGGGCTTAAMTGGGAATTTTGAGTGGTGCTGCTGACTGGGAGGGCTCAGCCCTGGTTCTGGAGGTTAAACATGAGGAAARGGAGCTGGCATCACCCAGGGACCCTGCTTTGCTGTCCACAACTACACGGACTCAGCGTTGGGCTGGATCCAAGGAGTGGGATTTGCAAAGACAGAGCAAAACCAGAGGGTTCCAGCAGCGTGGAGCACAACTTTGTCACTCTGACAGAATGGATAAAAGTGAATGAAAAGGCTGCATGATTGCTGTTGCCATCCTGTTAATTAGGCTGAACTCATGCTTCATTAGTGCTACAATATGCTTCCATCTTAACAAAACCCTGTTGGGTGTATGGAGCCACTTCACTATTAGCAAAACGCAGCCTTATCAGAGAGCCCTGTAATTCGTTTTGTAAAAGACAAGTCATGACATATATTGTGTTGAAATTGCACTGAAGAGACAGATTACTYGCTTAACACTTGCTTTTCCTAATGAACAGGAAAAGATGTTTGCAAAACGAAGTTATTTATGGAGTTGGGAGCTCTTGTGACCCGGTGCCTAATTACAACGCACAGTCCTTCAGTGGTGTTTCAAACAGTTCCTAAATAACCTGCTTTTGCTCTTGCACATTCTCTCAGTGGCACTGTGAAAATACCATCAAGCATTAAATTCCCTTTTTTTTTTTTCTCGCCGTTGTTGTGGTGAAGACTTTCCCGTGCAAGCGGCGCGATTTCCCTGCAGCAGGAATGCAGCAAAAGCASCAGCACAACCCCCATCCCCTGCTTGCAGCAGCACTGATTAACTTGAAAACTTGACACAGGAGCAAGAAACAACGTGTACTGGATTGTTCACTGCCCCCAAGAAACCACTGCCCTCCCTCAACACCTCTGTGCCRTGGGCAGAGCACGTTTTTAGTGGTGTTATGATAGGTGCTGACCCAGCAGTGATTTTTCTACAGATTCCCTGTGCTGGGAAGGGATTTTGGATGAAAYCAGGGCACAGATCTACATTAGCCTCAGCTGGAGAGCTGACTGAGGTCATCCTGACATCCCCAGAGTGGGTCATGCATGGTATARTTGGGTTCAACCCCACCTTAGCTCTCAGATCTTCCTACCAAAATAATCTTAATTTGTGAGTATGGCTCAGGGAAGGGAGATGTGTAGCAAAATGTAGCCAAATATTTTTATTTTCATGTTTCTTCCTTTTACCATTCTTTAGCCTTTCTATAAACATCCATGCTTATTCATGTTTTCCTGCAGTAGACCTAAAAATATCCCCCTCTCCATTTCCAGTGCTGTACACTGCAGACCTGAGATGACCCTACATGAGAGAGTCAGAGCAGCACAGTCTAATGGAGAAGAAAAATGGCAATGAGGTAATGTAGCAAAAACAACGCTCTGAAAGGGCATCTCTGAACTGCTCACCAATTCTGTTTGCTCTCACAGCTCAGGCTGCTTGTCCTGTCATCCATCTCCTGGGCTAAGGGCATTTCTTGGTGTAACCCCATGAAATCCATGGGTTTTATCCCAGGGTGGCTGCAGTCATTCAAGTGAATGCCGTGGATGATGGGCACAGCCTCACATTTGCTGCACAATTCTGCATCCCCAATAAAATCAGCACCAGCCCTGGGACTCAGGGGAGCTGCACGTGGTCACACTAAATCAGATTTGCCCCAACGCTCTGAAATCAGCACTGTGGTGCAAAATTTTGAATGACAATTGGGAACCAGAACTGCTTTTGCAGAAGGATTGGTATTTACTGCTTAAATAGAAATATCTTGTTCTTACACACATGGAAAATGCTGTACTACAGTATATTTGGAAAGATTCTGTAAGATTTTGTTCCAAGATGGAATAATCCCTGTCTTTAATGCCTTAGGGCCACCATGAGACACAGTTGTTTGTTTTCATCGGGGTATCTGGCTCAGATCCTTTTCTCTGTGTTGCCATGCAGCTGCAGAGATGTTTGACTGAAATGCAGTGATGGTTTAGGATGAAGCAAGGAAGGACAGGAATGGCTGTTTTGGTGGCAGAGCCATCCTGCAGTGATTTAAAATGATCATAGAGCTCATCATACAAAACAGGTGATTGCTCATGTTCCCTACTGCTTGTGGTCAAGGACACACAACTCTCTGCTGGCTTAACTCAGCTCATTTTTGTGTAGGCTCCATATATAACCAAAAGTAAATAAAGAAAACTAATGTGGCAAATAACAGAATATTGTGGGCTTTGGCATATGCAGGCCATAAGAACATCTAATTTCCCATTTTTCCCATTCTTTCTGTTTGTAAATATGAATGTGATGTGACACACTGTCAGTGTTCTCCCACAGAACGAATTCAACAACAGGACGAGGTGCAATCCACTTGAGAGCATCCAGCCAAGTTGTTCTGTGGGTGTTGTTCAGACTGCCTTCCTGGGGTAAATCACAATTAGTTTAAAAAATTGATGGTTAAAATTCAACTTGTTGAGGGGCACAGGCTCCCATTTTACTTCTCAGTGTTTGTGAACTGAGTTTGCAGGGATGGTGGCTGTCACTTGGCACTGGGTGTATTTTTCTTAACCTGTCATATGCCCCAACTCATCACAATGTTTTGCATCTGGGTCAGTCGTGTTTTTATCAAGCATTAACATGCATAGGGGTTTGCCAGCACTTAATAAAAATGCTGCTGAAAACTGCATTCTTTCACCTGTTTACTGAAGCAGATTATATTGTGTTTGAACTGTGTTTGAACTGAAGGTACACTGGTGTGAAAACTGTTATATTCATAACCCACACCCAGGCAATAAGAAGGAGCTCAGCTAATGAAAATCACTCAAAGGAAATCACTGCTCACCCCTTCTGAGATCAATTAGGAAGATTATTCCAGCATCCCTGATGCTGTTAAACTCCTCTTCCCTTTGGATGGCCAAGGTAAGGAATTTGACAATAGTGTGTAATAAACAAAGCATTTGTGATGYTATTACCACCCTAAATTTCTACAGCAAAGGACAACACTTGGACRGTGTAAACACATGAGTTCTCTGTGAGTTTCCCATTCAAATGAGGTCAGGAACAGAAAGTTTGGGACCAAACAGAAATGGATTGGASGGTTTGAGCCACCTTTTCAGATGAAGGCTGGCAAAGCACTTTCCCAGTGGGTCCTTGTCTTTGGAGGACACCTCAGTGTGGCTGCCTCATGCTCAGTGGATCAAACACCATCTGAAGACAGCTGTTTCTCCAAAGAGAGAAGAAAACATCCTTTCTGGCAGTACCCCAGCAAGTTCAGATGCTCTAACAGCACAACAGATGGAGGCTCTGCCAGAGGAGAAATGCTGACACTGAGCTGCATGAACATGGCAGGGTGGGTAATGCCATGGCTGCTGGGACTCACTGATGTTCCACTGTAAATTATACCTGTTGGGAGCCTGGCTTTGTGGTGGGTATTTCTGTTTTTAAATGCATTTTTTTCCTTCCCTTTTCCCTCTCCTCTGGTGCCTGTGCTGACAGCAACAGGTTTCTCTCAGAATTTATTTTTCCCTCTGCAGTCAAAAGAGAGCCTGAGCTTTAATGTGGAGAGCTGTCTGCTTGAGTTTCTTAATAAGTGGCAAAGGACTTAAAAACTGAGACTTTAATATTTACTGAAAATGAGAAACCTTCAGAACCGTTTGGAATATTTGTCTGATACTAAATGTTCTGCCAAAAATAGCCAATTCTTTAACTATGCAAAAAAATRGTATTGCCAAAGCGTTGCTTCTCTTTGCAAAAAAATGCACCAATCCTTCAAACAGCATTAGAGATATAATTCATTGACTTATGCAAATGAAAAATGTTCATAATCATTTTGGTAAATATTTCATCTAGTGTAAATACAGATCCATTTTAAACTGCAAACATATGCAAAGGCAGGTAGGGTTTATTTCAATCAGCTCACCACACAAAGAGCTGCAGCATTTTTCGAGTGAATTTGCCTTCTGCCCACATCTGGAGGCTAAAAGGGAGGAAAGAGAAGAGAGYAAACTTTTTTCTCCAATGGTCGTGACCAAATCACTGAATAACTACTTTTTTTTTGCTCTTTGCAGCAGGGATTTTTTATTCAGAGTGATTCATGTGCTGCACTACGAGGAGAAAAGTGCCCCAATCCAAGGAGCTGGGAACAGAAAATAGAAATACTAATCTTAAACTACCCCAGTGTTCAAACAAGAGGATTCATGGAGCACAGCAGGTAAAAGTAAAAAAGGCATTGGTTCCCTTTGAGGCAAAAAACCCCAGTTTTTGCTCTCCAGCCATACATACAATTCCTTCACCTGACACATTCTGATGCAGTAGTTTGGCCATGTTAACTCCTTTGAAATGTGTCTTATCCCACTGTACCTTCAAGATCATAAACCAGCTGATTTAGCTTTAAATGCTCACGTGTTAAAAGAGAGAACATTTCCCGTTTGGCTTTGCAGCATTCCCTGATCACAAATTTCAGATTTCTTGTCTGAGTCTTTAATAAAAGCTTATGAGCCTCTGACYGGTGTGATTACAGTCAGGAAATATCTTTTTTAAACACAGGCATTGTTTGCTTTTGTCAAGCCAGAAAACAGAGAAATTCTCCCTCTAATTCCCTCCATTGATAATTTTTTTTTTCTGTCATCCGAGGAGGCTGCTGAGTGCTCAGTGTTCTCAGAGGGTGCTGGAAACATCCCTGAACATCCCTGCTCTGCTAAGGGGTATCTCATTATCTGAACTGCACAAATCAGGGAGGAAGTTTTGCTCTGGGTGCTCCTGGCAGAGCAGCGTGGCAAAGAGACTCTGTTTTTCTTCCTCTTAGCTAAAAGAAGAGTTAGTTTGTACCCTCAGTTGTTCCTCTGATGGTACCAAACCACCCAACTACTGCAATGACAGAAAAAAAAATCATTTTTTGCATGATAAATAGGGATGTTCCATCCTAGACAGGAYGCCCAAGTGAAAACTCACCAGTCAGATGACCCAGGCTCGCTGCCTATCAAAGCCAAGCTCGCTGGCAGGCTGTTCATGAATTTCTGAAATAATCTAAAAGGAGCTCAGCCTGTACCTGAGATTGTCAAACTTGATGTGAACAGCAAAGCTGACAGCTCGCTTATCTTAGAAAATCACTTGTGAGGGTTTTGCRTTTTGTTGGAGTCTCCTCAGTGGTTTAGAAAAATAAATTCAGATGTGCTGAAGRGAAGAGGTTTGCTAAGGCAGCATCCTGTGCTGCGTGGAGCATCAGTGCAAGGTGATTTTTTTTGAGGTTTGTGAACTCCTCCTGTGCACACAGTGATGGGAAAGTGCCTGGGAAGAGACCTGTAATAACCCAGTGCCTGGAAAAGGTGYTCCAAAAGTCAAGGTTGGTCTCACAGAGTGAGTCTTGGCAAACCCACAGTGTTATATTTCAGATGAGGGCAGTGTGAGGAGGAGTAAATTGAGAGGGAAAATGATGAGCACATGCAGTAGAAGGAAAAAGTTTCACTCCATGAAGGTTTGCTCACCTGTGAATGGGTAACTGTGCTTTCTCTGATTAATCCTGTCTAAATGACATGGTCAATGGTTCATTCTCAATAACCAYAGGGAATTCCAGCTGGGGCAAAAGCAGGCAGGAATGGCAAGGCAGCAGTGCTGGTGATAACCACAGAGCTGGCAGATTTCTCCAGGGGTGAGGCCAGGTTCAAATAAACCCAGACTCCAGAGAAACCCAGAAGCGTCTCCTGCAAAACTGGAGAGGTGAGGGCAGGTGCCAAAAATATGCTAAAGTACTCAAAGATGTTAAGGTATTTGAAGAAATATTAAAATTTTTTTTAAAGGTTGTCAATTTATGTGAATAGCTCAAAACTCAAAACTTATCTCTGCAGTGTCAGAAACCTGAAATTGCAAAAACTCCCTCCGGTTTGCTCTCTGTTACAAATTTTGACCTTTGACTCAGCTGCCCAGAYACTGCTTGGATTTTACATTGGTTTACCTCATAATTGGATGAAGCTCAGCATTTTCAGCTGAGTTCATTGGTTCAATCAAATCATCATATATCTTAACTTAGAAACTTAGCGTGAGAAACCTCCTGGGAATTCACACAGCATCCCAAAACCCAAGAGAATAATTCTCAGGAGATGTGTTGAAGTGGCATTTTGTCCAGCTGCCCAGAGGAAAATGTTAAATATCTGTGGTGTTTTTGACATGACCCAGCTCCTGCAYCCCCTGCCCCTGGTTTTCAGCATCTCCATTGCAGCAGAAATTGCTCCCTGCTCACACTGCTCCCTGCAGTTCTTCAGCTTGCACCAAACCTGATCTGKTTTTTTCCCCAAGCACTGCAATAATTTGGTCCCCTGGGGAAAGGCTGCGTGAGTAGTTTTGTGTTTCAGGTATAAAACTCAACTTTTCCTTGAAAACTTGTTTCTCTGCTCTGATGTGTGCCAGCAGCACAGCAGGATGTTTATGCCCCAGAAGCCTCCTGCCTGCAGTTTTCCATGGCAAATGTGTCTCAATTCTCTCCTGTCTTTGATTTCTGCCTGGCTCRGTTATGGGTGCAGCTCATCTGAAGACTCACAGTAAAGGGAAAATGTGAAATATGGTTAATAAACCCMAGCTTGTGATTAAGTCTTTAACTGGAAGCAGCAAGCAGTTGTTATTTAAATTGCACCTTTTGTTATTTGGATGTACCTACAGAAGATTTTGGTCCCTTGTTTTGTTGTGTTGCTTTTTTTTTTTTTTTT
>NW_026623290.1:2158937-2176808 GCF_030028575.1 Malurus melanocephalus
CTGTGTCAAATATTGCATTTGTATTTCTATATGGTGATAAAGCAACTCAGTGTTTGCATTGCTTGTTTGCAGCCAATGCTGTGGCCCTGGAGGGTCTCTTAGCAGAAAAACCATTTTCTGTAGACGAGCCATATGTATAGAAAAGATAAGATTTGTAATTGCATATTAAAAAAAAAAAAAACCAAGAACACGGGTCAAGTGAACAGCTGCTCTAACTCCTGTTCTCAGTGAGTTTCTCTGTGGCCAGGCTGAGCTCAGAGCATTTATGGAAACACGGCATTATGGAAACAGCATTGCAGTGCTGGTGGCTGAGCTGTTATTAAGCAATTAGTAAGAAACAGCCCAGGTGAGAGACAAAGATCATAGCAAAAGCCTCGGAAGCTTACTTAGCACAGAGAGTTTTTCTGAGTTAACCTTTTCACTGGGGTARTGGGTCTGAAGAACAGATTTTACAGCCAGTGCAAGTTTCTCTGATAGTTTTGAACGAGCTGGTGAGTTCTGTATTGGAAAAGTGCATTAAAAGTTGCTGTTGCTCTGTTCTCATCCTTATTTTTCATGTGTGGGGCCAGGCAGTTTAGGAGGTGAGTGATGGGGGAGGGTGGAAAGTGCAGTGTGCACCCTGGGAGTGGGATTGGGGCCACCCTGGGAGTGGGATTGGGGCCACCCTGGGAGTGGGATTGGGTCTGGGGTCACTCTAGGAGCAGGACTGGGGCTGGGGTCACTTTGGGAGTGGGATTGGGGCTGGGGTCACCTTATAAGTGGGATTTGGGCTGGGGAGACCTTGAGAGTGGGATTGGGGCTGGGGTCACCCTGGGAATGAAATTGGGGCTGGGGTCACCCTGCGAGTGGAATTGGGGCCACCTTGAGGGTGGGACTGGGGCTGGGGTCACCTTGGGAACAGGATTGGGGCTGGGGTCACTTTGGGAGTGGGATTGGGGCTGGGGTCACTTTGGGAGTGGGATTGGGGCCACCTTGGGAGCAGGATTGGGGCTGGGACCACCTTGGGAGCAGAAATGGGGCTGGGGTCACTCTGGGAGCAGAAATGGGACTGGGGTCACCCTGGGAGCGGGATTGGGGCTGGGATGCCCTCCAACACCAGCTCAGAGCAGTGCCCTGGGCTCTGCAGCACCTCCCACCTGAGCACAGGAGGTGGGCTGTGACCTTGGAAGCTTCAGAAGTCTGGCTCTGGWAAAACTGTGTCTGCCATTTGGATTGCCTGGTTTTAAAATTACTGTTCCACGTGTYGCTGGTCAGAGGGGTTCATGGACTTAGAGAGATTTTATGCATGGTAACTCACTGAATTCTGATTTATCTGAGCTCCAGGACCAGAGCTGGCCCAGCTGCCCATGGACACACCAGTTTGCACAGGAATTCACAACACAAAAAWATTCTGTGGGTGTTTGAGACCGTGAGTGGCGACACGAGTTTGGCCAAAGTTTTCAGTCCACTTTGTGAACTTGAATTACTCATGAAAAARAATGGGAAACAAGAGGTCCAGCCCTCTGAGAGGGAGTCTGGAAGTTGTGGCATCAAGGTTACTGGAGGACAGATTTATGTGTTTTCATCATCTGCCCCATTTCTCTCGTGCTGTTCCTTGGCCAGCTCATTTGCTCAGACCTTTCTGATTTCGGATATGGATTGTGCTTTCTCCTCCCAGTCACTCCCCTGCTGACAGTGACAGGTTTTTTTCTGAGAGAATCCTCGGGAACACAAATCCATCAGGAATTTCAATGAGAGTGGCTAGTTTGGCAAGCAGCAGCTCTGAGTTTTGTACATCTGTCTCCTTGCAAATGCACGTTCTGATGAGTRTGAAAAGGCAATGCTTCACTGGAGAGGTGTCCTTGTACCTGGAAGGGGCAGGATGGAATGCAGGTCCTTTTCAATTGATGAAAAYCTTGCTGTTAAGTATTTCTGCTTCATTTCCACTGACTTTTCTCTGTTTTTATGGTAACATGATGTTTGGGGCACCCTCTCTATGATCTTCTCTGCTCTTTTCCATCTCAGGACATTAAAMGCAGGGATAATGCTGCTCATTTTCTCAGATGAGAAGTGATAGCTGTGTATTGATTTATTTATTATTTTTTCTAAACTGAGGAAACAAGTGGTACAAGTTAATTAATCTACGTGGTGATYCAGGAAGGTTAAATACCCCAAGCGCTGTGTGCAAGTGGTTCCTTGGTAAAGGGCTGGTCAAATTGAGCCTTAATTGCTGGGTTAATGAGGTTTTTGTGGACAAGCTGGGTTTCTTGATGCCCTGTGAAGCTCCTGTTATCCTGGAATGAGGATGGATGAGGAGGGATGAGGAGGGATGAGGAGGGATTCCCTTCAGGGGTGTCCACAGCCTGCAGAGACTGCCTGATCCAATGGGGGATTCTGCAGTGGGATGTCTCTGCAGCCTCTTTGTTTGCTGGGGCCTTAAAATCCTGATCCAGGTGCTTCTCCTGCTCTGTTTGGGCTCTTCCAGCCCCAGATCCTGGGGATGGACCTGGGAGGAAGCAGGGTGAAACTCCTGGCTGCACTCACAGGTCTGAACCCAGCAAAGACCAGGGGACAAATCCCAGTGTGACCGAGGGGATCAAACTCCTGTCCCAGCACCTTTTTGGGTGACACAGACACTCTGACCTCAATTTTGAGTACCTGTGGTGCTCTCATGAAGGTTTATTGGGATTTCTGGTGCTCACCTCCGTGTCACAGGGCTGGGGGGACACAGGGAYACTGCCCAGGGGAAGGCTCTGAGCCATCCTGCCAGGATCCTTGCAGCTAAAACAGGGACAAAACACAATGCAAAGGGAATTCCGTGTATTTATTGAGGCGTGCTTGTTGAGGTGTGTTTATTGAGATGCATTTRTTGAGGCACTGAATTCAAGCTCCCAAACTGTCCCCACACTTCTTGGGGCTGTTGAGCCCTTTTGTTGGTCTAACAAGTGACAAGGTGTGTGCTGACAAAACTGCCARGCACCCTGCTCATCCCTCACAATGATTTGAGGAAAAAAAATTATATTATGGAGAGCTTCTTCCCTAACTCATTTTCAGTTAATGKGTAAAAATAGCTGGCACAGCTTGAAAAGTGCAGCACGTGTAGCTCGGGAARGTCTCAAGTCRCAGTGGGAAGAGTTAAACTGCGCTTAGTTAGTCTTGTTAATCTGATTTATCGCCAGCAAAGGCACTCGGAGCAAAACAGCAATCCCTTCGATTTTTGTGAGAGATCTGACAACTCTTTTGCAGAGGCATATGATAACATTTAAGAATATTAAAAAGACATATATAATTGCCTCCTAGGAGAGGCATTGTGCAGTGGAAGTCAAGAGAGTAGAGAGTGGCAGATTTGATGACTAACAGTAAAGAAAAGCTGAATTCTCAGAAAAAAAAAGTACTATGAAAGATTATTTTCACACTGGCAAAATATTACACAAATATTTAAGGAGTAAATCACTCATTTTCAAATTCAGAACTTATCCAGCAAGAGGCACAGACTTCTCACTTTCTTGAGTAGAAAATATTGGACTTTATCTTTGTAGTTTAGAATTAATTGGGCAAGTAAGTAGATCAGACCTTACTATTAAAAACAGGGGACAAGCTTTGGCCAGTGGAAATTTGTTTYTAAATTTAATTAAATTCAATTTTATTTTTAAAAGCCCGCTTGATCCTGAAATTTTCAGAAATTTGACATCAATCTGAGCACTGTGGATGTTCAGATCAAGATACAAAATATTAAATGTATTTACCTTGGAAGGAGAAAACATAGAAAATTAGTGTGGGATGGGAAGAAACATGGATTTACAGGGGGATGCAGTTGCTGGGCTCTGCAGGCTCACTCTGRGGCTTTACTTTTGGTGATGGTAAAACTTTTCCTGATGGCAGCAGGAGCCCTTGGGACACTGCTGCAGGCGAGCTCAGCTGTTAAGGAGATTGAGAAGATCCACCACAAATAAAATGGGAGATGTCTRAGCTCCTTTCTTCGAGCTGTTTGCCCAAAGAGACGATCTGTGGAAAAATTTCTTCCACCTGACATCAGATCAATTTTCCAGGCCCTTAATTTATGCACTTTGTCACCCATTAACTTTCAGAGAGTCTGTTTAGCACTGTGGGTCTGGCACACGCTAATTCTTCAAAGGCCTTGGAACTAAATAGGCTACTCTGTCAGTGACATGTGAAACTGTTAGAAAGATGGATGTGGAGAAGCCCTGCAGCATCCAGACACCGCAGCTCTGGCTGTCAGGCAGTTCTTGGAGAAGGCAGCAGGGCTGTGGGGGTGGAAAACCCTTTTCCATGGGAGCAAAGTGCCCTGTGGGGTTCCTGCTGATTTTCAGGGGAGCTGCTGGGGCAGGATTTGTCCTAAACCCTTGTCTGGGAGGGTTTCAGGCTGGCAGGATGAGGGCTGGGACCTGCCAAACCTGACCCAAGATCCCCAAGACTCCCTGTCCAGCTCCAGTGCAGGGATGTGACCAGTCCCACAGTGATGATTTTAATTTTTACCTTGAGAAAGCTGTTACTCAGCACTGAAATGGTTGTGTGTGCGTTTTGGTTTTATGGTTTTTCTTTTTTTTTTTGCATTTAAAATATAAAGTTCTCTTCCTGTCATTCTCAGTTCAACTCCACAGCATTTTTCTGAGCTGGAGGAGCCAGAACTCGCAGGGAGCAGTTGTGCTTGGTACTGCTTTGAAAATCTGGAGGTTAAGAGGATAAAATGAGGATGAAATACATAAAATGAGGATTTATGTATTACTTTGTAAAAGGGGGGAAAAAAGGTGGTGAAAGGAAGATTTTAGATCAGATTCTATGAYTTGATAACACCTCTGTGAGTTCTCTCATGGGTTAATATTTTTATACAAGTTAATACCGTGCAGTTCAGACAGYGTAATCCAAAAGTCATTATAGAAGAGGATAAATCTGACTTCGAACCTTTAATTTAAAATAAAAAAAAAAAATGTCCTAGGGGGAGTTTAATCGCACTGTGCTAATCGCTTTCATTATCACAGATACGAGCACAGGACTTTGCAAAGTTCTCTAAAGAGCAGCTTAGGGAYGTGCCATCAGCTTTCACAGCTTCAGGGTGCTTGTTGCAGCCCCTGTGAATATTCTCTGTGTCTATCTGGGCTCTTTGGGGATGCAACTCGTGCTTTATTCCTTCCTCTCTCCAGCACAGAGCGCTCTTCCAGGAATTGCCTCAATGGYGAAACCTCTGAGGATCCACCAGAGTGGGAATTCTGAGCATTCTATAAAAATTTAACAGGGTTCAGCAGAAATGGGTTGGAAAACCCCAGATAAGCGGGCTCTGTCTGGGGAGGGATTGAGCCATCTAAAATAGGCCTCTTGTGAGAATCAAAGTCTCTCAAACTCCACTGAATATTTTCCTGTAAAGAGTAGCTTTTCCTGTTGAGATCTTGAAATTCCTCACCGTTCCACATAAAGACAACACAAGTATTTTATCCATAATCTCCTTGGCCCTTTCAGATTCAGGCTGTTCCGAACACTCTGCAGCAGAAGGGTTTTTTCAAAGTGTGTTTTTTTCCCCAAATGAGGCAACTCCAGGAGCTGCTGTACCAACCAAAAACACCGAGCAGAGCCCCAGAGCAATACAGGGCGTGCTGCCTTCCAACACCCAATACTCAGTACCACACTTCAATTCACATTTGAATTCTCTTTCCTGCCAAAGCCTGGAGAATKAAGACTTTCAGAAATGGTTAATCTCAGGTCAGTGGGGATACACATTCTCTCACAGCTGTGGGATCCAAGGCAGGGCACGGTGATGTTCAGCTCTGCAGGACTCAGGTTCTTAGGTTGCATTCTCACCAGCTACAAGCAAGGTTAGTCCTGCCAGGCTAAAATCAGATATCTGTGAATTTTATCTCTATATAGAGCATCACTCTGAGGAGCAACGCTAGAAATATTTAAATGTTCTGCAAAAGCTGAATTTTAGTACTGTGCTATTGTGGTTTTGGTGGGGTTTTTTTTTGTTTTTTTTGTTGTTGTTTTTTTTTTTTTTTCTTAAACCCCATTAGGGGCCATCTCCTCACTGGTGTGCATCTCTCTGACTTTGTGAAGCTGCACTAATTGAAAGCAGCAGAGGATCTGTCTCTCTCGAGTTACGTTTAAAATATTCATACAATTAAACAGCGCTTTGAAGTGCTCCGCAGCTAGATGYTCTCTGCTTTACTTTGGGTGGTCAGGAGATGAAAATGGAAATGTTTTAATTGGATTTGGTCCTAAGAAACTGTGCCATGTCCTTGTTGGAATTTCCTTGGCTAAGCAATAGTACACCTTCTCCTCGCAGCTCGGAGCGCTCGGCCCTGTGCAGAGGGGACCAAGATAAATGGTTCATTTTAATCATCTCCACTTCGCAGGGAATTAGGAAGGAGGGGCAGGTTTTATTCACTGAGCTCTATTACTCCACAGAGAAGGATTTGTACCGAGGAAAGGACCCAAATGCATCTCGGCTGTAGGACAGCTTTGGATTTGTTTATTTGTTTTGGGAGTTTTATTTCTGTTCTCTTTCTCACACAGTGGAAAAAGCCCATTTACTCCAACCCCTTGCAGCTGCATAATGAGGTGCCATTTTCTGATGTGCAATATCTAAAGGTCAGAGAAAGCCTTGCTGCTATAAAGCARTGCCTTATACACTCTCAGAGTGTGTGAGCACCAGAATTTCCTCTCTCCACCCCGAACTCCAGCCCAGGTGCAGGCAGGAGCTGTGTGCAGGGAAYTGGAGTTTTGGAACATTCCCCCCAAGGCTGCACCTCTCAAGAAACTGCCATCACTGGTGACATACTATTGAATTTTAAAATTTGTTGTGCTTGTGGATGGGTGTGTTTGACATACTTGTCTCATTTCGGGTTAATTTACAAATTGTTCAGTGTGTTTCCCCAAAGCTTTCACTCAGTTGTCACATTCCCAGGCTTTGTTGGGTAACATTTTGTTGGTGATATACCTCCGGCATGGCTGGGAAATAACAGCAGATGAAACGCGTGTAGCTTTCCTTCTTTGACAACAGCAAACACTGAGACTTTTCACAAAAAGCTTTTCTTTCTTCTGGAGTCCTAAAAAATGACATGTGTGTGTATATATTTAAATTGGATGTGTGTATATCTAAGTAAAATGACACATGGTTTGTGTGTAAATATACATCAGCCACTGGGAGATGTTTCTGGAAGGTTAAATGACATTGTCACCACTCAGAAGTTTAGTCCCTTGAAAGCTGAGGCTGTAAATCTGCAGGTAACATTAAATCCACTGACTTTAGTTACCAAGTGAACTTACCCCTCAAATGTCTCTTTCTCTGACACTCTCCTTCCACTGCAGGTCCATTTTCTGATTTTATTTTCCTCTTTCACCTTTCAGCTGCTTATCTGTCCTTCCAGATTCATTACCTCTCCGTTCCTTTCCCCTTACTTCTTTTCTCCTCCTGCTGTGTTCCCATTTTTAATGATTTATTTTACACTTTATTTTATAATGTTTATATCTGCAGAAYGAACCGGTTTTATAACCCCCCAAAATGAGCACTATAATTTATTTTCCTCGCAGAGTTGATGCTCGCTGCTGCTGGGGAGCCTCTCGCTGGTGGTGATGCACACCCAGGTGACTCTGCTGAAGTTTGATTCACAGGTCTGGGCTGGGTGGAGCCTGCAGGGAGGTGACCAGGCTGAGGGAGGAACTCCAAGAGCATCCATCTGTCACGATCCGCTTAATTCAAGCAGAAGTCGTGATGGTTCGTTATCCGAATCTCGGAGTGCAAAAGAAACGAGGGGCAAGTATTTATTCAAAATCATGAACAATTTTATTGGATTTACATGATAGAAGAGGGTGAGAGGGAGAAAAAGAGAGAAAGTGAGAGAGAGAGAGAAAAAGTGGGTTTTATAGCTACCAACAGCTCAGACGAGTCCTTGAGGTCCGGATTCCATGGATTCGCCAAAGTCCGTTGGGGAGATCTCATCGGGGTCTTTTCAGAGAGACTCTTCATAGTCTTTTCAAAAGCCTATGGCAGCAGGCCAAGGGGTTCCAAAGCAGGGGAAAACTGGCCAAGAGGTGGGGAAAGAATGCCCATTGTTTTGTAAGGTGTACAGCACAAACCCCATTGTTTTGTAAGGTGTGCAGCACAGATTACGCAGTTCTCCTCTGCCTTCGCAGTAAGAGCAGTGCAACCATCTGTAGCTTACAGGTTGTACTCATGCCTGGGAACTGGCACTTGGCAGACATCCCACCTTGATCTGACTTGGACTCCTTTGAGCAGGGAGGTTTTTGGGGTGCTCAGTCTCTGTCCATCTCGATGATYGTGAGACAATCAAGGGATTGTCTCTTACACCATCCTGAATCAGATCCATCCTTCCATCCCCAGCTCACACCTTGAACAAGGTACTTCAACAGGAGCATGACCTGGGGAACAAGGGGAGCAGCACTGCCCTGAGCATTCAGCTCCTCTTCTCCTTCTTGCCATCAGAATGTGGGGATTTTCTGAGCAGCAATTGCATCTTCATCATCCCCAYTTAATAGCCATTACTTGGTTCTGTCTTCTATAAATTTGTCTAATCTGCCCATGAGTTTATTTATCTTTCACTCCCCGTAATGCCRTGGCAGAGAGTCGCTCAATTATGCATGGCGGGGGAAAAATATTTCCTCCTGACTGTTGTAAACCTGTGGCCTGATCATTTTGCTGGGCACTTCCTASTTCTTGAAGCATGGAAGAAGGCCAGGAACATGCAGTGCTGGGTTTATAGTGGGTTATGAGCTTCAGTTCGGTGTCAGGAGCCTTTTTTTCCTTCTCCTCAAGGCAAAAACACCTCATTGCCAGCTTCAAACTGAAGTCCATAAATGCATAAGCATTAGTGAGGGGGTGCACGAGGGCTGCAGAGGGTGCATAAATCATTCAGGGTATTTTTAAATAATAGCATGTCTCACTACATCCATCTCCCCCGAGTTTATTCCTCAGCCCCTAAGTACATTTTGACATTCAGAGTTAATCATACCTCCCAGTCAAAATACACAGCACAGAGCAGTCTTGGAGGAGACCTGCAGCTCCCTGGAGCCTGGCTGGGGTTGGATGGGGGCCAGGCAGAGCCAAGGCTGGGCTGGTGCTGTAGACTATGGCACTGAGGTGGTACCAGCTCCACAGCACCCTGGAAAATCCCTGGGAGCAGAGCTGTGGTTATCCCCCAGCCTGGTGGGAGCAGCGTGGGGCTGGACTGTTTTTCTGCTTTCCTCTCCCTCTCTTTTGGTATAATTACTCTGGTCACTGAGCAGAGGATGGGAATTATTGRGTGTGCTTGATGGTCCAGTGGAGTGTCCATCCCATGGGGGTCCCAGCTCTCGTCCTGCATTCCAGATTTCTGGCCTGGGGTTTTTGGGATTGTTGTCTTACCTGGCCTGGTGTGCAATGAGAACTGCTTTATCTAAATAAATACAGAAACATTTAGAAGCCAGAAGGAAGGGAAGCTGCACCCASGTCCTGCCTTCAAGGAACAAGATGTGGCTTCTGGTGATCACCTGGGTTTTAGCAGAGGACAGAATTGCCCTGTTTGACCAGCCAGACCCCGGCCAATGTGGAAATTCTGGGGAAGAGAACATCTTTTTCAATTATCCATATCTGCTTTGTGCAGTATCAGGAGTCCCTGTGCTCACTCCCCAATATYCCATTTATGTCAACAAAGATCAGCTTAATGCACAGAAATGTTCTGTGATAGGAACAGCTTATTCAACACGGCACRTAATTGCTGGGTGCTCCATCCAATCCACAAACMAAACCCTGGGAAACCTCAGTAGCTYGGCTGTGACCCTTGGGAGTGAAYTTAAAACTCAAAATCTCCTTTATCTCTTCCTGCAATTAGGAACAAGAATTATTTTCAGGAGTTGTTCAGGCCCAGGGTCTGCTCTGTGAAGAGAATTGCAAGGAAAACACTAAAGGTGAGCRAAAGGAAAAGCTGTGTGTGTGATAGCATATTAAAACATTTCAATTAGAATTGCCCTCTGCTCTCTGAAGTCCTATTTGACACACACACAGAAATCCCCTTCCTGCAAAGCCCTGCAGAGAAGAGCATCCTCAAAGCTTCACGATGCAGCAGTGTCTGGYAGAGACAAACTCTCCTTCCCCTCTTGATTATGTTGGTATATACTGTGAAATAAGATAAAAAGTCCTCTTAGCATCAAGGACACTATCTCCCCAGCAATTCAGCTCTTACCAGCCTGAAAAGCAAAACCAGATGTGCTTTGCTGCCCTTGAAGCACCAAAAAAAGCCCTGGCTGCAGGGTTATTAACTCAGGAAAGTTGTCCATCCACTGAGAACCATAAATAATCCCYGACAGCCTCTCTGCCTAACTCCACACCCCCTCTCCCCTGCTTATGCTGATTTGCAGCCAGATGAGATTCTCCTCCTCACAGCTGTCCAGCAGATTATTTTGGGCAGAGATGTGATGAACTCAGCTGCAGCCACCTGCTGCCTCTTYGGTTCTTGTTGGCTCCACACAGACCTCGGAACCAGACTGGGCTGTTGTTTCTGGGAGCAGGGAGGGCTGGACAGACCTGGCTGGAGTCAGATGCCATCTTCTGAGGATGAGAGCCAGAGACTGTGTATTTTGGTGCTCTGACAGGGGGTCCTGCCAGCTGGGACAGCTTTGGGGTGATYTAGTGGTGGCCCTGGGGATGGGCATTTCCCACCTGCTGCAGCAATATTGGTGCTGCTCAGTGCTGCATCTCCAGCTCTGCTCTTTGGGACTTACTGAACTTTGATTTCAAAGAGATGAAYGCTGCAGGAGGGGATAAAATGAGATATCACTGATAAGATTTTGTACCCGCATCCATTTCTGCTCATCTCTGGTGAAACTGTGATACCAGAAGCAGCCTGATGGTTTCTGTGTAAATTCCAGCTCCTTTTCATGCCTGATGTTCAGACATGGCCTTTCCTTGCCTGCACACATCTGCTCAGATGGCACAAAGCCTACTGCAAGTTAGCATCATGCACTGGTAGAAAATTCCTCTTTACACTGAATTACCTKCCATGGGGAGAGCTCCAAAAGGGGCAGAAACATCTTCAGCCTTTGCTTCAACCTTCACTTCTGCCTTTGCTGTGTCTCCCTGATCTTCTGCTTAATGTGACAGCCTTGGAAAGGTCGCTGTGAAGAGGAGGAAAATAAACTTTAATGGCTTAAACTTCAGCAAGGAAGATTCAGACTAAATGGGAGTTAAAACTTTCTAATGGCAAGGATGAGGGTTTCCTTGAGAGGCTGTAAGGGTTCCACAGCTGGAGGCCTTCGAGCAGAGGATGGATAAATATTTATCAGAAGTGCCATAGCCATGGTTGAGCTTTCMTGGGGGGGAAAGGACTAGAGAGAGAAAGAGCAAGTTGCTGGGATATTGAGGCTCTTTCCAGCCTTTTGATTCTATGGAGCAGGCAAAAAAAATTCCATTCTAATAGATAAATAAATAAATTATAAATAAATAAATAAATAAAATAAATTCTGCTGCTCTTCTGCACCTCATGCTGCTGCTGTAGGACACAGAGTCAAGGGAYGAATTACCTGTGCCAGGAAATGTGAGCTGAGCAGAACAGAACAGCACAGAATATGCTTTCCCAGCCGGTACAAGGTGGCAGCTGTGATGTTACCTGGTGAAGCAGCTGCAGTTTCTGAATGTCTTCTCTGCCCTAAACCCAGCAATAGGGCACAGAAAGGGGACAGAAGTTCTGATCTTTGTGTTCATGGATATCTTTTTCTGATTTTACATGAACTTTCTGGGATGGTTAAAGCCATTCAGTGAGCCCAAATCCATACTCAGTGAGCCCAAATTCCACACTCAGTGAGCCCAAATTCCCTACTCAGTGAGCTCAAATCCATTCTCAGTAAACCCAAATCCATTCTCAGTGAGCTCTCCTCTCCATGGATGCACAAGGTGGTTCATTTTCAGGCAGTTGGCACAAGAGGAGCCTGTGGAAATTCACTCAGCAATCAGCACTTGTTTTTGGCAGTGGCTCTTACCACAGCAGATGAGGCTTCCATGACCCCAAGACCATCCATCTTCTCCAACAGGGGAGGTGCTGTGAGCACAGGGTGAGCTACTGGGTTTTTTCCATTATTTCATTATTTTGCCCTGGTCCCAGCTGCTCACCGACGGCTGTCGCTCTTCTCTCAGTCAATTTGGAGCTAACTGCTTCTCATCCAGATCTTATTTCACCTGAGAATGGCACTTTGGGGGTAAATCTGTCCTAGTCATAGGCCTGAGGAGAAGAGAGGAGCACTTTGAGGTCAGCAGGRTGCTGGAAACCTGTAAAGCTTTGCAAATTTTTCTTTTAACTGACAACCCACTCATGTGGATGTTGTCATCGCTGCAGGGCATGAATGCATCCCTTCAGTTTGGGTGCCAGCCTGCAGGGACACTGATTTGGGGCTGAAATAATGGCACTTTCCTGGCCTTGGGCTTGACTGTGTGCCTGTGTCCAAACAGCCCATCATGGGGGAAAAATGAGCAGWGCAGAATAATGCAGGGTAATGAGCTGCTGCTTTATCACCTCCCTGCTGGGAGAGAGSAGAGCTTGGGGAGCACCAGTGACTTGGACAGAGCCAGAGTGAGCTCAGGAATGGGATTCACAGAGTTCCACARCACAGGGAGGGGCTGGTGTGGGAGATGAGCTCCAGGAGATGCTGCTTTTGTGACCTGGGAGAGGGAAAGGAATTGCCTGCTCTGTCAGCCAAACAGGGACAGGYTGGGCAGTACCAGTCCAGCAGCTGATAAAACCAGCATAGTCCATGCTTGGGGGGACAAAACAGAACAAAAATTTCTAAGGGGGGAGCCCCAAACATCTCTGTGCTCATATGAAAGCCAGTTCTAGAGGCCAAACATGCACAAACATAACTTAATTAATGATGTAGGAGGRTGCCATACCTGACAGGATGTGTGATGGGAATGCAATCTGAAAGCTTCCACCGTGCCTGTGTGTGGCAGCTCTGTCCAGCACAGCCAGKGATCAGTGCTCATAAAGCTGGTCTTGAGTCTGATCTTAATTTCGCAGTGTGGACAGACAGGGGACCATCAGCAGATGAAGCTGCCACCAGCACCACGTTATTGCCATGGATGAGTTCTGTTCTCCTACTCCAATGGAAAAACCTACAGCTTCAGGGGATGGCGTGCTGCACAGCTCACCTGCTTTAATATTCACTCCCTGAATTGCTCTCTTGGATGTGTTAATTCCAGGAGCCTTTGTCTGCTRCTCTGCTTTCCCCTCACAAAGCCAGGAAAGAATAAATAACGGTGTAATGCAATGTGCAACAGCATAAATGCCCTCCAAAGAAYCACTGCTGAGACTGTTGACATGAGAGCTTGCAAGAGAAACAAAGGAAAAGATGCTGATTCTGCTGCTTTGCTGCCTTACTCATGCTGTGCCTGACTAAATGTTATTCCAGAGCTTCATTGCTCATGGTTTTCCAATGTTTCACTGAGGAATAAGAGTTATTGTTTAAGTTATGCTGGTAAATCTCAGGTTGCAAGGTAGGATACTCATTCCTATCAACCCTAAACAGGTTTTGATGAAGCATAGATATCAGGTGAGAAATCTTACTCTGTTTCACGATATTCTGCAGTTGTTAAGAGGAGCAGAGAGTTACACAAACCACCCCTGATTTCAGCACCAGAGCACCGTCACCCACCCTCCTGTCAGCTCTGCTCAGCGTCACCCCTGGAGGGGACTGGGAGGATCTGACAGTGGGGCTGGATCAGAACTGCTGTGGGACATCTGGAGATGGTTCAYAGCCAGGAAAAATCCAGGAGGAGGTTGGTTTCAGAAAATAATGTAAAGAGGACTGAAYGAGGGAGATCTGTATCATCCCATCATCCTCACATGGAAGGAGTGGAGGCACAGGGAAATGTTTAATCCAGGGTCAGGGTAGGTGGGCACTGAGAACAAACTTGGAGCCCACAGCTTGTTGAGACAAAGCAGGAATATTCCCTAATTCCCCAAATACACGAGGAGCCCACAATCTTACAGGGCTGCCCCCTCACCATGGGTTGTTTGTTCCCCAAGAATTCTCATTCATGTTGCCCTGCAGAGCTAAAMCAGCAGATTTTCTGCCCTGAGTGCACAATTCCAAGTGAATTCCACATTCAAAGKATGTGCWGTGGAAGGGTTAACRCATTAATCCACTTTAAAAGTGCCTYCTCATGATGGCCATGAGACCCCTGAGTCTTCTTTGCTCTGAAATAGTTCACGCCTGGAGAGCTGATGGTATTGGATATGTGAATTGCAGCAGAAGAAATTCCCTTGCAGTTAATGACGGGAGATTAATAAAAGCGAGGAGCTTAAGGTGGTCAGCCCTCCACGCTTTCAGYTCTGGTGACAGCAGTGTCACTGCACCCAGGGGTGTCAGTGGAAGTGACCCCTGATGGATTCAAGGAGCAGAACATTCCTGAGGGACCCCACGGAGAGGATGAGCCACCCATGGAGGAGCAGAGAGGAATTCAAGGTCAGTGGTGGGGTTCTGGAGACACCTTTCCCATTCCAGCGAGGTGTTTGCTTAAGAGCCACAGTCTCTCTTTCCCATTACACATTTTTTATCTTCCCACCTAATTATCTAAGGCTTTAAAAAGTGGAGCAAGGCTTAGCTCCAGAGACAGCGATGATAATAATAACTCAGCTTTTATCCGGCATTGTCCCGCCGTGGGAAGCTCTGGGCTGATCCTTGGTGCTTATTGATATTGGTTTCCCTCATGTATCAGTCTGGGATTTTATCAGGGTGCAAAAGAATTTGGTCAATAATCTCCAGTTCAAAGTGCCACGGAGCACACACTCCGTGGATGCAGTTGGATGGGGGGGTTGGCAGAGCTAAACRAGCTCTGGGCTCACAATCTGCTTCTGAAGCAGAAACAGAAACCTCAGGCCAGTCAAACTGGCTCTGAAGRTTCCCTGCAGAGAGGTTTTGGGTATTTGGAGCAGGGTAGGTGCTGAGATTCTGTAGTCAGAGTGCCCAGGTAGCATTTTTGCACACCTGGATTTCTCCCTTCGAGCGGGATCTGCAGGGATTTCACATGGGGTGAGGTGAATTCAGAGCTCAGTAATGATGTGTTTTAAACTTCAAAAACCCCCRAGTCAGTGGAAAGTTTCTGCCCTAGGGAAGTTTTCCTGCAGGCTCTAACAAGGAAAGGAAATTCCTCCAGCCCTTGGAGGAGCTGCTGCCCTTCCCTCAGYCCAGTTCTTCTGTCCAGCACTGGGRAAGCACGGGAGCAGTCCCTTTACTTGGAAAAGGGCTGGGATTTAGGGGCTAAATGGTCCATTTAGGGATTACCTTCAGTTRGGAAGGATTCCTGATCAGTCCTAAAACAGACAGATACAATCTGATCCACAACAGGCTCCCAAAGTCCCCGTGACAGCTGAATTAATTGCACAAAGCCACTCACAGCAGCAGCACCTGCGCATGGAAARCTGAGCGACAACTCTTGTTAAAGCATCTGGCAGCTTCAATAGAGGTGTCAACAATCCATGCAAAGGTTATTGGAATTAAAGGGAATTACAGAATTGGTTTTCAAAGCTTAATAAGCTCACGAACTCAGAGGATGGGGTACACAGGCCCTGGTTTTCAAAGCTGTTCTAGGGCATCCTTGTGGCAKAGGTTATTTCTTTGACCATCTGTGAATGCTGAGAGCAGAAATAAGGCCCTTGGCAAACTCCTTTCACTCTTTCCTGGAGCAATATTATTTACAAGCTCCGTAGGAAGAGGAAGGAGGCATCAGAGAGAAAAAAGGTAGCATTGGGTATGGGTGATGTGAAAGTGCAGATCGCTTCATGTCACAGGAGTTTTGTCCTAAATTCCAGGGATTTGACCAGCATTTCACTTGTGTTGTCTGCTTATAAACAAAGTGCAGCACAGCATCAATAAAGGATGTATTTTCAAAGGGCTTTGCTGAACCCTGGCCCTGTGCAAGCAGCCTAACACCCCTAAAAAAATCAAGATTTTTTCCTGATGACATCAGTAGGATTTAATCTACTAACCTCTGCCTGCCTSTGAACTGGATTCTGCAAACTTTTTATCAGCCACGCTGGTTTGGTGACAAAGGGACTGTCCCTCCTTCAGAGACTCTTTTCCTTCACAGAGAGAGCAGAGATGACTAAAGGCTACTCTGATGGAGAAATTCTCTGGAATTTCACCTGTCCTTCCAAGCCAGGTTTCACCATTCCTTTCTCTGCTGTGTTAAATACCCCACACACAATCCAGGAGCTGCAGTCTGGATGCTCCCGTGTAAATCAAGCCACTGGAGATTTACCAGCAGGGTGAACATGAAACACCTCCTCCCCAGTGTGCTGACAGTGATGTATCCTCATCCCTGCGCTTCTCCTTGCTCCTTCCAAAATTCTCCAACTGCAAAACCAGACTCAACTACCCACAGGATACTCACAGGCTTGATGTGCACACAAACAAGAAAAAACATGGCACTCCAAAATCCTTCACAAACTGCAAACKCTTCTTAATTAGAAGCAGAGGAGAKGCAAGTTCCTCAGTGAGTTACTCCCTGGCAGTGAAGGAGTGAATGTTCATCCTCCTCCCCATCAATCTCTCATATCTGAGGCCGTCATCCCAAGTGTTTCTATTTTTTATGCTAAACAAAGAACAGATTTATGGGTAAACAGGCAAAAATAAGAAAAAGGAATGGAAATGAATTACCATCCTTCATCAGGCCACTCCCTGGGTCCTTCATGCAGACATGAAAAATGCCAGTGCAAAGCCTTTGTTGCTGCTTCAGGAAACCTCTCCCAAAGAGTCCCTTTAGTATTTCCATTCGTAAACTGAATAACTCAAACTTCAATTAGTATTTCTAACAGAGGCTTCAGGCAAGGAAATGYCAGCTTTCCTGGCCTGGGGAAGCAATGCCTCTTTCAACTCTGCAACAGTTTTAAGTGCAGGGAGGTGACCACGGGCTGCTGCTTCCCACCTACAATTTGGAGCTCCTGTGCTGTGTAGCCTTGGGCACTCCATTTAAACTTCCCGTCCTGCTTTCCTCTGTTGTAAAGCTGCAGGATAAATACCTGCCTTCCCTGCCTCTCTCTGCTGCCAGGGGTTTTATACAGCGTAATAGAAATGGGTTCAGTTTTATAGAAAAATGAGTTAAAGACCCAGGCAGTACCAGTGTCCTTTTAGCGCTGAGTTATGGGTCCATCGAGCCCAGCTCTGGGCAACAAGGAGAATAAAGCAGCAATGTCATATTGCTTAGGCACCTGGTAACTGCACCATTTGTAAAGTTTGCCCAGTGTTAGGAGAGAGACAGAGGAAGAAAGGCAAAATTTTGGTATATCTGCAATTTGTGCTTTGCTGCTTTCATTGCAAATTCTTCTGGAAGCAGCTGAAGGTCTGGTTGGCCTTGAGTATTAGAAGAAAAAAGGAGATCTCCTGCTTCCTTTTGATACGTGTTTCTTTGCTTTGAAAAAGTGCAGGGGAAAGACAAACATTTGGAATGCGCCTGTAATCTGTGCCCTTCCTCTCACCAACTGGCAGCAAAAAAAAAAGCTAAATACACAACTGACAGCGTTTCAATGGGTTTTTGAATTTTCAGAGTTGGAATAATGTCATCACCGTGTAACATTGCCAGATTCTCTGATCTCCACAAAAATAAACTGTATCCATAATTTAGAGAACATTTCTCATTTGCAAAAATTTGCATCCCTAAGATGTGCATTAGAAAGGCAGARCTCTGCAGAAGCTGGTGATCAGCGTGCAGGGCTGCCCAGTGCAAGCACGTGCTCACGAATCGCTGTATTCCTAAAGGAGCAGGGGACAAATAAGGGGAGAAAAGCATTTCCAGAGGTCCTTGGAGAAAGTTTCAAGGGCTGACAGAGTTGGAGGGTGGAGTGGTTGTGGAGCAGCTGCATTGGGAGTCTGGAGGATGGTGGAGCAGGAAACAGGGCC
>NW_026623290.1:2177406-2208418 GCF_030028575.1 Malurus melanocephalus
GGTCACTCTGCTGGTCACTCTGCTGGTCACTCTGCTCTCTCTCCTGGGTCACTCTGCTGGTCACTCTGCTGGTCACTCTGCTGGCTGTGGTGATCTGGAGCCCAGAACCATCCCACCAGCCCCAGGTCAGCCCAGCAGTGCCATGGGGAGCCTTTGGGATCATTTTTGTCTTCCTCCATGAACGGTTCTCAGAAATCCTGTGACTCTGCTGGCCCCAGAGCTGAGAGAGCAGAGTTGTGGTCCTGGTTGGATGGAGAAGAATCAAGTATTTGCTGTGGTTACCTCGGTGGGAGTTTGGCTTTGAGGGACACCTCCCCTGGGCTGGGTCAGTGCCTTGTCTCTGTGCTCAAGTTTTGAGGCTGTGAAGACATTAGATTCCTGCTTGACATGTCTCCTAGCAAAAAAAAAAAAGAGTTTTTCAGCTGCACTGCTGCAAAATGTGTGTCTGGTTTTTTTTAAGTCAAGGCCAATAAATGCAAAGCAGATGGGGAGGTGTCCTCTGCACCCCTGAGAGACGATTCCACCAGCTGCTGGCATGCACAGCAGGTCACAGCTTGAGCAGAAATGTTGATGTCCTCTCACACCTTTTGGGCTGGTGGGCAAGGACAAACATCTTATTTATTTTATTTATTTGTGCATAACAATTTAGGGATGAAAAAGCACAAGGCAGTATATGAAATGAATTTTGGCTACTCCATTCCCAAGGCAGAAACAAACTCATTTTGCTTCCAGGCTCAGACTGTGCTCCTGGTTCCAGAGCAGACAACAATTTTTAAGGAAACTTCTTGAAGCRAAGATTTTAATGAGTTCTCAATACCATATCACATCCCTTGGATTTGCACTGTTTGAACCATATTTCTGGARGTAATTTTTCAAAGAATTGCACAGCACTTTATCTGCATGAATGCCTCTGTGTGAGTGATTCATCCTTCCAAACTGTGGATGTCCAAAAGTGGATGTCCAGGCAYTTGAACAAGAAAGTGTGGCAATTTTCTACTTTTTCAGGGAAGGTCAGTTTATCATTTGTTCAGGAGGAAATGACACAACTGTTTTCATCCTCCCCCGGGACAAAAATCTGTCTGGGACAGAATGTTGTGCCCTGCAGAGCTGCCAGGCTGGGGGAGCTGAATTTCTGTGCAGTGCAGAGGGATGCTCTGTGCCATGAATGCAGCACACTGATGGACTGATGGACAACCAGATCCTCAGCCTGCACCCTGCCCAGAGAAAGAGGAGCTGCCTTGGAGGCATTCAYTGAATTATTGTTTTGCAGGAGGTTGCCAGAGGACCTGTGTTTTGGAGCTCTGCTCTTCTCTGTGCCTTCATCTCTCTTTTCTCTGGGGTGTGTCCACAAACTKGAGTTTGCTCTGACAGCTCCCAACAAGAAGGAAAGCTGGGAGAGCTCAGCAAAGTTTAACTCACCGATGTAATTGTGTCCTAAAAGAAAATAGCCCTCTTGTCCTGGAAATGGATCCATTAAATAACTCTCCAGTGCTCTCGGCTCAGCGTTCARCTGGAGCATTTAAACCCTTTAAAACAACCAGGGAAGCCATCTGATTTCCCTGTGTCAGTAATGATGCCGCAGCTTTGAGAAATTAATTTCTTCCCCACTGCATGCTCTGTTTGAGAAATGATATCACATTGTGAGGTACTGCACCAAGCTTCACTGATCACATTGCATAACAGGATGCTGGCTAATGATCCAAGATAATAGAAGGCGAAAGCTGAATACATTTTTAAAAATCATCACATGATGCAAAATAATGCCAGTGCTTGGTATTGTGCAGGAGATGAGAAACCCTTCTAAATGCGCTGCCCAGATGCTCCATCAGAAAAAAAACACATTTTCATAATCTAAACTGGAATGATTCTATGATGTATTTTTTTTTTTAAATGGTGGAATAAACCAAACACCTTAGGCTGGATGCTCAGCAGGTGTAAATCAGCAGTGCTCCACCAGAGTTGATGGATCATTATTTTCTGCTGCTGGAAGAGGAAACTAAGAATAGACACAGTCAGCACAGTTAAAAGTTCTCCAGTCCCAAGCAAGTGCCTGCAACGCTGGCATCATTAACACAGAGCAGAAAAGCTGCCCTGGCTGTAGATTAACAGCAAATTCCCATCAAAGCCCCAGAACAGCTCCAGCAGTGGAACCCGGGGCTGGTGGAACAGAGCTGCTGCTGCTCGTGGAGAAGGTGAAATTCTGCCACAAGGACACTGCAGCTGCTGCCAGCCCTGCTCRCCTCGCCTGACCCTGCCCTGCAGCATCACCACAACCCCCGTGCAAATCCAAAATCCTCCGGGGATCTTCTGCTGTCCAGAGCTTGGTCAGGATCTGGGTTTTACAAGGCTGAACGTGTGAAATCAAGAGAYCAGGACAAGAGATAGGAGTCACTCTGCCCAGCTCCTTGGGTGAATGGATTATTTTTTTCCTATTAGCAATAGTTCTCAGATCTTCAATCAAAAAAAATCCAATCAAACAGGAGTATGCTGGTTCAGCTTTCCCCTAGAAAAATTCCAGCGTAATTAGGAAGCAGAAAGAATACATATGGCCAGCCATATAGCTGGAATAATAATCAAGAACAGCAGGGGGGTGGGGAAAGAAGGAGTCAGAGCTGCCTGTGAGACAGCCCRGGCTGTTTGGAAACTGTGTGCCCAAACAGCATCTGGTCAATTATAAGAAATGCATCAAACGAAATTCAAACTCATTCAGAAATGAATCGAGACGAGATGAAAAGGGAAACATTTGCAAAGTATCTAATTGGAATGAATAATTAAGTCCTACCTTACCTCCTCAGAATACTGTACAAATGTTTACTTGCTTGCCAGAGTCACAAGATTTCTAAGGATCRCTCATGGGGGGTTGTTTGGGCTTTGGTTTGGGGTTGTGCTGCTSAGTAAATCCCTCGGAGTTACTCTGATACAACATGCAACAGGAGGAAAAAGTGCCTCRTGGTCTGTGCAGGAAAAAAACATCCTGTGATAATGATGGCAGGGCTGGAGGGTCTCACTGAGAGTGTGTTCTCTGTATGTCAGGGCTGGGATCACTGCCTGAGCCCACACATCCCTCCTGCTTGCTTTGGGAAAAGTTCATCACCTGCAAAACGCTCAGATTGAAAGGGTGGCATTTGGGTACCAAAAGAGGCAACCAAGGTCAACAAGAATGGAAAGGCCTGGGCAGAGCTTCTCTTTAATGARATTCTGACTCATGTAACACAGGTGCTCCTCTTTCTCCTACCCTTCCTTGCAGAGTGTTGTTATTCAGGACAGCGCTTCTGCTGTGCTTGAACTCCAGCAAAAGCAGGATGTTCAAATGTTCATTTTAAACACAAACTCAAGCATTGTCCTGAACCAGTGCTGTGCTTGCTCAGCACAGGAAAAGAAGACACCCCATTATCAAAGAGTGGTTAAAGAGCAGAGGCAATTGTTAAAGAACAGMGGCAAATTTGCATGAACTCTGCAAATAAGTGTTTAGTTTTAATATTTCCTCTGCWGCCTGTTTCCCTGTCCCCCAGGGTCAGGCACAGCACCACAAGCTCATTAGCCTCGTTTCATCTCTTGAAGGGGTGGACKCTGATTCTGACATTTGCCACGGAAAAGCAGAACTTGGGCACCTTTCTCGAGATTAATTGTCGACATTTCTCTCCCTTTTCCCCTKGGATGTGTGTGTGGGAAATAAATAAATAAATATCTATGAAGATTTGGAGGGAGGTGAGTGGGATAAGAGCAGACACAAACCAGCATTGCTTCAGTGTCGTTCCTTTCTTGGCTCCTGCTGTTTTTCCATGGGGCAAAAAGGGAGGAGCAGAGCTCTTGAGGCTGTTTCTGATGTTTGCAGCAGCCTGGGTGAGTGTTTGTATGGTTTGGTGACAACAAGAGAGAGCAAATTGCAGCTCAAACCCGACTGAATTGGGCTCATCTCTCCAGTCACTGCACTGTGCTTGGGTGAGCAAAGGGAAGAGAAATGAGTGAGCAAACAGAGCCTGATCCTGCTGAAATGGGTATCAAAGAGCCAAGCTTCAGGAGGAGCAGAATTTCCATGGGACAAGGTCCATCTTCCTGCCCAGGGGCAGTGCCAGGGCTCAACTCTGCCTCTGAGTTCCTTCAGCCCTGAACCCAAGAGCTAAGGCAGGTTTCTGGCACAGAACAGCTTCACAGTCCTGTCTTGGTGCAATGAATGAATGCCTGAAAGCAGGTTCCCAAAATTTTATCCATTTTGGACCCTCTTCTGAGGCAGCAGAAAGAGAAAATGAATTGCTCCACTGTAGGTCCATAATGAAGATATTTTCTTTAACATCCTGCTGGTTTTCAGCCTGCACAGTGATGTCAGAGCCTCTCTTTGCCCCTGACCATGACTGTCAGGCACTTCTTTCAGCACTGGAGCTGAACCTTTCCCAGGAAACAGCAGATATTTGTTCTGGAGCATCCCCGATCTGCCCATGGGTTGCTGCCACGTGGCACTGACAGCATGAAAGTCAAATGGTGCCTTCAAACACAGAATCACTCCCAGGCAAAACCTGCTCCATGTTGTAGAGTAACACCAGGTGTGATCTTCCCCTGATAAAACATTTTGGATAAGGATTTGATCTTCCCAAGAACAGGAAAATTCGAAAAGTTGCTGGAGGGACTAAGAACCTAAACCATTTAATAMGGAAAAAAAAAATTATCATTACTGTTACTGTAGCAGACAGGAAGACACTGCCAGACAGTAAATCTGTTGTGGTGGTTATTGCCATTTAATATTGAGTCAATATAAGTAATGTCTTGGAGTCTTTCCACATAAACTGATAAAAGAGCCAGGACATGGGCTGCTCTCCAAGTAGCAAGCAGTTTGAACTTGAGATTTCTGTAATATTTTTCCTCACTCAGTGTTGAGGAGGAAAGGGTAGACTTAAAGGCTAAAACATTTGCTGGAGAACTGGACTGGAATCTTGGCTCCCTGTGTGACCTTGGGCAGGCTACTCAGTGTCTCTGAATTGCTGTACAAGGGAGATCCCCCAGCCCCCCTGGTGATTTATTAAGTGATTTATGGCAGATGCAAGCTGTCTCTTATTACAGTCAGTAATACTTCAGATGGAACCAAGATCTGGTGCATTCTCAGATTTGGAACATAGGAGATGAGACATCTGTGAAAACATGCATATCCCACAAAACTCAGTTCACAAGGATCTTTTAACAGAGACCCTAAATCTTCCACCAATTCAGAAAAATCTGGTGGTGAACGTGGTAATGCCATGGTTTTATTAATTATGCACAATTTGGGAAACTCATCAGCATGCCTTGACTTGGTGCTGGGTTCAAACTGTGCAGCTCCTTGCTGCTCAAAGGCATCCTTGGTGCTGCAGCTGCTGTAAGGGTTTTCACTGTAAATCATATCCCAAATTCCCAGGAAAACACTGTGTGCACTGTGCCAGAGACTGTGCAAGAGATTCATATCCAGGACGTCTTCAAAGCACGAGGATGGAAAACCTGACCTGGAGAATAGGCCCAGAGCTTGGCCCAGAGCAGATGGGGAAGGGCAGGYGGAGGTTTTGGAGCCAGGGGAGGGTCTCTGCCTGGCAGAAGAGAACAGGGTGACAGTGGCACAGGGTGACAGTGGGCACCTCCCTTCCTTTCCTTTCCCTTCCCTTCCCTTCCCTTCCCTTCCTTTCTTTTTTTTTTCTGCCCCTCTCTGCCCCCAAACCTGTGCTCAGGTTGTTTAAATGCTTCTTGTCCACGACTGCATGCAGGCATTCCTCTATTTCTATACAACAAACATATTTATATAAAATACAATATTTCATATTAATATTTTTATAAAAATATTTTTATAAAATATAAATATATATATATAGGGTGATGCTAAGCTCTGATTAGCTTGGTGTCAAT
This sequence comes from Malurus melanocephalus, assembly GCF_030028575.1. NCBI lineage: Eukaryota > Metazoa > Chordata > Aves > Passeriformes > Maluridae > Malurus > Malurus melanocephalus. The sequence goes on from NW_026623290.1 coordinate 2,183,272, forward strand.
ATTTCTGCAATTAATTTAGCAGCCCAGACCTGACTCCTGAATCAGTGGGGGTAGAATATGCCCAAAGGGAGCTGTGAGCATGCAAAGTCCTGGCAGAGGGGAAAGGGAAAAAGAAGAAAAACAAACCATCTCTGGGCATGGCTCCTCCTTGATAGCAGCACAGCAGATGGCAGAGGGTTACTAGACAGCAGTTTCTTGAGGCTTAACGTAAGCCAAGAAACAATAAAAGAAAAGGGAAAGAAAGAACATAGAAAAAGGAATTGAAACAGATTGTTGTGTCACTGGTTTATTCCTGCCACCTCAGCAGGAAATTAATCACATAATGCCACGTAAAAAAAAAAAAGATAGCCCTGAAGGTCCAGTGTGGAAATGGCTCTGCCTGAGGGCAGGAGTGAATCAAACCTGGAGGAAGGACAAGGGAAAGTGAGGATGAGGGAGGGCAGCTCTGGCTGTGCTGGGAGCAGGGAGAAGCTCATCCACCCAAAACCYCAGATCCATCCCATCCATGTGTCCACTGGCTCTGAAAAGTGGGAGCAAAGAGCTGAAAAGTCAACYTGGGGAGATGCAGCTCCCCTGTGAAAGGATTTTTTTTTGCCCTGGCTGGGGTGGTGGACTGTGGGGCTGCAGCAGGGAAGGGGAAAGGAGTTTGCTGGCTGAAGGAACCTGCCAGGGATTCACATCTTGGCACGGCAGAGAAGTAACTGGACCGTTCCCTTAATTGCAGATTTACAGCCAGGATGGGCACTGATGAGTCCATATTTCTTCAGAGGAGTTGGATGGCCGTGGAAAGAAGGCTCCCTGGGGAGATATCCAGGATATGGACGGATGTTACCCATAAATACAGGGAAATAAGTTTCCCATTAGASTGAAATCCAGCGAGGCGGCATCAATCACTTTAAACATGCATATAACTCTCCCTCATATATCACCTYTGCTGAAGCATTAATTAACCCACAACACCCATCCCTAGACACTCTCAAAGATCCCATTCCCTGCTCTATTCYAGMACAGCAGCTGGAGAAACACARTCATGGTTTGGGTCAGACCAAMCCCTGCGTGCTTGGCACTACAAAAWCCTGCAGTGARCTCTCCATTCTTATTCTAGGAGGTGCTAAGGACCTCTGGGACCCACATGGCCCAGGTGAAGGGGTGGATTTGAGGGATTTTGGTTCTTTAAGGTGCTCATATGCTCAGGCACTTTGCATGGACAATGCTACTTCTGATGGCAGAACCCGCTAAGCCCCAGAGACCTGCCTGGAATATGATTATTTTTCCTTTTCACTTACTGKTTTTATAGAACTCTACCATAAAAAATGGTGTTGGCTTGCATCAGGTTGCACAGATTGGTTTGAACTGGACTTGCAATGAGAGGCAGCTGAAAGAGCAGAGCAAAGAAAATAAAGAAAAGGCCCTGAGCAAATAAAGGGACTGTTTAAGGTGGCTGCGTCCCCAACTGGAGCTCCTCGTACTCGTGTTGGTGCCAGGAGAGCAAGAAGCCAAAAACAGAGAAAGAAAGGAAACTAAGTGGGAAAGAGAAATTAATCCTCAAGTAAGTGAGAACAGGTGCTTCATTTGGGCTGCTGGATGTGAATGTGCTGCAGTTGGTTGCTCTATCGACAGGGGAATTCAATAAGCRAGTCTGGTGCACTGATGACAGAGCTCAGAGAATGAAAACCCATGTAAATTAACTCCCTTCCACCAGACTGTGCTTTATGAAAAAGCACAATTTATCAAGGTGATACCTTGAAGGTCACAGCTCCAGCAGCTTGGGCAAAAAAACCCTCAAACCTGAACCTCCTAAATGCCTGGTGTAACTAAAGGAATTTGAGTTRCAACCTTTTATTCTTCCTTCTGCTGGCAGGAGCTGGTGCCTGCCTGACTCCCGTGATGAGAATGTGCTTGCTCAGATCTCCAGGCCGTGACAAAAGATGAAGGAAAGGTCTCTGCAGCTTCCCCCACCTCCAGGAGGGTGGCAGAGGAARGTTTTGCTTGGCAGGACTCAGCTCCAGAGGCATTCTGCTCCTTCCAGGGCACCTGAACCACTGCTGGAATCTGCTAAAATGAGCCARCAACAAACTGCTCCCTCTGCTCCCACAGCAAGGGAATGGAGCCTCCAGCAGGGTCTCCAACAGCAATCCTAAGCTGTATCTCTTTATTTTGGTTTTTAAGTTTCAGCCTGTCCTAGGGTAGCTGAGTATTGTATTCCTATCATCTGCTTATGTTAGAGCAAAGATAAACAACSCTTCTGTAACCATACATTAGTTGAGACTGCTCTGGTTTGTTTTGTGGTGTTCATCCCTTCAAGGACAAGTCACACACATTCCTGGAGGAGTCTTGGGCTCAGTGGTGGAGAGGAAGCTGCCTGATCTCTGGGCCTGCTCCTTTTTCCCTCTTCTTTGGACTTGTTTTTTTTTTTTTTTTTTCTTTTTTTCTCAATTTTTTTTCACCATCTGAGAATTAAAAGATTCCCGTGGCACGACAGGCGAGGAGGAAAGAAAAAGACTTTAAGATCCAACAGCTGGTCCAATAGGTTTTTTTTTGTTTGTTTGTTTTATAATTTTCTTTTTCCTCTCTTCTTTGTGGGCATATTAATTTTGTTGTTGTTGTTATGTTAAATAAATAGGTTTTTTTACATTTCACTTTCCTCTCTGTGAAAAAGTTTGTCCCTCAGACCTGGGTGGGGAAAGGAGGGGATTTGCTGGAACTTGGGAGTGTTCGCCCCCCATTAAATTAATTCAAACCACGACACAGCCAAAGGAACAGCCTCACCCTGTGGGTTATTCCTGTTAATTTGGGGTCTCTGTGGGCACCCAGAGGGAGCAGGGAAGGGCAGCACCCACAGCACCCCCGGGCAGTGCTGCCATCAATCTCTGCTGCTGCCGACAAAATTCCATCATCCTGAATCCCTTCGGAGCAGATGATGGTTCAGAAAAGAGTTAAGAGCATCATGTCAGATATAATTATGAGACAATAACAGCCTATTAGTTCCAGTGCCTAATTTTAAACCTCAGACTGTCTAAAAGCCCTCAGTCTGCTTTTAGAAGAGCTGTCAGCTGCTCAAGTTATAAATAAGAAGCATAGAGAATGGATAATCCCTGCGTGTCCTAGGGGCAAATCCATCTTCCAGRAAAGGTAGAATTCCCATTTCATCATTTACTCATTGAAAATTTTACTTCTGGCTACATGTGACCGATTTCCCCCAGGATGAGCAGGGTAACACAAGGACTTTATCTGCTTTGACTCTGAGCCATTGCAGTTCCTCAAAAAGGCAAAGGTGTGGGAGAAAAGCCCCATCCTCTGAGCAGCTCAATCCATTCCTCAGTCATCCCAAATTTCAGCAGTTCTTCCTTCCTTCRAAGCATCCCCTCTTTCATCTCATCTCCCCTCTCTGTGCACTTTTGGCTTTTTTACTCACCCCGACTGTTTGSTCTGGAACATCCTGGGTAATTTTCAGGTCAAATTAGCTGTGGAAAAAAGAACTAATTGGTTMATGTGGGCATGAGCTGAGAGCGAGGTTTTTATTGTTTGAAAGCCTTTAGTTAATGTTACACACATGCAAATAAAACCTTTTAATTTTATAACAATGTTTGGATAGCTGTAATAAATTGCTACACAAAATGCACCCCCAAGAACTCTGCGAWGCAGAGTTGAATATTGTATGTGTGAATGATGCATCAAAAGTAGCTCAGATACTGAGTCAGGATATCTTCCACTAATGAAGTCCCTAAAGAAATGCACCACAGACCTTATGAGCTGAGATATTATGATGGCTTGGATRTATCAAGAGATAGCTAAAATAGCATTAGATAGAAGATCTTCCTAGTAAAATTCACCAAAGAAGCACATAAACATCAAAGAGCCTTAGCTCGTAGCTGCTGTAAAATATTCTTATGTTTGGATTGATAAGAAAGTAGGGTAGTGCCCTAGATGCATAGCTATGAGGAGTAGGGTGGCCTTAAACTGCTGTGCCTTTGTCTTATAGAATTACAAACATTTCAAAATTCAAACATTTTTTCCTTACCAAAATATCTCACTTTTTAATTTGCAAATCTACAGTGTGTGGCTGAATATACTTGATTTTTCATTCTTGACCAAACACAAACACTAATAATGCTCAAAGGATGTGCACTAAATTGATCTAGRAAATGTCTGGTGTTTGCTCTCAGAATCCTCCTACTCATATAAGTGAAATGAGCTAATTCTTTATCAGATCAGACCTTATCATTTGAGCATAGACCCTGTCACAGACCATTCCACATGATGAAATCGTAAGTTGCCATCTTCCTTTCTTATCATGAAATAATTAGAATATTTCATTTCTGCACACYGAGTCACAAACAATGATAAAGAGAATGTAATTCAATTAGAAAGCAGATTATTTTTTTAATGAGSAGCTATGCATTGTGATATCAGTATTCAAGCATAATGTTAAAAAGTAAATGTTTGCAGGCTCGCTAGCAACTTCCCTGAGTTGTCTGGAAAAAATTGACTTTCTGGGGCTCAGCCTGGGATGGTTGGGCTGGGGGCACCTGCTCTGCAGGGTGCTTGAGGTAACACGTGCAGGTCACATTTGGAAACAGAATTAAGTGGTTATGGAGACACATTTCAGGGTGTGTGATTTCCAAACTCTCCTCAATGGTGAAAGCATCGAGCACCTCCAAACCTGCTCTTGGAGAAGCCACCTGGCCCCATCCATCCAGGAACTGAGCCTTGTCTCCTCCTGRTGCCTGATGATTTTTGCCTTTCCTTTCATGTACTCTTTTTTATATTTTTATATCCTTTTATACATTTTCTGTACCCTTTATGTATCCCTTGTACCCCRTAGCCCACATGTTTGTAAATTCCCGTAGCCTGATATTCCAGCTTAATTTAGGAATTCTGCWGGGCAGGGAGACCAAACATCCTGAGGAAGGGRTCAGTGTRCCCTGTGCTATCTTAAACCYGAGCTCCCCTATTAGAATAGGGGGACATCACTGCATTTGAGAAGTTTTTTATTAGAGAATCCTAGMTAGATATGCTAATTCCTGRAATCTATAAAACTTGYAYCCRTGCTATACATGTGAGTCCATTCTGCCATYAAGTTKTGCAYCTGGGATCCCAAATACCGAGGTAAAACCCTTTTTATCCCCTTAACCRTGTCTGTGTCATTATTAAAAACTGGCTSTTCAAGGCAACACTCCTGCACTGTGCCCCTTTCCCCRAGGAGCAGAGCAATCTGTGSTCTCACATTCTGAGTGTGTCTTCTCCCAAAAATTCCTCTCACCAGTTCTGCCATCCAAGCCTCATTGCACCGCACTTGAAAACCAAGTTATCAGAATAAAGCTTTTAGCTATAAATTGCAGGTATTAAAGATCCRTGTGATAATTGTCTTATCTGGCTCCAAATGTGCTTATGATGCTGAGAGAGGACAAATTGGATTAGGCCTGAAACAGGCTCTTCCATTTTCATAAATTACCCAGCACAGCTCAGAAATGCAGGAGCCTTTGCTTCTGACAGCCTGGGATTTTGTTGAAGGATCTTGTGGAAGAGAACGAGCAAATAAACAAACTGAGRAAGGTCTTTTTAGGAGGCAGGGATGGAAAATTAAAAACCAAAGTGGCAAAWAAGTSAAATTAAARTAGTAACACTACAACAGCAGAATAGGGGGAATGTTATAGTGAATATCCCCCAAAAAGGAGAACTTTTGAAGGTGTGATTATCAGAGGGGAACTGATCTGTGTCCCTTAACCCCCACAATCCAGAGCCCTCAGATCCAGCTGTTTTTCTCCTCCCAGTTCTGTGTATTTTTCAGTTTGCTGTTGGAATGTGCAGACAGAGGCAGCGGTCAGCTCTGTTTTTCTGCAGCACAGCACTAGTGGGGACAATTCTCTTTGCTACGAATCCCCTGAAAGTCACAGGAAACAAAAGATTTCCCTGAGTTTCTTCAGCCTGGAGTTCACTYTTTTCCCTGATCATGTTGGCTGAGTGATGACTCTGGCAGAAGCCACCATCCAGGGGCAGCACCATCAGCATTATGAAAAATATCASAGCGGCTCTGAGCCTCAGTGGCACRAAGGAAAAGCAGTGGGCACACRTTATTTTACAAATATTATTGTAGCTGTTGAAAGGCAAGTGGGAACAAAAGTGACAGAAGATCTGAATGGTGTTTTAAACCAGGGAGGCTCTTTCAAAATACAGTAAGGGATTTGAAATAGCTGTAATAAATATGAAAGCTTTTAGGGCTCTGGTATACATTAAATCTTGAAAGTGTTTGGTTAGTGATCTGCCGTATCCCTGACATGAATGATTTTTTCATTTCTCCATCTTTCCTACACTTTCAACCCCTCTTTTTAGAGGAGAAAGGCTGAAATATTTATCTCAGAACAGGCTCCCAAATTCATAAAATATGTTTTAAGTTRTTTCTCCCCTTTTGTCAGCTCTTTGCAAAATCTGCTTGGTAAGCTCTTTGGAGATCCTGAGTGGATTTTCCTCTCATTGGTTTGGTCACAGCGCTCATTGCTGAGCATTATTGGTGTTAAAACACCCAAAAAACAAAATCCCACAAGATTTTAGAAAGAGAAACTTAGAAAGACAACTCAGGCTGAGACAGTAAAGGGGTAGCACTAAGGGATGTACTGAAAACATAGCAAGGCTCCAACAGCAGCAAGGCTGATCTTCACTTGGAAAATCAGATTTTTTGAGTTCCCAGTGGCTCTGGAACAATCCCACCCTCGGGGGTTCCCAGAGGGACCAAGGGTGACCAGGCTGATCCCTCTTTCTCCTGCTCACCTCCCAGTTGTGCAAAGCAAAGCCAGGCTAACACACAACACTGAAATTTTACTATCTTCAAGGCTSCTCTGTCTAAAGCCAACTGCTTTCATTTTTAGGGCAGTAAATTGCTGGCAGCAGAGAATAAAGAGACTGAACTTTCTTTATTAGCCTGAATTTTCTTTATGGGTCTGCCAGAGAGCTGGAGTTTTTTTCCATTCAGTTCTGGCTCTTTCTGCTGATTTTTGYTTGCCAGCAAACATAACTAAAGTCCTTAAAAATTAGTGTGGGGCTCGTTGCTCCCCATCTCCTACCTGCTTGCTCTAGACAAAGTCATTGGCACCTGGCAGCACAAATGCCACGGAGCAGCTGAGAAAACAAACAATTTATTGCTGGTTGTTCCCACTTGGGAGAGAATGGAGCATCGGGGCCCCATTGCTTCAGAGTTATCCTGTTTGTGTATTAGGAATTTATATGAAAAATAACTGGTGTATTAGGAATTTATATGAAAATAACTGGTTTAATGGATTAGAAAACCAGAGTCAGGAGTGCTGTTGCTGTGCCCAGCACCCAAAATGTCCCAGCAGTGGCCCCCAAAAGCTTCGTTCCAGGCTCTGTGATGATTCTCTGCTCCTCTTCTCTTCCTCACACACTTACAGCACCTCTTGCTCATAAATATCCCAAACAACATCAGTGAAACCTCTTTTTCCCACATTCATGTCCTTGTGGCAGTGTTTGGGTGCATTTTARGGCCAAAAGAAACAGCCTTGGAGCTGAAGGGAGGGATCAGAGACAAAACCAGCAAGGAGAGGGTGCTTTGCTTAAATCCTTGCACGTTTCCCTCATTCATTCCCCCTAAGGCAACATCTTTATTGTGGTCTTTGCTCCTACACAAGCCCACACATCATTATGGTTGTTTACATACCATCAGCAGCAATAATAATAATGGCCAAGCGATAATTCTTCATTTGAATGTGATGAACGGCTGCATCTCTCAGTAAAAATAAATACATGGGGAAAGGGAAAATACATCATTGTTACTGGCAAATGAGGCGTGGGGCAAGAAATTAAAATATCTGGCTTATGGAAAAATGGGCAAAAGTAACTTTGCAAGGAAGTGTTAAACCAACAGGCATAAAGGAGCGTTTATAGAACATAAGAGAAWTTAATAGGGAATAGGGGAAATTAAGAGAGATATAAACGTTTGCTGTTCTGTGTGAGTACCAGCAGGCATAAAATTAGAGCTCAAATAGGTTACAGTTTCATACCTCAGCTGGCACAGTCAATTTGTACAGGTTTTTTTTTTTAAGTTTCCCTCATTTTTTTAGGATAAACCACATCCCATCAGGAGAGACCCCATAAATTTCCAAAGATTCAAATGCCTAGCTCTGTAATGCAACATCACGGTAGCATGTGACAGTAAAATTCCCCTTTCTGAACTGCAGGAGGATTTCTGCAGCTCCTAGGGCTRGGTCAGCGCCCTGCCAGCCCCTGACAAACCCCACAGGGCAGCAATTCTTCTCTGGCAGGAATTTCTCTGTCATTTGTGGAGCAATCAGAGGGAGAAATAGAGAAAATCCCACCTTGGGGTGCTGCAGGCACTTGCAGCATCCTGCCAGGCTTCCCCATCATCCCCAGTGTCSCCTGGAAATCCTCCTGAGCCGGGAAAAGCTGAGGATTTCAGGGGTTAATGCCCTGCCAGGGGTCAAAGGCAGTGCAGGGAAATGTTCCCAGCACAGAGCTGATGAGGCAGAGCTGAGCTGCAGCTCAGGGCTTTGGGAGGGAAGGAAGGAAGGAGCTGAGCTGTTTGCTGGGAGCAGGAAAAGAASAGCCAGGGCTCATTTTTGGTGATGCCTTTACACCTTTCAGCACTTGGCTTTGGCATTTTGAGCATTGTCCACGCAGCAGGTGCTGTGGCCAGGCTGGTCCCTCCCTGCTTTGGGCAGAAATTATTTTCCTCAGACCTGTGTAGGGTCATGGCTCCAGCTCTCACTTCCCTGGGCTCTGCTGATCTCCCCCTTTTCCTCCTGCAGAAAAAATTGTGCTGCACTGGGGGCAGGAARGGTGCTGGGCAAGGGGGGATTGAGCCATTAGGGCTCTCAGGTGCTCCAGGCATCTACAAAGTCAAATTTTTCCCTGGAACAATCAGGTTCTAGTTTTCAGTGCTGAAAGGTTTTATCTGGTGGTGTGCCAGTGAGAACTCAGCTCTCTCTCTCTCTCTCTCTCTCTCTCTCTTTCTCTCTCTTTCTGAAGCTGGAGGAGCTGGATTCATGACTTAGACAGAGCTTTCTGTACCAGCAAGGGGAGAAAGCAAAGAGGTTGGAAATACTCATTTAATAGCACATTAAAGCAGCTTGTCCACAAACTGCTGCACAGCCAGAATATGTAGTGGTGAGAGGGCATAATGTTTCAACTTTTTTTTTTCTTTTTTAATTGCTTACAAGCTCATGCTGAAAAACWCTCATGCTTGTACTCTCTGGTATAAATATGTCAATATTGAAATCATGCTGTTTATATTTACAAGTATTTTTTTTATAAAGAGGCTGCAGGGTAACTCTGCCAGCATCTGTCTTGAAGAGCTGAGTTTTAACACAGCAGAAAGCCAGAACCTAAGACCTGTTTCATCAAAGGGACTCTATATTTCTGTTTAATGTTTTTCTTCCCCTCCTGAGCTRTTTACAAATGGCAATTTAGCCCCTGTTTTTTGTCAAAGTGTTCCAGCCACAAAGCCTTCAAAGATGGCCAGAAGTGCTCCTTTCTTTTTAGTTAGAGATGAAGTTAGAGATGAACTACATTGTGGAAAACAAAAATTCAGGAATGAGTCAGAGGCTGGAGAGCAAATGATCACAATTAGGAGCTGCTCCTCACCTTTGATGTTCAGGGAATTGTTCACTCTTTGTGCAACCACCCCAAGCCCTGTTTGCCCAGCKTGTGGCTCTGCTCTGGAGGGAAGGCAGAGCACCAATCTGTCTCAATCTGCAGCAACACCAAGAAGTAAATTCAAGGGCTACTCAAGTGAATTTTACATAAATGTGGCAATAAACCAACTTCTGCAGACATCTATATTTGTGCAAGGAGGGTTTTAGCTGCGTCTCGGGAGCGTGTGTCATCAGCTGCTTTACTACTGCTGCTATCACACGTGTGAGCACATCCACGCTGCAAAAAGGCTGAGATTTCTGCCTCGTGGTAAACAGTGGCAGAGTAAAAGGATCAACATCTAAATTTAATGAAGCTACAGCRTATCCTCAGAGCATTTTTTCTGAATTAAACTGCCTCAGCTTTAGTTTCCCTTCATGTCAGTGGGCGAGAAGTCTCTGGGTGCACCCGTAATTACTCAGGAGCCCAGAGTACACTGCTTCAGTTTGGCAGAGATCTGGACCATGCATATTCATTAAAACTCASTTCAGCCTATAATTTTATTTCCTAATGATGGCACAGAGAACTGGGACAGGGCTCTTTCCCCCTGTAGTGATGGAAAGGTTGGATCAGGCTGGGATCTTGCACTCCCGGCATYCTGTATCAAAATCACCAATTTCCGACTGTAATTTTTTTACTATAACAACACGTGAGAAATTGGGTGCTGTGATTTTTAATTTTGTTTTTAAAATGAAGTGAAAGCATCAGAACAGAAAAATAAAGACTTAGTTTAACCATGAGAGGAAATACGGGGTACAGGGAGGTTAAACTCCRCAATAAAAGTGGAGGATCACTAAGTTCAGTGATTTTATTAAACACAAATAAAAACACAGACTAAGACCTTCATCCTTCAGGCAGCAGAAGTGACTCCGGTTAGGGGTGACTCTGCCACAGGGGTGTTATAAAAGGAGCTGGGACACACTACCAGGTGGGAAAACAGCCCGTTGGCTCCAGTCTCTCACACGCTGCCACACCAGATGTCCCAGGAAATGTGGGATTCCCCGAGTACATCCACAAATCTTGGGCTTTTTGTTAAAATGGTGTTACTTGGACAAAGGTTTCAGCAGGAGCAGCGTGCAGAGCTAATGCCAGTCTGTCACACAAGGTGAGGTTGCTCCAAAGGCCTCCCTGGACTGTAGGGAATCCCCCTACTTTGGGGATTCTTGCTGCTCTCAGATGATCACAGGACCAGCTTTGGGTTATTTGTTGTCTTTTTTTTGCCATCTTTTTGTTCGCCTGTTTCTAATTTGAACCCTTTTTGAACTTCTGAAATATGACCCTTTTCTGCGCATCGAGCCCAGGCTGTGACCGCTTTTATCATCTCTGACAGCTCATTTGTACTCCTGGAAGGTGTTGTATCCCRTTCTTAGCTGCTGAAAGATTAGTTCTGGGAACTATTTACCCTCTGCCTGTGGATCCTAAGGCATGTGATCCATCCAGCCATGAGCAAGAAGCTGTAATAAATGGGGCACCTCTTTCGCTGACCCTCTCTCTGCTCTTGATGTAGCACTCCTGCAGGTTTGCTGAGGTGCTCAGAGATTAATGTAGACAGCAGCAAACCCAACAGGGATTCAAGCTTAACCACTCATTTTGATGTAAAATGTGCAGGAGCAGTAGTTAGGGTGACAACCTGGGATTTAGGAAATCTGTGTTCAATTCCCCTCCTCGCCACGGGTGATGTTGCACCTCTGCCACAGCTCCAAATCCACGGAATGGGACAAATGTATTTTCCTGCTTCACGTGGCTCTTGGGAGAATAAATCTTTAAATCTGTAAAGTGCTCAGTTAACCTGACAGTGAAATCATATCAGTGGATTGCATAGAGAAGGAAGAATCCAATGAAGGTGGCTTTAAAATRACATTAACATCTATCTTCTGGAGTTTGATTCCATGAGAAGAGAATGTTCTTCATCAGTATTTCAGACTATTCATCATCTTTCTGATCCATCCATWGTTCAAGGTGTTCCCTGTTCCTGAACACCCCAAAGAGCTTCATTATGAGCTGTATATTAGAAGAAATATTTCTTCCATTTGACAAAACTTTTAAAGTTGACATTTTCTTAAGTATCTTATATTTTSTCCTAAACTAACAGCAATTAATAGAATACAGTGACGATTTCTACAAGGTGTAACTCAGAGGAATACTCCTCAGATCTGAACTTTGCTCGTCTTTCTAGATGTCTTTGCAGGGCTCTAGAGATAGGCCAATTCCAGTGATTAAGAAGTTCTGTTAGTATCAGCACTATTCAGAGTTTTGGCTGCTTTATCTCTGCCTTGCTTTCAGTCCCAGCTGAAATCAAGAAATAGGAAGGCAAATTGAATGAAAGTGATTGTTATTAATTAAAAGAGAAAGTTAAAGAGTTATTCAAACTTTTTTTGGTGTCTCAAAAAATAAACCCTTTCAGGTATGTGATGTCTYGAGATTCTTGAACAAGGAAGAATCTATTTTTTTTTTATCTGAGTCCACTCAAGCATGGCACAGAGTTGGTATGGGCCCCATGTAGCTTTATCTGAATCAGTTCTCCCAAAGTTTTAAACTATATAATTAAGCTCTTTTTAGGGACTGGAAAACTGCCACTAAATTTGAAATCTGTCATGGCAATTTCAAGGCTAAAGGAATTACATTTAACAAGAGATATTATTCCTAATTATTACCCTATCTCCTGCCTTTTGCACTTGCCTAAATTCTTTAAAAGTTTTGTTCCTTTCATAGCCACCTGATCATCAGAATTTTAATTAAGGCTAATCAGGATGTCTGAACCATGACTGCCCATAGATTACTCTCTTTGGTTTAATAGTAGGTGTTCATCTCAAAGCCTCATTGTGTTTGATACTCGGGGTGACACGGCTGTCATGGTTTCCAGTTTTGATATAGCTTTCCCTTAAATTAGCTGAATTGAATGAACTCAATTTGTCATTTCAGAGTAGATTGCCATTTTTTTTTTCCATATTATGGCAGTTTCGCAACTGGCTACAGCCTTTTTGRAACATTTACTGTTGCCACTGATACCATATTTAGATGCAGGGCCTGATTTTTATCYCAGGGAAGTACAGATGAACTGCTTATGCTGACTACTTTTTTTTTGTTAGTAATTTAGATTATCGATTCCAGCAAATATCTTCATTGATTCCCTGTAATTGCTGGTGTCATGTTTTCCACTGCTGTTTAATAAACTCCTCTGAAGTTCTTCTTAATAGTATGGGTATTATTACAGAGAATAAATTCATGTGTGTGAGGAAGAGAGAGGGATCTATGCTCTGTCCTTTGAGGGCTGAATGTTGATTAAAGAGCWGTGGTTGCTCTCTCAATGAACAGGAAAGCGAAGTTTGGATGGGACAGATTTRTCACCAGTTTATTCCCATTTATGTTGCTGTCTTTCTTTTGTTTTCCTGTGGCAAACATTTTGTTTTAGAGCCACTGCTTTCTCTTTATTTCATTTTCAGTGAGCGATGCTGCCCGCAGAGGAACACAACGAGATCTGTGCTGGTTCTGATGGTGCTTCCATGACCTGGCTGCCTCTGGGATCAACAGCAACAGAATCCCAAGGCACAGGGCAATTATTCCTAGATTTCTAAAATTTTCTCCCAGTTTTTGGTAGKCAAGACCAGTGATTTTCTGAGTGTGAGGCACACTGGACTTGTCTTCACCAGCCTAAAATACATTTTCTTGCCTGAACTTGTCCAGAGGGATTGTTGCAAGAGATCTGACCCTTTAAAGTGTTGATTCACAAASGTTTTTGGAGGCAGTATTGAAAATGGGTGGGTTTTTTTTTTGTAAAAGAGGGGCACGTTGAGAGTGTCTGTGCTGAGGATGGGAGGTCACTGTGCCTTCTCCTGGGTGACATCCTCAGAACTGTGGCTGCTCTTTGTAAGAGACGCTCAGGGAAACGCAAAACTTATCACCAGCACAATAAATTATCTGAAGTTGAACAAGAAAGCAATTATGGAACCAGATTGCCATTAGCAGGTAGGAAAAAAAAAAAAACAAAAAAAAACAAGCCCAAGGTCCCTTCTGCATCTCAGCTTGTGGGCTGACATTCAGATAAGATGAAAACATCATAACTTCCAGTGATTAACTGCGAGACATTGGAAACGAGTGTTCACAAGTGAATTTGTCCTCAAATACAGCCTTAAATGCTTTCATCTAGGCATTTCTTTTTSAATAGCACAGCCTTCTGTGACACCACGGAGCATTTTTATGTGCAGGCTTAATTGAAACAGTCTTATTTATAGCAGTGAATATTCATTCTTCCTAAAGGTGATTCTGAGGGAGGCTAATAAATGTTCTCACTTTCCTTTGCATTAGCTAACGATCTGGAAAACAAATATACTGCCATTCCCTGGGAACCCGATCTGCTGCGCTGGACTGTACTGGATGAAAGTTGTATTTCACCTTCCATTTATTTACTGTTATTCACGTCCCTCCAATGTTTCCTGCCGTGAAGCATCAGGCACAGCCCCAATGTCCACATGCCAGAGTTTAAATCCGAGGCAGGAGACGACAGATGGAGCCAGAGAGACAAAGAAGTGCAAGGAGATATYAGACAGACTCCTTCAATGCTACTGGCAGTGGTCTTTGTGCTCTGCCATGGTGGAGAAGGATTTTGGCTGAAGAGAGTTAAAGGGGAGTCTTGTGAGATGCATCTTGGCACATCATACCAAAATATTGCCTTTGATTCTAAAAAACATCATTTTAATCAATGAGATTTTTTTATCACAGAGCAGTAATTGTTTATCCATGATTTTTCAGGCTAAAGCTTGGCTTTTCCCATGTCAAAGAGACATCAGCCCTCGGTGCAGCTGTAACACAACGTGGAGCTGCAGCTTTTCCCAGGATGAGGAATCACAGCTGGAAATATGAACTGTGCAAAGTTGCAAGCTGACTGTGCCTTTTCCTGTAAATTTTCACTATAAATGATGATGTTTCATCATTTAAACTGCCAGGAGCAGCCAGGACACACGGCAGTATCCTTTAGCTCAGTTCTTTCACATAACTGAATGCAACATTGSTATGCCAAAATATTGCCTTTGATTCTAAAAARCATCATTTTAACCAATGAGATTTTTTTTTATCACTGAGCAGTATTTTTTCTTTACAGTTGCCAGTTTATCCATGATTTTTCAGGCTAAAACTTGGCTTTTCCCATGTCAAAGAGGCATCAGCCTTCAGTGCAGCTGTAACACGATGTGGAGCTGCAGCTTTTCCCAGGATGAGGAATCACAGCTGGACACATGAACTGTGCAAAGCTGCAAGCTCACTGTGCCTTTTCCTGTAAATTTTCACTATAAATGATGATGTTTCATCATTTAAACTGCCAGGAGCAGCTAAAGTATCCTTYAGCTCAGTTCTTTCACATAACTGAATGCAACACTGCTCTGCAGTGAGGGATTTGGGGAATCTGAGCCTGTCCCTGGCACTTACTGCCTCCTTTCTCAGCCAAGGAGAGAGGAGTGATCCTGGCACAGGGAGTTGATGAATTCTGAGATTTCACGGACCAGTGCTCCCGTGAGCTGCCTCAAGACTCAAAATGTGCTGCTTGGAAAAGTTCTGCTCCTGCACGGGGGTCCCCAGCTCCTGCTTAGGGAGGTCCCTGAGTGAAATGAGTAATAAAGGATGAAAAATTGTCTCAGTCAGCACTCTCCTCTAATGACTCTTGGCAAGTCTGCCTCATAGACATGCACTGAACCCAGCCTCCATTCTCAACAAAAGCCTTTTAATAATAAATGTTATTAAACCAGGAGAAGTGTAATGCAATGGAATTCAGAGCTAATTCTGGGAAATTGCTGCTGGCTTCCAAGATTTTTTCAGGTACCCAGTGTTGCTCTTTTCTAAAAACAAGAAGTGCATGGCTTTTTTTTTCTGTAGGTGCCATTTTGTGCCCAGGAAATTTGGCTGAGATCATCTTTAGGGATGWGCTGCCTCTACCTCAAAGCAGAGAGCTCACCCAAAATTCAGGCTGGTGTGTGTGAGGACTCAGTGGAGCTCAGTGCAGRGCTGAGCTTCTCTACACCCCAGCAGTGCCCAACTTTTGGAGATTATATCAAGTTCTGACAGCAGCAGCTTTGGAAATGAACAGCCCAGCAGTGGAATGAAAAGCCWCTGAGCAGTAAATCCAACCTTCTCTAATTCTTCTCTCTCCTTCCAAAAGTGCCTCCCTCTGYGAGCTTTCTCAATTACCTCTCATTAGCCATTGACAATGCAGGAAGAGAAAGCATAAATTGGAAGCATGAATCATATCCCAATTTAGCCTGTCTYTTCTGCTAATAAAAGAGCATATGATTCTCAGGTACTCCTCTGTGTTCAGGCTGAGGARGAAGGCAGTGCCAGGAAAGTTGAACCCTACAGATTTTTACAATGAAGTGGTTCCTATTCTAGTTTAAACAAGAGAATAATAAATTAGAAAATTTTCTTCTTAGAACCGTCTTAATCWTGTACCAGGGATGTGCCAAAGCCACTTCTCCATATCCAAACAGAAGGAAATTTGGGTTCTGGTGATGTGTTTGTACATCTGGGGTTAACTCTGCAGCTCAGGTCCAGCCTGTGTGTGCTCRAGCAGCCCTTATGTAATAATTTGCATTTTACAGCTGAGGAAATAGCAGTGCCCTGACAGAGTTCATGGAAAGAGCTGTGTGAGACCACAGCAGTGAGAGGGAACTCGTCTGTGTGACCTGCAAAATTATTTAAGCCCCAAATTCCTGGGCTCACAATCTCAAAATGAGCATTAATATTTTTTGAGGGCTTTCACCACAATGATGATGGAATAAGTCAATGGAATAAAAAGACTTCTTTAAACAGAGAGCAAGGGTCTAAGAATCCAAACAGCATCAACTCCAAATATTCAGTTCTTTCCATGAAGCAAAGAAGCTCTGTGGGTTGGGATTGGATTGTTGTAATGCTCAAGGGACAGCATGAAGTCAGCACTTATGACAACATGCAGAGATCTTGCAAAATCACACAAAAAACATCAGTCAGTGATGATATCTTAGACAGAAATAAAGTCACCCAGATAATCTGTGGGCACAGGACAATAATCCTTTTCTTTTTTTTTTTTTTTTAATATTAAAAATTATTCTGGTGTTTAGTAGAAGCTTTCTGTAGTGTTGCACTACAGTCACAGATTTTTCTGCATAAGATCCTTGCAAGTACCACCTGGTAAGTTATGAAACTCTGTATTTAGTTTACAAAAAGTTCAAACAAGCCAAATCTATTCCACAGAAAGAATCAGATACCAGTGAAAACAAATGTGTAGTATCAAAACACAGATTAAATATTGATGACTGCCCAAATTCTACATGGTGATACAACAACTTTTGGTWCTCAGAATAACAACAAGGCCACTCAGAAACAACTCAGCAAAATTCATGAAGATCTGTTGCATGGCAAAGACTTTAAAATGTGCCAGCTGTTGCACCAGTTGTGTCGTTGCACATTTTCAGGGCAGAAACAAAAGTGAAGCAGTTGATTGTGTGCTTTCAGAATTCTCATTTCTTTTCCCCTGATGTTCCTACCAATGTTTTGCAGAACGAGAATCAGTTGAGTAAGTGCTAAAAATGAGCCTCTGGAAAAGGAGCTGCAGTTTAATGTGTTATAAATGCCAAAGTCTGGCAAGAGTCAGAGATRTGCTGGGAACTGCCTGGGAAGAAAGCAATGACTGCACAAAGTCACTCTGGTGAGGCAGCTGAGGCTGCAACAAAGGGAATTTGACCATAATAAGTAACAAAACTTAAACACAAATTCTGGGTATAATTAGCACCSTCTTGTGAGAGTGTCCTCACTGCTCCTCACAGGCCAAAAAAAGTCCCTTTCTTCCCAGAGTGACACAAATAGACAAAGTAAAGAATCCACAGCTTGGGGCAGCATTTTTTCCCCTCTCTGGTTCTTGTCTTGTTCTGAAAATACACAGAAGTGGAAGTAAATGGAAAAGCAGAATTTCTGAGTATACAAAGTCCAGTCCCGTCCTGGTGCTCTCCAGTTGTGTCACCACAAACCCTTCAGCTGCTCTGAAGGAAGTGAAGCTGGGGTTTCTTCTCCACTGGGTTTTTCTCTTTGCTGGAAAACTTCCCTTGGGCTCCATCTGTCTTTGGGTCAGACCTTGCTGGGGTCTCAAAGGCTCTCGGAGGCTTGGAAAGGAAATAAGAGCAGGAAAATGAGCATTTCCCATTTCAGGAGTGACAGGAGAGTCCTTTGCTGGTGGCTGGGTCGTAACAAGCAGAACAGCTCAGATTAGAAGCCCAAAAATCCACTGGGCTGACACAACTCAGGCCAGCAGCAGCCACAGATAACAAAAGTTATTTAGAATAACAGCCCTTATTTAAGAAGCTAATTCTCCTCTTCATCTCCTTTAAGTTCTTTCTCTGAAAACCCTAAATGCTCCATCCTTCCCAGAGCCTTTCCAGCCTGCTGCATGGAGTGGATAATACTCTGATATTTAAGACTTTTTTTTCAATTTTCTACTTGAAAGGCTGAGTCCCCAGCTGYAATCAGCCAATGCTTCTGGAGGAGAGACCGTGCAATGAGCTCTGAGGTGAGACCCATTCTGGAAAGCTTTCTGGATGTTTGGGTAATGGAGTGCAGGCACTGGTTGCCCATGGAGATTTTTTTAGGAAATAGATGAAGAAATTTTTTGTTGGAGTAGTTTTGCTGGAGTCATCTCTGCCGTGGGCAGCCTAAGGAGCCTCTGAGGAGTTCCACCCTCCTTTCCATTATTCATCTTTATTTTCTTGCCTTGGTCATGGTGGTTTGGTGTTTTCTGCTTCTAATCCGTGCCAGTTTTTAGGAAATTATGGCAAATTCCTCAGTCTTTGGGTGTTTTTGGGACCCCCCTCATTTCACCCACAGCCCTGCAGCCTTTGGGCCAGGCAGGCACATGGATCACCCTTCCCTGACTGAGAGGGGGTGRAACAAATGCTTCTCTCCATTTAAAAACTGTACAGGGATTCCCAGGATCTTTTCATTAACAGATAAAAGCTGATATTATCAGCTGCCATGGGGAAGGAGGAGGAGGGCTGGGGCATGATCTGGGAACACAGAGCTAGAACCTGCAATGGGAGCTGTCAGGTGGCTCCAACAGACTGAGTTTATTTCCTTTYTCATGAATTTCAAGGGACAGCTAAATAACCCCCCTAATGAGATGCCTGCTGAAGGGCAGCCGTTTCCAGATCTTTAAGAGTTACTGATTTCAGCCTGAAGTTGTGTTGAAGCATCTCTTAAAGCAGAGATTGCTGCTCCTGCAATTGCCACAGAAATTTCCCTCAGGCAGGTGCTCTCTCTTCCARTGCTCAGCAGCTCCCTCACCTGAAGTGTGAAAGGACAAAATTTGTCCTGCTGGAGAACATCCATCCACCAGAAAAGAAGTTTAATATTCACTGAGTGCCATCCATCACWCAGAAGTCCCCACTTTCAGACATGAATTGATTTATTCCTTTCATTGCCCAGGACAGAGGCAGGCACTTTGCTCTTTCCAGGCTGCACAGCCCATCCAGGATGACCTGCTTTGTGAGCTGTAATTTAAAAAGAGCAGGATAGGCAGCAAAACGKGCCACTAAACCTTAAAGGAATTTCTAGGATCCTCCCAAAGCCCCCCAGCCCTCATTAAAAAGCCCCACCACTGCTCGTGGATTTCTGGATGTACAATCCTGGCACTGGGAGCTTTCCCCGTGCAGCCAGCAGATGTTTTTTTTTTGTTGTTTGCAGTCTGCATTCATCTGTCTCTACTCCTTCCTGCTCATCTATAACCGAGTTCTGGAGCTGCAAACATGCTGCTCGACACCCCAGAGCCTTCTGTTGGCACCAAAACCCATCAATCCTGGGGTTTCTGTTTCCAGAGCAGCCCAGAGAGGGTTAAGAGCTGCTGCACACACAGATTGAACACAAACATCTTGTGCTCAAGCTGCTCAAAACCACATCACTCAAGGTGTTTCTGGCAGCAATCAGCCATGGTCATCAGCAACATATTGAGCTGCCAGACTGCAGAGCAATCCATAACATTTGATTATCCCGTTCTTGAAATAACTAATAATTGTTCATTAGCCCTTTATAAAGTATTTATATACTCGTGTTTCACACAAGGCATGGCTGCAATGTTAATATCAAGTATTTGGCCTTTGAGTACAACCGATCACAAAAATAAGAAACAAGTTTTTGGAGCATTCACATCACCTTGGCTGAAAGAACTGAGGATCTGCACAGAGTCCCAGATTAATTTGGGTGGGGGAGATTTTCTCTTTCTGAGCACCACATCTTCCCAAGTTGTCATCCTTTGTGTTCCCTTTCCCGATAGAGGAGACACCGTGGCACAATCAGAGCAAAATAGATTGAACCCATCGATTTCAGACCCAAAATCAGGATCCAGAATCACTCTCTGCCTCTGGGATGGCAACCTGGAGATCTCCAGAGAGCTGGGCTGCAGTGAGAGCATCCCTGTCCTTCCTGGCACTGAGGGATGCTCTGATCCAGCAGAACACTCAGGAAATGTTTGAAGTGAAGAGATGGATGGAGCTGTAGGGTTCAGCCAGGACAGGGCAGGCACAGGGCTCTGAGAGGGGGGAACAGTGGGGTTTGGGGGGAATTTCAGTGCTCACAGAGCCTGAGGGTGTTTGGATGTCCACACACGGATTTAGGAGCTTAGAAACCCGTGCTGTACACTCATTTTCACACCAAGAGGCCAGAGGAACCTGGGAAATTTCAGCAGGACATTCAATTCTGAGGCACAGCCGCTGAAAGATCTTTTATCTTTGACTGCAGTAACTTTGTCTCTCTCTCTGGCTCTCAGGACAAACAACAGCAAAGCCAGAAAATGCTTTGGAAAATACTTTGTGCACTGTTTCTGGTGCATTCACACTCCTCCTTCAGCTGCATGTCCTACCTCAGCAGGCAGCAATGTGTCACAGGATTGCTCATCCTCAACTGAGCCTCACAGCCAGCTGTTCTGAGCTGCAAAAGTACAAGAAATATATTTTGGCAAATCATGTGAGAGGCAGAGGAGAACAGCAGATGTTTCCGACAGACAAATGTGTCCAGTTTGGCCATGAGTCTGGACCAGGCTCCTGATAACATCCTCCAGCATTTTTGATCCCAGTGCCATCCTGGTGTCAGAAAACTCTGGAAGAGCTGACTTAGATTCCTTCCAACCTCATCTTCATCCAAAGACACCCAAGAATTTCTTTATTCTCCATCCCTGCCTCTCTGTGTTTCAATCCAACACCTGCATTTGAGGCACTGGAGGCAAAAATCCAAAATATTCCCGAGGGAGTGGAGTGGTGAGAAGGCGAAAGGCAATCTGTTGTGATGGAAGTGGGTGATTCCCTCCCTGTAGCAGGGAGCTGATGATGCTGAGAGCACCCAGAACTGCTGCCTCCTGCTTCATCTGGAAAGGAAAATGGCACAAAGGGGGATGGCAGAGCTCCTTTGTGCCAAGGTGGGACATCACCTGCCACCATCCGATGGATGGGGACAGTGCTGAATTCCTGCCCTTTTCCTGGTGAATCTGCACGGGTGCAGGCTCAGGAGAGGAGGCAGACAGCCCTGCAGCCACACTCAGCAGGCAGAGGATATTTGGAATGCTTTCCTTCTGCTCGTTTGCTCCTTTGTTTTATCAGCAGCCGAGCTCCGATGGCGCCTTTGGAATGATTTCCCTCTTCACTTTGCAAACGGGAATTTATCCCTCCCAGAGAGGTGAGCTGGGGATAAGTTCGATATGAAAAGAGAGAGGCGAGGCCATCAAACACCTGCTGCCCCTAAAACAAAGCTTTTCCTCTTCACAGGCTGTTGAGCACTGATGAGCAGCCCTAACCCAGAACAACCTAACAGGTCCAGCCTTCAGAGTGGGCAGATCTGGGCTGGAAAAGCAGAAACCACACCAAACTCTCTGTCTCAGCTGCTCTGCCCAGTCAGAGGAGGTTTTGGAAACATTTCCAGCTGAAAACTGCAGGTGCTTTCCCTGCTGCCTGTTCCCACCTCAGAGGGGAAAGCACAAGTGTTAAGTGGGTAAACTTTAGAAAAATTGCCTTTGTTATTCTCACTGGAGAGGCCCTGGGACTGATTTACCCAGGTATTGAGCATTCAAATCCCTCACTGACCCTGGCCAGCTGTATTTTCCCCCTTCTCCTGCCTCCCTTTCTCCTTGCTGCCCACAAAATCTGTGCCCACGGCTCCCCAGCACTGCCTCAGCATCCAGACAGCCCAAGGCATGGGCATTTCTTGCTTCCCTGTCTCACACAAGTTTTCAGACCTTCACATGCAGGTATCCCGAGGGTTCAGGCACTTTGGGTTTTTCCCTCTACTGAGAAGAAAAAAGCACAAGGCCAAAGGTTAAAAAAAAAAACAAACAAAAAACAAACAACCCACCAGCAAAAACCCGGGGCATTTCTATACCCCAACTTCACCACCTTTCATGTAGCAATGAGATCATGGAAGCAGCTGAATAGTCTGGCTGACCCCAATACCCCATCAGGTGCCCTTTTYCTGCCCTCACGAGGGTCAGAACATCCTCACTCAGATTTCTGGTTGCCCACAAATTTGAGATGGCTTGTCATTGCCTCAGATGGCTGGTGTGCAGRACAGGGAGGGAGCTGCAGATGATGCCCAGCAGCAGCAATCAGGCTGATTTCTCTCCCAGCACAATTCTCCAAGCAGGATGGTCATTTCTCTGGCTGGGGCTGTGAGTCCTCTGGTCCTTTGGCCACTGCCTTCAGCAAGCCTGCAGCTTGACAGRACATCTTTCTGCACACCAGACAGTATTTTGGACCCAATGTCAGGGAAATAAACAGGTCTGTATGGTGTGGAGCCAGTGGCACCAGCCCTGGAGAGCTCTTTCCCAGAGCAGATGCCTAAAAAAAAAACCCTAATGTTGAGTGCTCCGAAAAGCTCGAGATGCAGATATTCAGATATTTCAGACAAGCAGCCCAAAGCAAACCTGTGCAGACTGCACTGATGTTTGAATTGAAGCCAGAAGGAGCTGCCAGGAGCCAGCAGAGCCCCGGGATGTTACACAYGGAGCTGTTTTATGGACTCACCTGCACGGAGATGGAGATGCATCTCCAGCCCTCCCCCCGGCCCTATTTCATTGCAGGTTTGCCATTTCCCAGTGTGTAAAAACAGGATGAGCTGGTGCTGAGAGCAGCGTGGAGAGGAGCAGCAATAGCTGAGGGGGAAATGAGGAAACASAGGAATTCTCCTGGGAAAAGGGCAATCCAGCAAATGCTGAACTGACAACCTCTGCTGTTCACACACACACACACACACAGAGCAAACAGCAGCTCTGAGAGGGTGCTGATGCCTTATCAATMAGGCTGATCTGAAAGAGAGCCCAGACAAACTTAAGAGAATGAGAATACACAACTTTAATCCAGGCCTAACAGGCCCACTGGTACATTAGGGCAGACAGAGCCTCCTCCTGAGGCTACACCCAAAATGGACACCGAGTCACGAGATCTTCACCTTTTATAAGTTCTGCCTTATTCACATATTGGGTGTTAATTCTCCAATGATCTTTACAGGTGATGATGTCACCCACCCCAAACTTGCTCCCCCCAGCTCACTGTTGTTTCCATATTTTGGGGCTCTGAGGTGTCCTTGGATTCAGGCTCAGAGAGGGATTGTTTTGTCTAAAGATGAGAGAACAGTAGTTTTCAGTGCTGTACTAGGGAAGTACAAGAATACAGATGCATGAAAATAGAGAAACTAAAAATCCTGAGGCATCAGCGGCACATCTCAAACCACTCAATAAAAGGGTCTGAGCTGTGTGCAGCACTGCAGACAGAYAATGCTGCTGTTTTACCCATTGAGCAGAGTTGGGTTTGGATTTGGATGGAGCTCTCYGTGGGTTTCCACCTTGTCAATGCAAACAGCAGCACACTGGTGGGGATCACACCTCCCTAGAGGCCAGGATGGTTCCAAATAACCCAGAGAGAGGTGCCCAGGGATGGATTCTGAATGTCCTGAGGGTTTGCTGTGCTGCAGGGTGACACAGGACTCTGTTCTGCCCAGTACACCCAKCTTTCCCCAGCAGCACATCCCACACACGCTCTGCTCCTGGTGGGCTTTTTTGGATTTTGGGGCTGCTCTGTCCAAACTCATGGTGCTGGTGGTGCTCAGAGAGCTGCTGCCCTGATGGAATAAAAAACACTGTGTGGCTGGAGGAAAGGGAAATAAGGAGAAAATTGATTGGAGGTGATTTTGGAGCCTCCTCGTTTGGAGCCAGGGTTTAATATGTTTGGAAAACTGACAGCTGGCCTTCCATAGGCACAATTYTGTCTCAATTCTTTTTTATTTCCTCAGGTGATATTTACCTCTGCTTTTTAAACAAAACASAGTCAGACCCAGACTATCTACCCACAGTTCAGACTGATTGAGTGCTTTCAGACAGCTCTCCAAGCCTCCTAAACATGTTAAACCACCCTCATCCTGGTGAAGAAAGATGCAGCTCTGCCAGGAARCATTAGTGAAAGCATGATCATTGGAAAAAGCTGCTCAGTATTTCTGGGCTGGAATTACCCACAGCAGTGTTTTTGTAATTCTGTTTTTAATTTCCAACAGTGGGCACAAGAGTCACTCTTTCAGCTGCAAGGATGGCTTTGGTTGCTATCTAACGTGGTAACAGGTTTTCTTTCCAGTATATTTTATCAATAATAAGCTTGGTAATGAAAAGGATCATGTTTATGCTGCACAGTAAAAGGTTGTGRAGTGGTTTGCATGTAAAGCTGAATCTCATGTTCAAGTAGTGAGGAATAAAAAGACAGAGTTGAGTGAGGRTGTTTAAGGGAGTGATAAAGCAGAGAGGGATTTTCTGGCTGGAAAGAAATACGTGTGGAGTACCTAAAACTTCCCAAAACTAGTAAGCAGGAGATCATTTCCCTTTCTTTTTCTTTCAGAATATTCAAATCACTGCAACTGGATAGGAAGGGGGAMTTGGAGAGGCCAGTCAGCAACAAACCCCAAAATCTCTGGACCTGCTGGGCCTTCTATAAATGTGATGAACTCACGAATAAGAGCCCCAGACACGAGGCACTTTGCTATCAGCCTGGGGAATTCAGTCAGACACAGCCCAGAAAACTCATCCCCAGTGCAATTYCCATTTCTCATCCACAGCACAGGAGATTGAGGCTGKAACAAAATCTCAGCACCACAAAAGYATTTGCCAGGGTTGGTACACGGCTGCTGATTCTCTGGGATATAGATACTTACTGCTCTATAGGCTTTTTTTCTGCTGCCAAAAGTCCTCAGCAGCTGCACATGCTGGATTTATCAGACTTTATGAGATATGGCACCACAGAAATTGGTCTGAGACCGCCAGACTATTTACTACCACTCTACCAGAATAATTCATATGCTTATTCCCCATCCTGAATACACCCAAAACTAAACCTCCCAGAGAAGTTGCACTGATTTAAAGCCAGCCATAAATCTGTTGACCCTTGCTAAACCATGCCTGTGCTTTTTATTTTTTCTTTCTTTCTTTTTTTTTTTTTTTTTTTTTTTTTTTTTT